>NC_064821.1:198853046-199162924 GCF_024166365.1 Elephas maximus indicus
GCTTCACTGAAATGGTCATGAATTTAAAGTGTGACTAATCTGCATGGCTCTGTGTTTTCTCCAGCCATGTTTGGCTCCTAGATGCCGGTGCAGAGTCAGTAAATAGATGGAATTAGTGAATGGGACAGTCTGGGGAGTGGAAGGTATATGTAAAGGAATTATTAGAAATATGGGCCATGGGATTTAAGTTAGGTAAGAAAGGAAGTGAGGCCACAAAGAGGTTAGGGGCCTGGGAGAAGTGGATTGTAGGTCCAAGTAGAATTCCAAAAGTGTGGGAGTTGAGATACTAGAATGAGTAAGAAGGAAAGAAGATGGTGGTTGGAGAGAGGGAGAGAGATATTTGAAACAAGATTTTGGAGGAATTGTAGGAGCCCTGGTGGCACAGTGGTTAAAGCAATTGACTGCTAGCCGAAAGTTTGGCAGTTCAAAGCCACCAGCGCCTCCATGGGAGATAGATGTGGCAATCTGCTTCCATAGAGATTTACAGCCTCAGAAACCCTATGGGGTCCCTATGAGTCAGAATTAACTCAACAGCAATGAGTTTGATTATTTTGTCTGGTAGCTATTGGGAAGGACGATACCTAGCGTATAACCACGGGAGTGAGCAGCCCAGTTGTGGGGTGGAGAACATCATTGTAGAAGACAGAAATCAAGGAACTGTGAGACCAGGGTATTGGAAGGATCAGCAACATAGCAGTATTTAAATCTCCAGAAACTACAACAGGAGTAGTGTTGGTCTGACAGCGAGTCAGGAGCTAAATCTTCCAGAAATGAGAGGAAGTGGTCCAGGGATGGTAGGTGACTGCAGTAAAGGAGAATGGTGGCAGAATGAACTGATACAGAAAAATGTACTGATGAATCTCATTCCACATTGGATTCTTGGCTCATTAATTTTCAGCCATTGTTTCCTAGTCATTTAAGGCTGTGTATTTTCCTCCAAGTACAACTTTAACCGCATCACATGAGGTTTGATACGCATGTAGTACCTCATTATTGTTCAGTCCTACATGTTTTCAAGTATGCTTATTTGACCTATGAGTTATTTATGAACATGGTGTTTTATTTTTTTTTTAACATAGGCTTTTTTCTCCAGTCTAATTTAGATGTGCCTCTTCTGTGTTCCTGTAGTCCCCTGTGATCTGTCCTTTATAGCTGATCTATTGAAGTCCCTGGGTGACGCACATGGTTAATGTACTTGACTGCTGACTGAAAGGTTGGCGGTTCAAGTTTACCCAGAGGCGCCTCAGAAAAAAGGCCTGGCGATCTAGTTCTGAAAAATCAGCCATTGAAAACCCTAGAAAGCATAGCTCTACTCTGACACATATGGGGTCACCATGAATTCAGTCGACTTGACAGTAACTGGTTTTTTTGGAGTCCTTGGGTAAGTGCTTGGCTACTAACCAAAAGATTAGTGGTTCATAACCACCCAAAGGTGCTTCAGAAGAAAAGCCTGGCTGTCTACTTCCAAGAGATCACATTGAAAACCCTATAAACTTGAACTAAAAGTATCCTCTGAAGTCTTCTTAAAACCAAACAGTAGTTTAGCTTAGCTAGTAGAGAATGTCTGCCTTGATTATTATGCTCTTTTCAGATCTATCTATATGGGATCAAACTGACAACAGCAACTCGAAAGATTAGATAGGAAACTTAGGGGACAGTGAGTTTATTTTAACGGGGGAGGAAGAACTCAGAAAAGGCGGATGAGAATGGTTGCACACCTCGAAGAATGTAATCAATATCACTGACGTGCACATGTAGAAACTTAAATTGGCATACAGTTTTTATTGTGTTTATTCTCAACAACAAAAAATAAATACATAAATTATTTAAGAAAACCCTGTGGAGCACAGTTCTACTGTGAAACGCATGGGGCCACCACGAGCTGGAATTGACTTGATGGTAACTTGTTTGGTTTTTGGTTTTATCATACTAACATAGCATATTCATCTTCACCAGTAGACTCGAAGTTCCTTATGTATAAAATATGAGTGAATAAACTGATGTCTCATTATCACCTCCTTTGGGCATTCCTCTTCCCTCTAGCCCCACCTTCCTTTCTGACTTAGTTCCTCTGACTCCACCATGCCCTGCAATTCCACCTTCTTCTCTGACACCATCCTCCTTAATATTCACTGAGCACATACTACATGCCATTCAGCGAAGTAAGCATGGAGATACACAATGATAAGTTAGACAAGGTTCTTGCCCTTGAGGAGCTCCCAGTCAAGTAAGGAAAACACATGGACAAATCATAATATAACATGAGAAGTGCTGAAACAGAGAGATGAATGAAGTGCCGTGGGAGCCTAAAGAGAGAGGACCTAACTTAGCCTTGGGGATCCTGGAGGACGTGAGAGGGAGGAAGACTTTAGGATGTATCTACAGCCACTATCCTTCTGACACTCCCTCTCTGCCTGCCCTCCCCCAAGACCTTCGAGCAGCGGAAGGTGGTGGAGTTCACGTGCCATACAGCCTTCTTTATCAGCATCGTGGTTGTACAGTGGGCTGACCTCATCATCTGCAAGACCCGCCGCAACTCGGTCTTCCAGCAGGGCATGAAGTGAGTACCCCACCAAATGCCCCAACACTCTTCCCAACCTGGACACTGGGACATGGAATCGCCCCCTGCCTCTTCCTCCCTTTCACCAACACCCATAAATGCTTCTTCCCAGAAACAAGGTCCTACTGTTTGGGATCGTGGAGGAGACATTCCTAGCTGCTTTTATGTCCTACACTCCAGGCATGGACATGGCCCTGCGAATGTACCCACTCAAGTGAGTAAGGCAAAGGATGCCCATATGAGAATCTCAGGGTACACGGAGAGCAAGGGGGAGAAACGTGGGTTTGAACAAGATAGTCAGATCTGCCTGGGTAAATGGGGTTACACCAGTGATGGAAGGGGAGAGTCATCCATGCTGTGATAAATATATCTTATTTAGGGAGTTATTAGAAACCATGACAAGTGATCAAAACCCACTAAACATGCAAATTTAGCAGACGTACCAGTGTTCAACAGAGTGGAATCTTTTATGGTGATGTGTAGTGTGGCTATCCAAGGATACATGCTGCTTGAAGCTGAAAAGTAACCATAAAAATAACCTAATCTACGCATGGATAACTCTGCCGTACTTACGCAAATATGCTTTAATGTGTGTGTGTATAAGGGTGGGCATACTGGAACTCTTCAAGGTCTGGGACTTTGTCAACCCAAAGATTTTTCTCTTCTTCCTTTCTTTCTTTTTTTTGACATTAGACATGCTTGTTGCGAAAAAATTCTATTTAAAAATTTACAGAGGAAAGCAAAACTCCCCGTTCACTGCCACTCCTTGTTCCCCCACCCTGCATAGGTCACCTCTGTTAGCGATTTCCCCTGTGTTCTTTCAAGTCGTTGTCTATGTATTTGCACACACCACTCACCTTTGTGTCCCTTGCAGCGTCTTCCATATTGCTTTACACACTGTAGATGCTCAGTTAATGTTTAATAGGAGAAATTGGCCCAGGCTTTAGATGCAGACAATCCTAGGTTTGAATCTCTACTCTGCGGCACATTATTCTGTGACCTTGGACAAGTGTGTCACCATCCTGAGCCTCAGCTTCTGCAGAGTCTCAATAACACACACCTGGCAGATGATTGTGAGACTCGCATATAGAAAATTGTATATAATACATAAAGCTCAGTGCCTGGGTCACGGCACACCCCTAGCTAACAGTTGGTTTACTGTTGTTGTGATAAATGATGCAATTTATTGTTAATTTCAAATAAGTAATAATAAATGCAGTTGAGCATCACCTGAGCTCCTAAAGCACTTGGTATGTACTCAACCACAAAGCTTTGCACCTAATCTTGTGATTTTTGGTTTTGTGTGTTCATCTACATTCTTTTCCCTGATCTCCTTAAGCTCTTTAAGATCAAAGACTATCACGTTATCAGTTTTATTTCCCTACTGCAAACACAGACATGGAGTGGACATATGACTGCTGTTGAATGCATGGGCGATTATATATAAGTGTTTATATTTGTTGGGGTGTGTAGAGTAAACATGGCTAGGCCCATGGAAGTCCAAAAGGTAACCACTATCCTTCTGATATATAAGGGGTGCAACTGAAGAATGGAATTTGTCATCATGTCATCTAATTTTAACTAAGTTAAATTTAGAAACTAAACCAGTATAAAATATTTATTAAACACGATCTTATTGTTTTGGTTGGACTACATTTCCATTTAACTCCTGAAAATTTAGTGTCTGAACTGAGATGTGCTACGAGTATAAATGCTTACTGGATTTCAAAGATTTAGGATGAAAAAAAGACTGTAAAAATCTCATTAGTGAGTTTTCTATTGATTATATGTTGAAATGATGATGTTTTGGGTATATTGGGTTAAACAAAATATATTATTAAAATTAATTTCCCCTGCCTTTTTTTTTTTTACTTATTTTAATGCAGCTACTGGAAAATTTTTCATTTCATATATGGCTCATGTTACATTTCTATTGGACAGCACTGGTCTAGGCCAGCTCTTCTCTCTGTCATCCAAGGGAACAAATCCATCTTCCTGGTCTCTAATTATAGAAGAGGTTCAGGAAGAAAAATGTTCCTCATCTTTGCTATAGCGAAGAGTGTACCTACCCCCTAAAGAAATGTCCCCACACTAGATCTCTGAGGAATGTCTCAGATAGTCCCATCATACTTGAACAACCTCCTGTTTGTGGTTGCAAGGCATAGAGTACCTGGAAAGCAGAGGGGGATCTCCCTCAATGACTTCACAAAAGTTGGTGGGTAGTGTCTGTGAACATGGCCTGCATCTCTAATATGACATTTGTCATATTGTCACTGGCTTTTTTTCCCTAATAGCTGTGACCTTTCAGATGTAGATCATCAGGCCTTTCTTATAAGGCATCTCTGAATGGATTTGAACCACCAACCTTGTGGTTAGCAACCAAGTGCTTAACCGTTTGCTCCACCCAGGGACTCCTTGTCATTGGCTTTTTATGTCTCTGTCTTGTGCCACTCTTCTCCACCCTCAATCCCTCACCCCTTGGACTCCAACCTCCTCAGAGATAGGGATCGACTGGATGGTACTCATCTCTGTGCCCACAGCCCCGCACAGTCCCTGACACGTAGAGGACACGTCATCAATAAAACCCTGAGTTCCTGTGTGCTGTTCTCTGCATTTTCTCAGGCTTGCGTATCTCTTACCACACTGGCCAACTCTTGCTCCCTACAGGGTAACCTGGTGGGTCTGTGCCATGCCCTACAGCCTTCTTATCTTCACCTATGATGAACTCAGAAAATACATCATCCGACGAAGGCCTGGCGGTGAGGCGCCCCTGAGCCCTGCTCTGACTATTGGACCACCAGCCCCCTAACTAGCTCTCCCATCACACCTGGTTCTTCCAGACTCACTGCCTTTCTCTTCACCTGCCCACCTTACTGCCTGGTCTTCACTGTGCTGGGCCCAGCCCTTACTTCTCACTCTACCACCCCCATTCCTTCCCATCCTCAGTGCCCTGTGTTCCAGACACTTAGGCCTTCCTTCCCCTTCTGCTGGTCTCCCCTTGGTGCCTTCCCTGCCACCTTCTCCCAGTTCACTCTGGTTTCTTCTCACCCACAGGCTGGCTGGAGCAGGAGACCTACTACTGAGCTCGGCAGAGGAAGAGCTGCACACGACATGGGGCTGGGGGTGGGAGCGAGCAAGGGTTAGGGATTCTGAGTTTGACACATCTGAGAGGGCCTCTGAGTTGGAAGCAGAGATGGATTACCTTGGACGAGAGAGACAGGCAGTTCTGGGGCTGGATTGAGGACATCACGGGTAGCAGATGAGGGTGGGTTAGGGCAAGTAGAGCCTGAGTCTGGCTAGAGTCCAGTGGGGGGGGGGGTGCTGGCCTCTGTTGAACCCAGTAGCCAGTCTGGAGAGTAAATGTTTGGAACCAACTCTCACTTGGCTGAATATGTTGCATCTGATATTTGGGGAGTGGAGGAGCCCTGGTGGCGCAGTTGTTAAACGCTCAGCTGCTAACCGAAAAGTTGGTGGTTCAAACCCAACAGCCCTTCTGTGGGAGAAAGATGTGGCAGTCGACTTTGGTAAAGGTTACAGCCTTGGAAACCCTATGGGGCAGTTCTGCTCTGTCCCTTAGGGGTGCTATGGGTTGGAATTGACTCAATGGCAATGGGTTAATTTGGGGTTTCGAGGGATGATGACTGTGAAGCTCTTTCCCTCGATCTTCATGGTAACTAGGCCAGGGAAGTCTTTCAGGGACTGAAGTTGAGGCTGGGAGGGGAGCAGGGTCAAGCATATTTGCCCCTTGAGGGCTATCCTCCACCTTAAAGTCACTCTCTGCCCCTTGGAGAACGAGGGCAAGACAAGTGACTGCCCCCAATGTCAAACTGGGATCAGAGAAATGAGAGGATGAGGAGAAGAGCGGCTGAACCCAGCCTTACAGGAAGGGGCCACAGTACTCACCCTGGGTGTGGGCAGGATCGGGTCATGAAGCCCCCACCTTGGATTCCTCGGATCAGCTTGTAGACTCATAGAGGTTTAGTGCTAGAAGAGATCTATTGCATCGATGAAGAGCCTGAGGTCCAGAGAGGTCCCAGTGACTTGGGAATATTGTGGTGAGTGGTGAATGTGGGATCAGAGCTTCTCCTCTGAAGAAGGGATTGGGCACAAAGAAGGGACTCCAGAAGACTATGGTCCCCTGCCCTCTATCCCCATTCAGTTGGGCCTCTCAACCCTATCCCACCCCTCTGCTCATTTTCTCTGGTGTCACCTGAAATAGAGTCTGTAACAACACTTTGAGTTCCTGTAGCCTTTACTTTAGGCGAAGCACCCGCCCCTCCGCCCCAGGCTCCTAGGGGTGATGGACATTCCCAAGAGCTTGGTCTTAAGCCTAGGCTCCAGCATCTGCTGTGCCTCTTTTCTCATGAGTGAGTTGTCCCAGATAAGCCACCCTCCATCTCCTCACTCATTTGCCCTGTGAGTCAGTTCATTCTCAGGCCTCTTAGAGCAGAGGGTTGGCTGTGCACAAAAGCATGCAGTGCCAGAGAAGAACACTAAGGAAAGTTGGGGGGGGGGGCAGTGTGTTTTGTAGGCTGTTACAAAGAACAAAACACATGTGTTAGGTGGCTGCATACTATGCCTGGCACTGGGACAAAGGCTTTGCACATCATCAATTAATTCACAACAAATGTATTTTCATACCTCACCCCATTTCATAGATGAGGAAACTAAGTCTGTCTTATTCCAGAACTTGGCCCTTAACCATGATGTAGACTAGTCTTAGAATGAAGGCTGGGTCAAAAAAAAAAAAAAACACAAAACCAAACCCTGATAGTGATGGAGGAAGAGCCACGGGTGGTTCTGGAAGATGAGAGGCCATAGGTTAGCCAAGAAAAACCATAAAAAGGTCTAGCCAGCCATTCTACAGGCCCCTCCTCAGAGGTCTCTCTCTCTCCCGTTCCATCCTCGTCCCTCTTCCAACACAAGGTCTCCTAGGGACAGGGCTGTATCAGTCTGGGGTCCCTCCCCAGCGCTGCTGACGTGGCTGAACCAGAACCCTAGGAGGTTGAGGGGCCAGGGTGTGTATGAGTGAGGTGGGGAGGGGGAGTGTGGAGGGACCAGCTCCTCGGGTTTCAGTAGCAAGAGCTTTGGGTGTCTGGTGGGTTAAAAATATAGAGGTCTCGACTCAGGGTCATTTGATACCAGTGGTTGAAGCCTGTTAAGTCCAAAGGCCTGAAGTCAGGGGCTTAGAGGGAAGGGGATTGAGTAGAAAGCGGAAAACAGATCATTGGAGAGAGGAGAGGAAGACAGGCAGTGAGGGGTGGTGAGGCGGGTGGTGAGGGTGGAAATAGAGAGCAAGAGGGAACAAGGAGAGGGAGCAGGAGGAAGGTGAAAAGTTCTGGCTCTGGGGAGAATCACTGGAAGGCTACCCACTGCAGGAGGGCACTAGGGAATAGTGCAGCAGGCCGGAGTTACCACCTAGTCCTGCCTTACACCCATGGGAGTACAAAAGGTCAGATTCATATTCGGAAAAGTATAGCATCCAATGTCTGTGTCCAATGTTCCCTCTTCTCCAGAGTGCAGCAAAAGTGAGGAATTTGGGCTGGGTGTCATCTAGGCCATCTACTGGGTGGCCCGCCCACTTCTCCCAGCTGTCTTTGCACTGAACGGGGGGGGGGGGCTTGGGGCATGTTGCCAATCCCCTGTGAGGGCAGGAGATGGGATTTTGAGGTCTCTTCAGTGCTAACATGGAGCCCTGGTGGTGCAGTTGTTAAGAGTTTGGCTGCTAACCAAAAGGTCAACAATTTGAATCTACCAGCTGCTCCTTGGAGACCCTATGGGGCAGTTCTACTCTGACCTACAGGGTCACCATGAGTCGGACTCGACTTGACAGCAATGGCTTTTTTGGTTTAGTCAGTGCTAACATGCAATGCTTTAGGTCTAGCTCTGGCTTTCCCTATGACAGTGACAGCTGTCCCTCTTGGACCCACTCCTGCTATGTTGCTGAAATAGCCTGTGGCCTTCTTTGCTCAGTCCTGCTGAGGTCCACACCACAGGAGTGTGCAAAAGCTATGCCTCTGTCTAACAGAATCTTATGTCCCTACCTGGTGCAAAACAGACGCTGCCTCTCCAGAACTAGAGATGCCTAGGGTAGGGGTGGGGGCCTCTCCATGGTCTCCCTCCTGCCTCAGTTTACTTGAAAGGCCTTGTGAGGTATTCAGAATTGAACTCATCGACTCTTTTCTCGCCTCCAAACTGGGATCCAAGATGTTAGAACCCCTGTGCCCCCAACTCCACTTTGGACCTCAGGTGCACAGAATTAATCTATTCTTATGTTGGTTCATGGCACAAGGCTCACTTCTTCAGGTTCTCCCAGGGCTAACTTTTTCCTAGTGTTTATATGTAACCCTCTCCATCTTTTCAAAAGGGTAGGCATGAATAGTAGCAATTCCCTCTCCTTGGAATTCACACCCTGGGAGTTCTCCCTCCCCACTGGCCTTCAGAATTTACTCCAGAACATGGAGCCCAAGCTATGGCAGAGAGCGCAAGCAGTTGGCAGCAGTCAAATGACTTTCCCCAGAGCCACAGTCCTTTCATCTTGGGCCTTCGGGGCAGAGGACCCCCAAAACTGCATCTCTACTGTATGGGATCCCGTCCAGCATGCCTCATCCCACACCCTATCCTTCGTTCTTCCCTGCACTCCCAAGGTAGGAATGTTGAATGAAGAAAAGGAAACTGGCTGGAGCTGAGCCAGGTCACCAGCCCTGGACTGGGCTCCATCTCTTATTCAGAGAATGACCTCATCCCTTGTCCTGGTGCTTTACAGGTAACTGCAGGGGGTCTCTGTCTTTTAGCCTGGATTGCACTTGTATTGTCCCCCCCTCACCCCGCCCCCCCCCCCACAAGATCAAAGAAACCAGCTTTACCTGCAGGGGACTCACAGATTCCTAGGACTTGGAGCCGATATCCCAGTTGTCCCCCTTTTGTCCTCTGTTATCAACTTAACTTCAGACCCACAATGCCTCCTCCTCCCCACCCCCCATTTTCTTCTCTGTCATTACACTTGCCCTACCCTCTGCTCTCCCTAATTACCCCCGTACTGCCCCTCCCCCAGCCCCAGCTTCATTTACCTCCGACTCATCTGGTCATATTTTTAGCTCAGGCGTCTCTCCCTTTTCCTTTCTTAATATGGTGATAAGCTCACGGGCCAGCGTGGGGACAGGGGCTGAGGAGCCCTGGACGGTGGGGGAGGGGGAGGGAAGGAGCCGCTGGGAGCCTGGGTGAGAGGTGTCTGAGGTGGGAGGACTCGGACCCTCATGGCGCTGTCCTGGCCTCAGAAGGTTATCCATCCCTCCTGCCAACCATGGAGACATATTTAGACAGGACCAGGTGGGGGCCGAGAGGTGCCAGTTTCAGGGGCAGCTCTGGTTCCCTCTCCGCCCCCTGTTCCTAATCCTCCTCCTGACCCTTTTCTCTTGGCTTCTGTCTCCAGTTTCTCCAGGACCCAGCAGTGTTCTCTGTCCACTGCTCTGGGCCTTTCCCCACCCCGCCCCCACCTTGAGCCCCTTACCTCAGGATTCAGGACCCAGAGGCCCCTCCCCACCCCAGCTAACCTCCTTCTGGACCAGGAGCACTCACCCAGAGCCCACTACCTCCATGAGTGCAACGGACAGGATGGGGGCCAGAGTGTTGTCAGGTCTGCGGCTGGCACTGCTCCTACTGCTGGTGCTAGGGACACCCCAGTCAGGGGTGCAGGGGGAGGAAGGGCTGGACTTCCCCCAGTACGATGGTGTGGACCGTGTGATCAATGTCAATGCAAAGAACTACAAGAATGTGTTCAAGAAATATGAGGTGCTGGCACTGCTCTATCATGAGCCCCCCGCGGAAGACAAAGCCTCACAAAGGCAGTTCGAGATGGAGGAGCTTACCCTGGAGGTGAGTGGTGGGGCCTAAAGGCCTGAAGAGCACCCCCAGGGCCTCTCCATGGGCCCCCATCCCACAGCCCCGCGTAGAAGTCTGAGGGTGGGATCGGGGAGTGAGGTCAGTGCTGCAGGATCCCTCTTGACCAAGACGACACCGTGGCATGAGGTGGCAGCAGAGACTCGGGAACCCAAAAGTACCACCATAGGTAGGCAATTGCAGGGGCTGCGGGGGGTTGTCTCCTCCGTGCTACAGGACCCTGGAAGTGCTAGGTCTGGCCAGAACTGGGGTGTCCTTTGCTGAGGGGCAAATGAAAAGGGAGGCACTCAGGAGAAGGGGGAGAATTGCCCATGAACCTCCTCGCCTAGCCCTCTCTTCATACACATTAGGGGCTGCACCCCAAAGAGACTCAACCTGAGTATCAGCTTAAATATAGCTGGTCTTATTTGCATGCCACTTATTTAAGGGCTAAATGTTTAAATATCTCCTAGACGCCACCACACCTTCTGTTGCCCTTCCAGTGCCCTCTCTCTTCCTCCCCCACCTTCATTCCCCATCAGTCCCTGTTGGATCAAGTTGAATGCCCAGATTGGAAAATTCTTGTGGTTGACGGAGGCTTCTGAATGCCTTTCCCATCTTTTCTTTGTGGGAAGGCTCTCCCCACCCCCCAAGCTGACTTAAAGCTTCAAGGAAAGAGGGGTTATTGTAAAGAAAAGGAAAAGCCGGTGTTTAGGGATAGTGGGGAGGTGTAATTCCACACACCTGCTAAAGCCCAGAACATGTCTGAGTGTGCTTGTCTGGGCTCCTGTGGCCCTGTCACCAGCTTCGTGGTGCAGAGAGGCCTCAGCCTGCCCAGAGTCTGGAGCATTTCAGGGCAAGGCACCCGGGCTGCAGGGCTAACCCTTCTTCGTGCCCCTGCCCCCGTGGGGCTAATTAATGAGCCAAGTATTTTTTTCCTGAGCGCTCAGTATCCCAGACCATCCACCTGCCACCCTCTTTGCTCCCATTGCCCTGAGAATCACAGTGCAGAGTCTGCATGGGGTAAAGCTAGAAGCCGAGCCCAAGGCAGAGTGAGTCAGGGTGCAGGCCAAGATGGAGGCTTAGGGGGGCAGAGATCTAGGGGTGTGACTGCCACAGTCTGAGAACAGGCTGAGTAGAGAGTGAAAGGGGGCAGACCTGGGTGGAGAGCTGGGCCTGGGTCACCTCTCCTCTCTTGGGGAGAGGTGGCAGAGTGGGAAATAGCAGAAACTCTGTCCTCCCAGCAATCTGGCTTTCCCCAGTCCCCAGGGCATGACGAAACCCCCGCCACGCTCCCTCCCTCCGCCCTCCTCATGCCACTGCCTTAGCCTCCTGCCCTCTGTACTTCCTCCCACTGGGTTCCCCAGGGCCTGCTAATGTCGCTCCCGCCCTGAGCATGGCCTTGATCAGGATGGCGTGGAGGACCCAGACCTTCAGAAGCAGCCTCTGTCAACTGAAGCAACATAAAAAGCACATTGTAAATGAGCAGGAAAGGGAAAGGAATTCAAATTGAACTAAAGACCAACAGGGTGGGGTTGTAGGGAAATTGGGAATATATTGGATCCTAGCATAGGGTCAAGGTCAACTCTAATATTCCCTGCACCCCAGTTGACCGAGTTTGAAGGAGTGGGGAATACGGGTTAATATGAACTCCAGGGGCTAGTTTTAACCCCAACCCTCCCTCCAGTTAGCAGCCCAAGTCCTAGAAGACAAGGGTGTTGGCTTCGGGCTGGTGGACTCTGAGAAGGATGCAGCTGTGGCCAAGAAACTAGGTAAGGGGATGAGAGAGGCAGGAAGGGGAAGGTGGTGTGTGAGACTGGGGGCCTAGGGTGGATGACTGAGCAGGCAACCCTCAGGAGCTGAGGGGCTGGGGAAGCCTACCATGCCTGTTCTTAAAGGCAGGAGTCAAAAACTGAGATTGGGAGGGTTATGGCTGGGGGTCCGAGCCTCTCCTCTATTCCTTACAGAGACCCACGTGCAAATCCCAGAGAGAGGTGAGGTTGGCCCCTATTTAAACACAAAAACAGATCTTAGATGCTGGAGTGGGGAAGGGGTACCAGGGAATACTCTACCCCTCTTCCAACCCCTCCCCCTCCAGAGCTGAGATTAAGGGTTACAGCACCCGGACACCAGGGGGCAGCACAGGCTTGAGCCTAGATGCCAGCTATGGATGGGGGAGGGGCGAGGTCAGCAAAAATGAAGTCATCTCGCCAGTAATAACCAGGTGCTGTTGAGTCCATCCCAACTCATAGATACCGTAATAGCAGAGGGTTAAAGGGCCGGACTGGGAGTCAGCAACTTGAGTCCTCAGAGGAGGTAGCCTGAATATTCATCTACAGTTATGGCAGGGAGAGAGAAAGGAAGAAATATGGCCGGAATTTCTACCACCTGGCTCCCCTATAAGGCTAGCATCCTGGGCTAAAACCACGCAATGACATCAGGGGTGCAGGGGCTCAGGGGCAATGCAAGTGAGCAGGGCAGGACAAGGGAGAGGCAGAGGATGTGGGCTTAAGTTGGATGGTTGAACGCAGAGTGACCTGGGATTTGGACCCTTGGATCTGTGGGAAGGTTGGGATCATGGCTCACCTCTGGCTCATTCCCTAGGATTAATTGAAGAGGACAGCATTTATGTGTTCAAGGGAGATGAAGTCATTGAGTATGACGGCGAGTTTTCTGCTGACACCCTAGTGGAGTTTCTGCTTGATGTGAGAATTCTCTTGGACCTCATGGCTTGCTTTGACTTCCTGCTCATCCCTCTATAAACACCAACACACACACACACACACACACACACTTTGTTAACACCCAGCCCTCTTCTCCCTGAACGCCTCTCTCTGGCCCTCCCATTAAGGATAGAAACTCAATCTCTTCCTTCAATGTCCCTGCTCTTCCAGGTCCTAGAGGATCCTGTGGAGTTCATTGAGGGTGAAAAAGAGCTGCAGGCATTTGAGAATATCGAAGATGAGATCAAACTCATTGGCTACTTCAAGAACAAAGACTCAGAGCGTGGGTCACCCTCAAACTCCTCTGTTTCCCTGCCTGAATCCCTGTTTCATCTGTCTTTCTACCTCTCCACGTCACCGCTGTCTCAGCTGTTCTATCTCTGAACTCCCTGCATCACTTCTTCTCCCTACCCTGGTCACCTCCACCAGCTGCTCACATCCCCGTACACTCTGGGTATTTCCCAAACATATACCCCCAACATCCTGTCTTCCCCCTACTGCAACCCTACTATATTTACCCACTCTAAGTGGATGGGGGTGGGTTCTCAGGATGAAATTCTCCTTACTCCCAGCCCCAGGGCTCCTTACCCATTCAATTCTTCCAAAGAAGAATTGGAAAGAGGCAGATGGGGGATGACTCCCTGGCACACCCTGGTTCCCCGGTGACTGACTCTGTATCCCCTCACAGATTTCAAAGCCTACGAGGACGCAGCCGAGGAGTTTCATCCCTACATCCCCTTCTTCGCCACCTTCGACAGCAAGGTTCTCCACCCATGGTTATGTTGGATTTCCCTCACTCCTCTACTCTTCCCTCCAGCCTCCTCTCCCAGAATCTGTGGGGGATCTGCCCTTCCCACACGCCAACACTTCCCCAACACCCCGAGCCCTTTCTGTCTCATAGATTTTAAGAGCTGAAAGGGGCTTTAGATTATCTAACCCACCTCTCTCACATTGAACTGAAGCCCAGAGAAGCTAAGAAACTTGCTCAATGTCATAGTAGCAATCACAAGACTAGGACCCAGTCCCCCGACTCCCTTCCTAGCATGCCTTCTCCCATAAATACTACTTCTCAGCGTGCTCCTGCATCTCACTGCTCCACTCCTCCCTGTCTCCCACCCCCCGAAGGTGGCGAAGAAGCTGACCCTGAAGTTGAATGAAATCGATTTCTATGAGGCCTTCACGGAAGAACCGGTGACCATCCCAGACAAGCCCAATAGCGAAGAGGAGATTGTCAGCTTCGTGGAGAAGCACAGGAGGTGGGGTTCTGGGGCACTCCTCTGAGTGGGCGTGCTCCTCCTTGGGCTAGAAAGCCTGTCTGTGGTCTGTGACATAGGCTGGAGGACACTCAGCCCACCAGGCAGTTGGTCCTACTCGGAGATAAATGTGCTTCTGGGGAGCAGTGTCCCTTGATACACTGATAATTTTGCCGAATATCCTACACCCCAGTACTTAGCCCGGAGCTGTGTACAGAGGAAATCCTCCTTAAATGTGCATCATTCATTGTGATGTTGTGATTTACACAAAGTCAGCACATGAGTGCTTTCTCTCTATTATTATATCTAATCCTTTTAACAACCTCAGTTAAAAAGGTTCCACAGGTCATGTCAGAACTGGGATTCTAACCCAGATCTGTCCCATGGTTGTCCCAATACATTACCCTACACAGGTGGTCCTTAATGGGGGAAAGGAGGAGAGAGATTTTGCCCTCCGGGGGACATCTGGCAATCAATGCCTGGGGACGTTTTCTGTTGGGGGGTTGCTACTGGCATCTCATGGGTAGAGGCCAGAGATGCTGCTAAACATCCTGCAATGCACAGGACAGCCCCTCGATAAAAAGTTCTCCAGCTCAAAATATCAGTAGTGCCAGGGTTGAGAAACCTTGCTCTACACACACACACACACACACACACACACACACAGACAAAATTCTCTTCCTTCACAGTACTCCACAACTGGGGATGCCCATTCATCAGTGTAAACACTACTTACTCTCGCTCTCTCCCACTAGATTATGATCCCCTTCCTCGGGCACAGCCCGTGTTTGCCTTGTTCAACTCTGCCTACATGGCACCTAGCACAACACTTAGAGTATATTAGGGACTCAATTTTATTGAATGAGTGACTGAATAAATAAATCAATGAATACCCTCTATGTCTGGCTCTCTCTCACCTTTCTCCCGAAAGTCTCTCTTCCAGTCCCCTTTGCCCAGCTTCCCCTCTCCCACCTGCTTTCACTATGCAATGATCTGGGCCTGGTGCCCAGAGCTTAGACTTTGTCAGTTGGCTTTGTTCTGAGCTACAAGCTGTCTGTGCCCCGGGCATGACCCAGAGGCAGCCTCTGCCATGGGGACCCTCTGGAAGGGGCTGACCTTCTCACCCACTGAGTTGTTGTTAGGTGCTTCAAGTCGATCCCAATTCATAGCGAGCCCATGTGACAGAATAGACCTGCTCCATAGGGTTTTCTTGGCTGTAATCTTTATGGAATCAGATAGCCATGTCTTTCTCCCACAGAGCCATTGGCTGGGTTTGAACCTCCAACCTTTTAGTTAGCAGTCAACCAATTAACCTGTTTGTGCACGAGGGCTCCTTACCCACTGTTACCTGTCTCTTCTAGATCAACCCTGAGGAAACTGAAGCCTGAGAGTATGTATGAGACCTGGGTGAGTGCATCCAGCCAGGGCCAGGCCCTCGGGGGAACATGGGTTGCTGAAGACTCAAGTCCTAGAAGCATCCCACCTTCTGCTCCTCATGACCCACTTGTAGAAAAGACAGTGCACCAGCAAAGGCTGAAAGTTTTCTGTTCTGAAGAACATATCAGAAATTGGGAGGCAGACATAAGTGGATGAAGATGACAAGGGAAGAGCCTCAAGCTCTGGGGCTAAAGGGAGTTCCAGAAGAGGTGTGGGGGCCTTGGAGCTGAGAGGGGCAGTGTCATTTGGAAAAGGGTCATCACCACAAAATACCTGGCCAGAACTTAGATTTCCACAAAATTCAGGTTCGAGGAAGGTCTAGGGTCTGTTCTGGACTCTCCAACGTCAGGAAGTATAACTAACCCTCCCGCCAACCCCAACAGGAGGATGACCTGGATGGAATCCACATTGTGGCCTTTGCAGAGGAAGCTGATCCTGGTAAGGGATGAATACCGGACTGGATTGGATAGGGGACAGGCAGTAGTGGTGGGAGAGTGATGGGTGTGCCTGTTGGAGCAGAGAGTTTGCAGGCAGTCTGGGCTGGAGATAGGAAGTTGTGGGAGTCAGGGAAATAGATCTGGACTCATTTTTCCTCTGTGCCTCATTCCTCTTTGTCCCTCCTCATGGTTCTTACTTATTTTTCCTCCAAGATGGCTATGAATTCTTAGAGACACTCAAGTCTGTGGCCCAAGATAACACTGACAACCCTGATCTTAGCATCCTCTGGATTGACCCTGATGACTTCCCTCTGGTAAGAGGTTAACAACCTGGTCACATACTGTTGTCCTAAAGTGGGGCCTCAGACTGGGGCTTCTGAGGAGGAGTTTGCTTCAGAGCCCCTATCCCCAACTCCTATCTGGGGGCCCTTGGAGATTATGCCTGTTGCTTGCTTAAGAGCATTGTGGGCATTGAGGTATCCTGGGATGGTGAACAGGCAGAAAAGGGAGTTGTTTGGGACAAAACACATGATTCCCAGAGCAGAGGCTGGGCAGATACCTCATGTACCCCAGTGCTGACTCCTTCTAGAGAAAACCAATGTTCTGGTGAACAGATGGGCCTGTTAACTCCGCACATGAGTACACACACTCAATCTTAGAAGAGTCCATGTCTCTGGGGATGGTTTTATTCCCAGCTGAATCCTCACCACTTAGCACTCATTGTAGAAGGAGTAACTGAATGAGTAAATAGAAACGTGAGGAACACGAGCAATCACCAGACATAACCACCTTATTTTAGAGATGTAGAAAGTGAGGGTCAGAAAGAATTGACTTGCCCAAGATCCCAAGGTTGGTTAATAGCAGATCCAGGATCCAAACAGAGTCTCCTACTTAGTTTTCCTCAGGAAGGAAGGGCCAGTGTCCCTTCCTGATACTTTTCCTTTGGAATTTCTACTCTTTTACTTCTCAACTCTACCCATTCCCTTCAGGACCTACAGCTGGACTCACTCCTATCCACTGTGGTTTCATAATATCCCCTCTTTATCCCTGCGCTGACCCTCACACTCACCCCCTTGGACTTAATGTGCTCCTAGACTCCATTAAGTTGCCATATTTGGGTCTCTCTACAGCTGGTACCATACTGGGAGAAGACGTTTGACATCGACTTGTCAGCTCCACAAATAGGAGTTGTCAACGTTACTGATGTGAGTTTTCGCCCCTCACCCCTTATTGGCCCCCAGCTCTGCTTTCCAGCATAGCTAGCTCTCCTCTGCTCTGCTAAGTAGGGATTTAGTCCTTCCCAGAGGAAATAGGCATGCCCAGTCTAATGGCTAGATGGAGAGGAAGATTCATGACCTGAACAATCCTTGCCTCCACCTGTTGAAACCTGTGGCCCATCCTTCAAGGCCCAGTTCAAATTGTCTCATCTCCATAAAGTCTTTCCACATCTTCCATTTGGAGTCATTCCTTCCTTGACACTCCCAGAGCCCACTGGCATCTAGAACATGACTTTTATGTCGCTATTTATATATCAGGCCTGTCTCTCCAAGTAGACTGAGATCTTTGAGGGAAGAAATCTTCTTATCCACACATGAAAAGCCAGTGCCGTTGACATGAGGTCCTTCAAAATGTTTGAGTTGAAGAAGCCACAGTCTTATTTCAGAGAACTCTGAGTCTTAACTGGGGAGGCAGACATGGATTCTATTAACTACAATACAAGTCTAGATCTGATAAACTTTACATAATAAAAGTGCAAATGCTAGGAAAACACAAAGGAGAGCAAAGTGGTTTCTGCTTCAGAGAACCAGAGAAGGGTTTAAGAGGAAGTGGCATCTAAAATGGATTTCAACAAATGAAGAGTAAGGAGAGTTATTTCCAAACTAACCCAGGGCAAACGTTTGAAAATAGGAAAATGAATACCAGGCTCAGGAAAAAGAGTCGTTTTGCGTGGCTTGAGAGTCTAGGGATCACTGAGGATGGTACTGGAAAAGCCTTGAATGCTGAAGAGTTGCTGACTTCGTTCTATAGGCCATGAAGAGAGGCCAATGGTTTTGCATCAAGGGCATGATAGAGAGGTCTGTTTTCGGAAGCCCAGCGTGGCAAGAGCATGGACGAAAAATTGAAGGGAAAAGGTCTCTTTGCTGATCCATCCTTTCTTTCCACTTACTCCCACTGTCACTCTTCTAATCTAGGCCTTTACCTGGCCAGCTTCCTTGGCCGCTAACAGAAGGGAAACGACAAGTGACAGGGGATGCAGGGGAAGAATATACAGTCCAATGAGTGGGAGGACACGTCCAAAGACCCAAGCCAGGCTTAACTTCTGGCCCCTGTCCATGCTATCTCCTAGGCGGATAGCATATGGATGGAGATGGACAACGAGGAGGACCTGCCTTCAGCTGAGGAGCTGGAGGACTGGTTGGAGGACGTGCTGGCGGGCGAGATCAACACAGAAGATGATGACGATGACGATGATGACTAGTTAGCTGCGGTGACCATCTCCAAGCTCCAACTGATCTTCTCATGCTCCCTCCTGCCTTCCCTGTCCTTCCCTGAGCTCCTCCAGGGACACTAAGCCATTGGGGTCTATATGCTGGTGCTGAGACCCTTGTCCCCCTCATCTGATGAGGAAAGGAGCTACTTTGCCCTAGATGCCAATCAAGCCCTCTCATCTGACTTGTGTTTCTTGTCTCATAATTTACCAACATCTATTATATGTTTCTTCCATCACTCTCTATACTCTTTACCCTGATTCTCCTCTTGCCATATCTACAGGTCCCCTTCTCTCCCATTCCTTCCACCTAAGCAACAATTTCCCTCACTCTCTCAAACCCTATATGCTCAGTCTCTGACCCCTAGCCAGGAGGAAGAGAGGGTAGTGTTTGAGGCTGTATCACAGCAGTCTCTTGTTAATGTATTTGGGTCAAATGAGAGGTCTCAATAAAGAGATCTGGGGCAGCATGAGCAAGTGTCTGTTGATGAAGTCTCACCCTTGGGCAGGAGGGAGCAGGCTGGGATGGGCGGGTAGCTTGGGTGTGAATGCCTTGATAGGAGTGGGCTAGGGAACTGTGATAGCAGGGAGTTGGGTCTCCCTCCGGGCAGTCATCCCAGGGGAGCCTGGATTATTTATTCCTTTCGAGTCAACAAGCCTATTCTGAACACATGGTGTTTGTCCAGCACTGCTGTTAGGCTCTGGAAGAATAGAGAATGCCAGGCCTGTCCCTGCTTCTGAGCAGATCAGCCTCACTGGGAAGTCAAGACAAGCACACTAAACAATTGAAGAAAAATGCAAAGCAATATGTAATTAAGTGATTACACACTGTTGGATAGCACTCTCCCTGCAGCTCTTACTTGAACTTCAAGGCTGAGCCCAAACTCAGTGAGGCCTTCTCAGAGCAGGCCCCTCCCTGCAGTCCTCTCATCTGGGTTCCCACTGCTCTCTCTGTACACCTCACATGCACACTCAGCACATTCTGTCTGGTTCTTCATCTACAGGTCTGTCTTCCCCACTAGCCTGTGAGCTTTGTGAAGGCAGGGACCAGGGCTTTTTCTTTGTGTCCATGGGGCCTGGCTCTCAAAAAGTTCTTAAATGATGTTTGTTAAAAGAAGGAATGAATGAAAGAACAATATAGACTCCTAAGAAATAGATCAGAGTGGACTGGATGGCTTCATAAGGGATGTGAGATATTTCTAGGCCTTAAATGAGGAGTGGGCTTTGATTGGTGGCAAAGGAGCTGGGGAGGGGACATTTCAGTTGGTGGAAACATCAGACACACAGGTAGCATGTGCCTGTCATATCGGAGAAACAGAGAAAATCAGAGGGACAAGAAGTTCAAGTGGTGAGAGTGAGGCTGGGTGGGCATATGGGGATGGCTTGTGCAGGTGTTTGAATTTAATCCTGGGAGCTGGGGGTGGGGGGTGGGGGGGCTGTTGTTGTTAGGTGTCATCAAGTTGGTTCCAACTAATAGTGACCCTATGTACAACAAAACGAAACATTGCCCTGTCCTGCACTATCCTCAAAATCATTGCTATGTTTGAGCCCATTGTTGCAGCCACTGTGTCAATCCATCTTGTTGAGGGTCTTCCTCTTTTTTGTTGACCCTCTGCTTTACCAAGCACGATGTACTTCTCTAGGGACTGGTCTCTGCTGATAACAAGTCCAAAGTACATAAGATGAAGTCTTGCCATTCTTATTTCTAAGGAACAATTTGGTATACTTCTTCCAAGACAGATTTGTTCGTTCTTCTGGCAGTAAGTACATGGTATGTCCAATATTCTTTGCCAACACCATAACTCAAATGCATCAGTTCTTCTTCTGTCTTCTTTATTATTTGTCCATCTTTCTCGGGCATATCAGGTAATTGAAAATACCATGACTTGAGTCAGGTGCACCTCAGTGCTCAAAATGACATCTTTGCTTTTCAACGCTTTGAAGAGGTCTTTTGCAGCAGATTTGCCCAATGCAATGCATCATTTGATTTCTTGACTGCTGCTTCCATGGCTGTTGATTGTGGATCCAAGTAAAATGAAATCCTTGACAACTTCAACCTTTTCTCCATTTATCATGATGTTGCTTATTCGTCCAGTTGTGAGGATTTTCGTTTTCTTCATATTGAGGTGTAATCCATACTGAAGTCTATAGTCTTCTTCCCTTTCAGCAAGCAAGTTTGTGTCATTGCATATGGCAGGTTGTTAATGAGTCGTCCACCAATTCTGATACCATGTTCTTCTTCATATAATCCAGTTTCTTGGATTATTTGCTCTGCATACAGATTCAATTAAAAAAAAAACTGTTGCCGTCAAGTCAATTCTGACTCATAGAGACCCTATAGGACAGAGTAGAACTGCCCCTATAGAGTTCCCAAGGAGTGCCTGGTGAATTCAAACTGTTGACCTTTTGGTTAGCAGCCATAGCTCTTAACCACTATGCCACCAGGATTTTCACAGATTGAATAGGTATGGTGAGATGATATAACCCTGGTGCACACGTTTCCTGATTTTATACCACACAGTATCCCCTTTTTCTGTTCAAATAACTGCCTTTTGGTCTATGTACACGTTCCTCATGAGCACAATTAAGTGTTCTGGAATTCCCATTTTTTGCAATATTACCCATAATTTGTTATGATCCACACAGTTGAATACCTTTGCATAGTCGGTAAAACACAAGTAAACATTCTTAAGGATTGAATTATGTCCCCCCAAAAATGTGTGTCAACTTGGGCAGGCCATGATTTCCAGTATTGTGTGGTTGTCCACCATTTTGTGATCTGATGTGATTATCCTATGTGTTGAAAATCCTAACCTCTATGAGGTTAATGAGGCAGAATAATAGGCAGTTATGTTAACAAGGCAGGACTCAATTTACAAGATAAGGTTGTATCTTGAGTCAATCTTTTTTGAGATTTAAAAGAGAGAATAAAGCAAAGAGGAGAGGGGACCTCATCACCACCAAGCAAGAAGAACCAGGAGCAGAGTGCCTCCTTTGGACCCAGGGTCCCTGCACTGAGGAGCTCCTAGACCAGGGGAAGATTGATGACAAGGGCCTTCCCCCAGAGCTGACAGAGAGAGAGGCCTCCTGGAGCTGGCACCCTGAGTTCGGACTTCTAGCCTCCTAAATATGAGAAAATACATTCTCTTTGTTAAAGTCATCCACTTGTGGTATTTCTGTTACAGTAGCACTGGGTACCTAAGACAACATATTTCTGGTATTCTCTGTTTTCAGCCAGGACCCATCTAACATCAGCAATGATATGCCTCGTTCTACGTCCTCTTCTGAATCCAGCTTCAATTTCTGGCAATTCCCTGTTGAAGTACTGTTGCAATCATTTTTTGAATTTGCATGTGATATTTATGATATTGTTCAATAATTTCTGCATTCTGTTGGATGACCTTTCTTTGGAATGGGCAAAAATACGGATCTCTTCCAGTCAGTTGGTCAGGGAGCTATCTTCCAAATTTCTTGGCATAGACAAGGGAGTACTTCTAGCATTGCATCCGTTTCTTGAAACATCTCAATTGGTATTCCGTCAATTCCTGGAGACTTGTTTTTCGCCAATGCCTTCAGTGCAGCTTGGACTCCCTCCCTGAGCACCATCAGTTCCTGATCATATGCTACCTCCTGAAATGTTTGAACATCAGCCAATTCTTTTCGGTACGGTGACCCTGTGTATTCCATCTTCTTTTGTTGCTTCCTACATCATTCTTTATTTTGCCCATAGAATCCTTCAATATTGTAACTCGAGGCTTGAATATTTTCTTCAGGTTGAGAAATGCCAAGGATATTCTTCCCTTTTGATTTTCTAACTCCAGCTCTTTGCACATGTCATTATAATACTTTACTTTGTCTTCTCGGGCTGCCCTTGGAAATCTTCTGTTCAGCTCTTTTGCTTCATCATTTCTTGCATTCACTTTAGGTGCTCTACGTTCAAGAGCCAATTTCAGAGTCTCTTCTGACCTCCGTTTTGGTCTTTTCTTTCCTTCCTGTCTTTTAAACGACCTTTTGCTTTCTTCATGTATGATGTCCTTGATATCATCCCACAACTCATCTGGTCTTCGGTCATTAGTGTTCAGTGAGTCAAATCTATTCTTGAAATGGTCTCTAAATTCAGATGGGATATACTCAAGGTCATATTTTCGCTCTCCTAGACTTGCTTTAATTTTATTCAGTTTCAGGTTGAACTTGCGTATGAGCAACTGATAGTGCGTTCCACATTTGGCCTTTGGCCTTTTTCTGGCTGATAATATTAAGCTTCTCTATCATCTCTTTCCACAGACGCAGTCAAGTTGATTCCTGTGTATGCCATTTGCACGGTCCATGTGTATAGTTGCTGATTATGTTGGTGAAAAAAGGTATTTGCAGTGAAGAAGGTGTTGATCTTACAAAATTTTATCGTGCAATCTCCAGTGTCATTTCTATCACCAAGGCCATATTTTCCAGCTACTGATCCTTCTTTGTTTCCAATTTTTGCATTCTAATCACCAGTAATTATCAATGCATCTTGATTGCATGCTTGATCAATTTCAGACTGCAGAAGTTGGTAAAAATCTTCAATTTCTTCATCTCTGGCATTATTTTTGGTGCGTAAATTTGAACAATAATTGTATTAACTGGTCTTCCTTGTAGGCGTATGGATATTATCCCATCACTGACAGCGTTGTACTTCAGGATAGATATTGAAATGTTCTTTTTGACAATGGATGCGATGCCATTCTTTCCCAATTTGCCATTCCCAGCATAGTAGACCATATGATTATCTGGTTCCAAATGGCCAATACTAGCCCATTTTAGCTCACTAATGCCTAGGATATCGATGTTTATCTGTTCCATTTCATTTTTTGATGATTACTAATTTTCCTAGTCTCATACTTCACACATTCCACGTTCTGATTTATTAATGGATATTTAAAGCTGTTTCTTCTCATTTTGAGTTGTGCCACATCAGTAAATGAAGATCCTGAAACCTTTACTCCATCCATGTCATTAAGGTCAACTCTACTTTGAAGAGGCAGCTCTTGCCCAGTCATCTTTTGCGTGCCTTCCAACCTGAGGGGCTTATCTTCTGGCATTAGGACAGAAATGTTTTACTGCCATTTATAAAGTTTTCACTGACCGTTTTTTTCAAGAAGTAAATGCCAGGTCCTTCTTCCTAGTGTGTTTCAGTCTGGAAGCTCTGCTGACCCTGTTGGTATTTGAAATGCTAGTGGCATAGCTTCCAGCATCACAGCAACATACAAGCCACTGAAGTATGACAAACTGACAGAAGAGTGGTGGTGGTGGGGGACAATGTTTAATCTGGCAATGAGAAGCTAGATGGATACGGGGAAGGGAGATGATGAGACACTGGAGGCAGAAAGCCCAGCTCTTACAACTAGAGACTTTCATAATACTCAAGGCGAAGGCTGGGCCCTGATAGGGGTCCTGGCAGAAAGGACCCTCATTCTGTCCAGGACAGGCCCAGGCTGAGGGCAAGTGTAAAGGAGTTCGGGGGTAGGAATGGGAAAACCAAGCATCTAAATAAGCTCATAAATTATACAATTACTTTTCGTGAATTGCTTATAAGGGTGGTGCTGGGAGACTTCGAGAATTTCTAAGTATGGAAAAGATGAGACCTGAGATTAGAAAAGTTTTCACTGTCTACTGACAAATCCAGGAAGTGTTCCTAGAGAAGGTAGCAGGGGTGTAGAAAGTAGACACTGTATGTTCATCCAACTTGTATCCATTTAATAAATGCTTAATAAAGAGTATGGGCACTGAGCTAATGTTACAATAATATTACGGAACTTACAGTCTAGCGCAGGTGAGTGGGAAGCTCTGGACTAAACAGAGTAGCTCCCATTTTTTAAGCACCCATCTGTACTAGTCACCAGACTTCTTATTCCTAACCCTCAGAAGAAGGCTGTAAGGTAGGCACTGTCACCCCCATTTTACTGGCTAGGACACTGAGGCATGGAGGGTAGTGTGCCATGAAAGGAGTGGAGCCAGTATGAAGCCCAAGACTCCTGTACGTCATTGCCTCTGGAAGACATGACCCTTCCACTGAGAAACTACAAGTCTGTAGGTAAGTCATTTATTGTCTCTGAGCCTCCAAGAGGAGTCAATGAAATCGTTTTTTGGCCTTTACTCACCCAGGTTGTTGTGAGGAGCAAATGAGATACATACAGAGGCAAATTAGGAGGGTGTGTTGTTCTCAGAGCACAGTGGGGATGAGGACGGTGAAGAACAGAGATGGGCTATGAACCCAAAGCAGCTGGAGCCTGGGCCTCATCCAGGGACAATGTGAGCCAAGAAAGGAGCGGGCACATTTTGAGGCTTCCTGGGTGGTGCCCATGGTTTGTGCTCCCCTATTAACCTAAAGGTTGGCAGTTTGAACCCACCCTGTGGTATCATGGAAGAAAGGCCTGGTGACCTGCTTCCATAAAGATTGTTGTTGGGTGTCATTGCAGCAATTTCAACTCAAAGCTATCCCATGTCACAGAATAGAACTGTCCCATGGGGTTTTCTATACTGTAATCTTTACAGGAGCAGATTGTCAGGTCTTTTTCCCAAAAAGCCACTGGCTTGGTTCAAACTGTCAAACTTTTGGCGTGTTTAACCAACCCTGTGGAGCAGCTCTACTGTATACCACATGGGGTCACCATGAGTTGAAATCGACTGGACAGCAAGGAGTTTTTTTTTTTATTTTTTTAAAGAAGTCTCTGCAGGGGGTGGAGCTGGAGTGAGGACAAGGTATCCTCGGAAGTGGCTGAGGACACTGATGGTTCTGGGACTGTCCTCTCTGCCGGACCAGGGCCAGACCTTGTGGGAGCTGAGGAGAGACCCCCTTGGACTGCAGATGGGGGTAAAAACAGATGCTTCCCCAATTCTTCCTTCCCTCTTTCAGTCTGGCTGAGGCTCTGGTGGAGGAAAGTCCCTAGGGTGGAGGGGAAGTGAGAGCTGCCTTGCTAGGCCTGGGCAGTGGGGCAGAGCTGGGAGACAGCACTAAGCGTGGCTTTGCAGGTTGTCTATATTTGCATGCTGAGCTCATTGCTGCTTGTTTTCTCCCCAGAAAATAAAATTACATCATGGTGAGGGGAAGACAGGAGGAGGGGTATCCTTGGGAGAGGTGAGAGGAACAGAAAGGGGGCCCGCTGGCATCGCCCCAGAAGTGAATACCCAAGAGATGGGGTAGGGGGGGAGATCCAGGAGCCCAGGTTAAAGGAAGAAGGTCCCTGTGCTGCTTCTTGCCCCACCCCTACCTCCATCCCCCAACGAAGATGTCTGATCAGCCATTTACTACTACTCCTCAGACCCACAAGGAGGCTACCTGGTGAGGAAAGAGGTTTTTCCAAACACCAGAGAGAACCCAGAGGCCGAAGGCTTTCCAAGCCCCTAAACCCGTAACTTACTCTGCTCCTCCCAAGGCCCCAGCAGCCATGGTCAACGAAAGGTCAAAAGGGGAGAAGGGCGTCCCACAGGGAGGGAATTGAATCTGAGAAAAGGATTTCGCATTTGAGGGGGAAATGACAGCGTCCCTGCTCCGGCCTCCCCCTAGTGCTGCCCCCTATCCTGGGAGCCCTCCGGCTTCCCAGCCCCTGGGTCCCCCGCCCCCTCGGGCTCCTTCCCCCCTCCCCTTCCCTCCCCTCCCCTTCCCTCCCCTCCCCTCCTCGCCGCTCCCGCCCCCCGCCCCTCCCCGGCTCTGACATCACGGCCCAGCCGGGTGGGGTGAGGCGGCGCTGGGCTCGGGCTCGGGTTCCGCGGGCGGAAGAGGCGGCGGCGGCGGCGGCGGCGGCGGCGGCGGCGGCGGCAGAAGCAGCGGCGGCGGCGGCGGCGGCGGGAGCCAAAGAGGAGGCTGCGGACGCTGGTTAGAAACCGGGGGACCCCGGAGTGCCCGCGCTCTGAGCGCTCAGCCCCGGAGGCGGTGAGAGGGGCGCAGAGGAGACGTGCGGCGGGGAAGGGGCAGATTTGGGGTCTGGTGTTGGAGGGGTGTCTCTCTGGGACGCGAGGGCCGGCTTGAGAGCGTGGGGACCCCGGGTGGGTCCGGCGGGGTGTCAGGCCCCACGGGGTCCGTCTCTCTGTCGGTGCGTCCGGAGCGCAGAGCGTGTGCTGAAGGCGGCGTGGCTTCGGCCGCCCGTTCCACGCGGATCGGCAGTTTGGGAGCCGGACCAGGGCCTGGGGATTAGGATGGAGCCTGCTTCCCGCCCAGCCGGCTCTGCCGGGCCAACTCCCGCCCCTCCTTCCTCTCCTCTGGCTTCGGACTGGCCTTCGCCGGCCTGGCGCCCTCCCGGGCCCAGCCCCGCCTCAGGTCCTCCAGCATCATCCCCTCTTCTGAGCCCTGGCCCTCACTCCTCGCCCACTGCACCTGGGCAAGGTGGGAGCGGCCAAAGCTTGTCCGAGAGAAGGAGGAAGGAGCTGGGGGTATAGAGATGTATCTAACATAAAACCCCTAATTTATTTCATATAATCTATGTCAGAACTGAAAGGGATGCACACACCTAGAAGAGGCACGCCAGTACACACAGTGACACACACCCATGTGACTCTTACAGTGTCTCACACACACCAAATCACAAACCTTCCTGCACTATGCATCCAAGCCCCCACCACGCCCCCACTGCCTCCTATGTGTGAGTCTCCTGGACCATGGGCTCCAAGAACACCAACCTGATAGGATAGCTGAGTGGACCCGGAAGGGCCATTGTCCCCAAGTCCATCCTAATTTCTTTTTCCCAGTCCTGGGCTTCAGATTCCTCCTCTAAAACGGTGGGGAAAGATGGCAGAAAATCCTGGTCTCACTATTCCGAAATGCCAGGGAGACAGGATCTTGAGGGTGAGTGAGCTTGGTGCTCTCAACTGGGTGAGCAGGGAGGCTAGGGGCTGCTGGCAGCATCTCCTGCTGGGTCCAGTTGGAGCTTAAGGTGCTGGGAGTGGCTAGTTTCTGGGTATCAGTGGCCAAAGGAAGGAGGAGGGGGTGGAAGAAAAGAGAGAGGGAGAAAAGGAAAGAATGAGTATGAGTCAGCCAGGGATGGAGCCCAAGTCGGAGAGAGAGAATGAGGGGAATGTGTGTGAGAGGAAGACAGAGACATCAACAGAGGGACAGAGCCAGAGAGGGACGAGAAGATGCAGTCAGGGAACCAGGCAGAGGGAGGAAGTGCCAGACAGCGATAGGCAGGAGTGGGAAGATGCTGGAGAGTAGACTAAAGAGGCTCAGAAATTAGGGAGGATGAAAGCAGAATGGCAGTGAGACCTTAGGGAATCAAGGGAAACAAGCCTGCCTCGTAAGTGTATCTTGCTTCTCTACCTGTGTCTGGCCCCCAGGTTGTCAGAGCCTAATCACTTTAATTGCTCTTCCCTTTGTGGTTGAATACTCTGTTGGGGAAATGGCCAGCGATGCCCTAGGTTGCCAGCTTCCCTGGTTGTCTCCTTCCTCGCTCCTGTGACACCTGTGCCCATCATGTGTGCATGTACTGTCATGCATGGAGAGTCACAGTTACACAGCGCCCTCCCATGCCACCCACTCACACAAATCCTCATGTACAACAACACCTTCCACGGACCCATATGCAGCCAACCACTGGGTTTCCAGGCCTTCCCCTCTCCCGCCACAACCACCAAACTAATTCCATCTCCTTGCAGCCGGGATGCTCACTCACTCCTAATAGTAGCTCTGACTATTCAGATGGGGATACTGAGTCTTAAGTATAAGGCTCCTCCAGTTGGGATGGGTGTGTAGGAAAAGCTGGAAGGGATAGGAAGAAAAGAAAGACTTAGAGACCAGGCAGAGAGGAGATGGATGGGGTGGAGACAGAGAGATTGGAGAGAGACAGAAATAGGGGCAGGGAGAAACGACCAGACGCACCCCCTCCACATCATCAGAAAGCCCTCTCCTACCCTGCCCCATCCAGTGCCAGGTCTCCTAGTGCCCCATTCGGGGTCTGGTCCTTCTCTTAGACTAAGGCCTGAAGGCTTAGCCCTTGTCCGCATGCCCAGGGGTGACCCACTGTGCTTCTTGGACTGAGTGTTTTGGGGCTCAGGTGTGTTGCCACCCCTCACTCCCAGGCGGATCTGGAGCTTCTGTGCCCTCTTCTTCCTTCATTGCAGGAATAAAGACTCCCCCAAAGCTGGAGAGATGCTAAGGGAAGAGGTCAGTTGAGTATGAAAATAAAGGAAAAATTGGGACCGAAGCACAGGACTGCTAGAGCTTGGGGCCAGATATAAAACAGAATGGCTGGCTGGTGGCCCTCATTCCCACCCTTCTGCCCCCACCTCCAGATGGCAGAAGACTGGCCGTCTGGAGTGCCTGCAAGCCCCTCCTGCCCACTGCAGACATCTCTAGGTCCTTGCAGCTGTGTAGGATGGCCCCTCCCCTCAGCCTTAGACAGCTGCAGCAGATGTGGGGGAGGGAGGGGCAACATCTGATCCTCAGCCTTCCTTCTCACTTAAGTTTACTGGGGATTTGGAACCAAAGGCTAGGGAGAGGGGACTTCTCCGGGAGCGTCCAGGGGAATAAGGCCACTTCTTTCGGCCTAGAAGGAGGACCTGAGCATTTAGGGGGCCCCTGGTGGTGCAAATGGTTAAGTGCTCGCTGCTAACTGAAAGAATGGGGATTAGAACCCACCCAGCAGCTCTGGGGGAGGAAGACCTGGTGATCTGCTTCCATAAAGATTATACCAAGAAAACCCTATAGGACAGTTCTATTCTGTCACATGGGTGTCGCTATGAGTTGAAATCCACTTGATGGCACCTAACAAGAAGAAGTGGCTCCACTGCTCATTCTCATGGGAACTTGCCTTTCCCTCAAGCACAGCCCCCAGCATGCCTCTGGAGCTGGTTTGCTTGGTGAACAAAAAGAGGAATCACAATAACTAACCTACAATAATTATCTCTACTTTCCCACCTTGTAAGAGAAAGAGAGTGGGGCTCTCAGGGCAGGCCAGACCTGATCCCTTGAGGAGAGGATGAGGGAGTACGTTTAGGTACCTCATTCCTCACTATGCAAACCGTATTGGTAGGGCACACCTCAGGGGAGAGGGCACTGCCTAGGCAGTTCTTAAACAACCTGCCCTGAATTAATGTCAAAATGCAGAGCAGCTCTCTTGGTGCCGCCATCTCCTCCACAGGCTTCTCAAAGTGCCTCTTTCTCCCCCATGCCCACAGAGCACTTGCTGCACGCCCTCTTGTCATCCTCCCGGCTCCTTCCCTAAAAGGTCAGTATGTAATGATCCTTGCCCCTGCCCCACTTCTCAGCATCCTCAGTTGGTTCTGCCTTTGTCAGAGCTCTGCCTGGGGCCAGTTTGGAAGGAGAGGGAGGAAGGAAGGTGTGAGGAAACGGTAAGCAGAGAATGAGCTGGGAGGGAAGGGGGCTGACTTCCTGGCAGCCTTGGCTCCGGTTCCGGTTCCTGCCTGGTATCCTGTCCCAAGAATGGCCTCCGCCCAGGCTGCCTGGTGTTCCCTGGGCAGTCTCTGTGCTGCTCCAGAGGTCAGGTCTTTTCTGAGCCAGGAGGGCAGGAGACTTCTCCATAGGCCCTTAGGAATTCTGAATATCAGTGAGGAAGGCGACACGGAGGGTAAAGGAGCCATGCTTCAGCCACATTCCACCATGGGCCTACCATCCCAAGGGCACTGGTTGGTTGATCAGTGAGATTTGAGAGCCGTGTAAGGAGATTCCACCTCCACATATCCCAAAAGGTTCCCTCAAATCTGCCTCTTGCCCCTGCTGCCACACCCAGGCCTGGGCAGATGGAGTCTCTCCAGGGTGGGAGGTAACCACGCTGGCCTTTCCTTGCTCCTCAGAGAGCGTCTACCCCCTGTCCTTTCTGCCCCTTCTTACTCACCACTCCTCCCATCCACTGGTGTTATTGTCCTAACAACTGGGCAACTGGGGAGGGGGGGCACCCAGAACTGAGGTTGCCGTGGTAACAGCTGAGCTGAGGCTGAAGCCTTCTCATCCTGGACTCTGTGTGCTACGCCCTGGCTGCTCCCCTCTCTCCCAGTCTTGGTCTTCCCCACAGATTCCTCATTTGCAGCCTCTTTCCTTTCCCCACCCCCAGCTGTCCCCTCCATTCTGTAGGCTCCCCTCAGCCTTTTCTCCGGATGGAAGCCTGTGGTTACATACCTTCTTCCACAAGCTCTCACTGGCTCAGACACAGCCACACATCTAATGCTGGCATGCACACATCCAAACACACCCCACGGATACCCACCCACTGCTGCCTCCACATACCAGCACCCACTCAGAATGCTGGTGCAGTCCTTCCTCCCCCGCCACTTTAACATCCTTGCCCCCGAGGCTCCTAGGGGCCTCCTCATATCTGTTTCACTCTCTGAGAAAGCCCCTACCCACCACCCCCCAGTTTTGTGGGTGGGTGTCTCACACACATTAATCCCTTCCCACCCACCTCCCCTGTAAATCTGTTTTAGGTTCAGAGCCCTAAATCTTAACTCCTCCCAAGAGCTTCACGCAGGCATACACACACACTTGCCTCCCACAGGATCACTCATTATTTACAAACGCTGCTTTTCTGTGTGAAAGCGGGGCAGGATAACCCTAAATTCTGCCCTGTTCCAGCTGAGGGCTTGGCCCCAGGGTCTCCGCCACTGGGGCAGGGGCTTCTCATTTCCTTCCCACGCTTCTCTTTCCCTTCCAGCTCCCCTCCACTCCCCACCCCCATTCGTATATACGGTACCCATTTCTAGACCCTCTCCCATCATCCCCCTCACCCGCACCCCTCCTTCTGTCCTCAGATTATCAGTGGAGGGTGGGGGCTGGGCTCAAAAGCCTGCTGCTGTGACCTAGATTTCAAGGCAGACACGGTTCCTGGTGCTGACAGTCAGTGAGCATTGTTCCTGGCCCAGCCTGGCAGGGCCACCGCTGGGCCCTTCTGTCTGGTTGCACCTGGGTGTACAAGTGAGCGTGCCTGTGAGTGCCTGTTTCTTGCTGCGAGGTCCTGCTGGCCCTGCTGTCAGGCTCATTGTGTGTTTGTGTCACGGTGCCTGCCACCAAGGGAGGCTTGTTTGTTCTGGTCCAAGTAGGGGGCTGGGAATGGGGACTTCTGTGTCTCAGCCTCTTACTGTGTAGTGATGTGCCTCTCTACCTCAGTTTCCCTGCATGGAGGCCAGAAGGAAAACAGGGGTGTATTAACCAGCCCCCTTCTACCTGCCACATGCCTAACCCAGTACTGGGGGGCTTTGTGGGCAGCCTGAGTCAGGTACAAGGCCCTGTAATTCCTTGCCACGTCCTGGTCTAACCAAAGTGTTTATGACATGCTTTACTTTTTTTAAGGAAACCCTGGTGGCGTAGTGGTTAACTGCTACGGCTGCTAACCAAAGTGTCGACAGTTCAAATCTGCCAGGCGCCCCTTGGAAGCTCTACGGGGCAGTTCTGTCTTATAGGGTCGCTATGAGTCAGAATCGACTCGACGGCACTGGGTTTTGGGTTTACTTTTTTAAACCCTGGTGGCATAGTGGTTAAGTGCTACGGCTGCTAACCAAGAGGTCAGCAGTTCAAATCTGCCAGGTTCTACTCTGTTCTATAGGGTTGTTATCGACTCGATGGCAGTGGGTTTGGTTCTGGTTTTACTTTTTAAAAATGATTTTCTGACATAAGAGAAGTATGTTCTCATTATGGGAAATATGTCCATTTTTTGAACTCATCACTAGAATTTCATGTTTATCACATCCAGAAAGTTCATCCTAAGGTCTGGCCTTCCTTCATCCATGTCTTAGCCACAGTTCCTATCTTAGCGAGTGGAAGGAGGCCCTTGAACCTTCTCTACAGTCTAAGAATCTTCATGAGAGAGGGAAGGGGTAAAGACCTAGATGAGAGCTGGCCCAGCCCCCTGTGGGAGGCCCATGCTGAAGGTAGTGCCAGCAGAGTGTTGATGCAGGAAGGGTGGCAGCCCCCTTCCTGCCAGACTCTCCCAAAGCTGCATCCAGGCCCCCCTCCCCCTGCCACCCAGCCAGCCTGGGAACTGGGCAGGAGGCCAAAGCCAGCCGCTTGGTATTCTTGGGCGCGGGGGCTGTAGGCACAGCACAAAGGCTAGGAGAAAGAGGGCTGAGTGGGGGCCTGGTAGTCATCGAGGGGGAAAATGGACTCTATAAAGGTGGGGGTGGTCCATTGCTTGCCCTGCCTCCCAAGCTCTAATGACTACATACAGGGCTGAGCATGGAGAGGCCAGAGGACTATTAGACCAAGCAACTAGGCGTCCATCCAAAATGCATCATTAGTGAAGTGGTGGGGAGGTGACATGAGGGACCCCTTTGCTTCTGGGGATGGATGGAGCTCCAACCAACCCCCTCCAGCGCCTTCTTTTCAGCTTCTCACGGCCACAACAAATTTCTCCTTGGTTGTTTTTTGAAAAAAAATTTCGGACAAGGGTGGGGTTGAAGGTGGGTGGGGCAGTTCTGGGAGGGGGGACTTTAAGGCAGCGGGTGAGAAAGTTGAGCAGGTTGCTATGGTAACCTCCTCCTCAGTCAGGGAAGCTGTTGCCAGGGTTACTGCTGGCGGGGGGTGGGGTGGGGGGAGAAGAAAGATGATGGGGGGAAGGAGGTGTGACTCGTCACTCTTCACTCCAGCCCGGCTCCGAGCTTCTGAGCTTCCTCCTATCTACCCCCATCTCCTTTTCTTCCTGGCCCTGGTCCTGGTTCTCGCCACCCCCTCACCTTCTAGGCACATACCAGGTAGGGTAGAGTGAGTGAGCCAGACCCCGTGCCTCAGGCTCAGTCCTCTCTCCCTCTGATACCTCCCAGTCATGGCCGAGTACGGGACCCTCCTCCAGGACCTGACCAACAACATCACCCTTGAGGATCTGGAGCAGCTCAAGTCAGCCTGCAAGGAGGACATCCCCAGCGAGAAGAGCGAGGAGATCACCACTGGCAGTGCCTGGTTCAGCTTCCTGGAGAGCCACAACAAGCTGGACAAAGGTGAGGGAGGGAAGCACAGGGCTCCTGTCATCAGCCTTCTGGGCTCAGTTCACTCAGCAGATAGAAGCTCAAAGCTCCTGTCTCTGACAGGGCAGCTAGAAGATGCTCTGAGAGTACCAGGGCTCCAGGACACTGGTCTTTTAACATTCTTTGTGGCCCTTGGCAGTGAAAAATGTTATCCAGATATTATCCATGTTATCCATGCTATTATCACATACGTAATAGAACATAAAAACAGAAGTTAAAAGAGATGAAGTTTAAAAAAAAAAAACTCAGGTTCTGGCATTTTCTTATCCACTTTTAGAGGCCACTACCCTGGGTGGGGCTGGGGTCAATGGATTAGAACGATCCCACCTAGCTGGGGGCTTTAGGGAGGAATTATGTTTAAGATGACGCTGAAAGGCAAGTGGGAACTGAAAAGCAGGATCCAAACGAGGGGATGCTAGGCAGAGGAACACGGTCAAGGTCACGGAGGGGAGTGCCTGGTGTGTCAGAAAAAGCAATGGGTCCTGCTTGACTGGGCTGGGTATAGAATTTGGAGAGATAAAGCTGTGTTTTGGAGGGACTTTAGTGGTAGGGTAAGTAGTTTATACTAATTTGATAGTCAGAAACACTAATCTGACTGCAGTATAAACAGGAGGAAAGGAGTCTGAAGGAGGGCACAATCACAATTAGACCACTACAGTAGTCACAGGGGCCTCTGATCTCCTGACATTCGGTCAAGCCATGGAGATCATCCTTCTGGCAGTCTGCCTTCTCTCCTTCAGAATTACCTCAGCTAGGCCCAGAATCTCTTCTGGCTGGTCTAGAGATTCTGCCCCTCCAGTCCCACTAGTGTGGAAACTGGTGCTTAACTTGGAGGGGAGGTGGAAGAGTGGCAGGCTGGGTGTGAGGTATTGGGAAGTCAGGTTAATTTTTCTATTCTTTCCTCCATGTGGGACCTCTAATCTAAATCCTTCAATCTAAATTCACTATCTAGAAGCTGATCAACTATCTGCCCTTCCTGGGACCAGCCCTCTGTACCGCCATCTGGGTGCCTCAGCTTTCTTTTCCTGGCTCAGTAGGCCCTTTTTTTGCAGTGTTCCCCCTCCCGATAACCAATGTGAGCACCCCAGCCCCAGGTTGCTGAGCCCTGGTCTGGTAGAATAGGGGAAGCTGACCTCTCTAGCTTAGCTCTGATCCTTAGGTCTCCTGCCTTCTTCCAGACAACCTCTCCTACATTGAGCACATCTTTGAGATCTCCCGCCGTCCTGACCTACTCACTATGGTGGTTGACTATAGGACTCGTGTGCTGAAGATCTCTGAGGAGGATGAGCTGGACACCAAGCTAACCCGTATTCCCAGTGCCAAGAAGTACAAAGGTAAGAGGCCATGCCCTTGGCACAGCTATACCTCTGCCCCTTCCATCAATTAGCCCCGGGGTACTGGAGTGTTTAGAAGTGGAGGTTGATGCTCAGTGGGCCTACCTGGCATCTTCCACTTCTCTCCCCGGACAACATCCCTTTTTGCCCCCCAGACATTATCCGGCAGCCTTCTGAGGAAGAGATCATCAAATTGGCCCCCCCACCGAAGAAGGCCTGAGCAAGGGGAAGAGGAGGAAGGTTGGACCTTCACCGGACCACTCCCTTCCGCCATTCTCTGAGGGAGGGGCAAGGGCACCCCCCCCCAATCTACCCACTTACTAACCTGGTCCTAACCCCCTTATTGTGCGTATGTGTGCGTGTGCGCACGCTGTCTGTCTGTATGTCTAGCTCATCTAGTTCCTCCTCCCTGTCACGGGCAGGGGGGTCAGGGGCTGGGGGAGGAGGGCTTCATTTCCCCACTCTGAAGGGAGGTAGGGGCTATTTCTATGTAAATAGAAATTGGCACATTCCTTCTACTTCCCTTTCCTCCACTCTCCCCCCACATCTCTAAAGTGTGGGAACAGAAAGGACCTGCATTTTCTTGCAGCAAAAGCAGAGGTGAGGGTGAGGCATGGGAAAAGTGGGTGGATCTAAGGAAAACCAGTCTGGAGGGAGGGTGAAGAGGCCACCCAACCCCCAGCTGGGAAGGGGCAAGGAAAAGGCAGAGATCAGTGTTTGCACCCCCACGCAGGATGGGACGATCGAAGTTTCCAGACGTTTCTCAGGTTGGAAAGCCTGGGCACCAGCAGGTCCCTTTTTGTACCCCTCTCATGGGCTGAGGATGACTGTGAGCCAGGGATCTAATGCAAGAGGACCACTGGATCCTTTCCTGGTCCCAAAGATCAAACCCCACAGAGCGCCCTGCATTATACACTCCCCACCCCACCCTGGAGAGACTGTGCTGGGAGCATGCATCACTGAGCCGGAGATGGGGATGAGGGCAGAGAGAGGGGCCCCCTTTTCCACTCCTTTATCCCTACTCAGACTATTGCACATCTGGACCCTAAAGCTGGGGAGCTTGGGGAATGAGATCCTTAGGTTTTTGGCCCAATCCAGCCCTCACCTCCAGGGTCCCACTGTGGTTACTGCAGGCATCCTTCCTTCTCCCTTGGTCTATAACACCCCCAGGCCAGAAAGAAGGGAAGAAGTTAGTTTTCCTTTGCACTGATCCCCAACCCAATTCAGTACAGGAAGGGATGTGGTAACCCCTCTCCAATATCCTGGCCCCCTTGGGCTTGTGGATGTCCTCCTAGCCAAATCACCATAGTGGGTGACCCCAGCCTCCTGCCTGTCCCAAGATGCCCCTCCCTACCCCGACCGTGCTAACTGTGTGTACATATATATTCTACATATATGTATATTAAACCTGCACTGCCATGTCTGCCCTTCCTTGTGGTGTCTAGCATTAACTTATTGCCTAGGCCAGAGTGGGGGTGGGGGGAATGCCACAGTGAAGGGAGTGGCAGAGTCAAACTGCTACATAGTTAAAACAAAAAAGCTTTAAAAAAAAAAAAAAATTCACATTCAATCTCAGATTTAGAGAAAGTTTAAGTTAGGAGCTTTTAGGATATGTGAGCAGAACTTTCATGGGAGGGGAGGGCTAGCTGTTGGAAGAGGGAAGAAAGAAGCCAGACTGGCTGGAGAGCACCCTCCGCTCCTAATCCAGCCCAGCCTGCTGTCCCCTCTGGCCACTGCTGTGGACACCTGCCTTAACACACACACCTCGAGTACTCCAGTTTTGCCTTAAAGGACCTTCCCAAGTTTTCCCAGCCCTGTCTGGCTTCTCCCTTAAGGAGAGAGAGGAGATACTTGTAGAACTGGGAGGAGAAATGAACGTGAACTCTCCTTCCACTTGGGATCTGTCGTGTGAGAAAGAGGGAGAGAGCGAGACTGAGTACGAGTATGTGAAAGAATACAGAACCTTCCTGTGAGGGGAAGAGCATGAGATGGGAGAAGAGACAGGGTCATTTTCAGCAGAGTTTAGTAGTTTTCTCTGTGAGGCAAAATAATCTCTAAAAAAAAAAAAAAAAAGACTAACCTGCCCTTCCACCCCTGTACTGCTGTGAGATCGCTCCTATCCTGTGCTCCTGTCTGCAGTCTGTTCTAACCCTGGAATAAAGGTGATTGACTGTACTGTACCTGATTAATTCTGGAATTTCTGTGAATGACAGAATTTTGGAGCCTCTAGATGGCTGGGAAGGGAAGGGAAGCAATATTTATCCCTACATCTTTCATTGCACCCTGGGACAGGGGCCAGAAAACACCCCAAATAGTATCCCACTGCCATCTCCTAAGTACCCTGAGCTAAATAAATGGGGCCTATTTCACTTACAACAGTTTTCAGTTGGCACCCAAGCACTGGAAACATGAGTATCTCGACTGGACTTCCTAAAATTGTAGCATGGGTAATGGTGGGGAGTGCAGAGCCAGGCACCTACATTGGAAGGAGCAAAAAAAAAAAAAAAAAAAGCCCATCATGAATGAATGGCCCACATACCACACAGAGCAGTAGTCGGGGGAAAAAAAAGCTTTACTGAGAGAAAATACACCAAGTTCCAGAGTGCATGGTTTTCAGCCCACCCATCACCCCACCAGCAATAGGACAGACCACTCTGTCACCACACATTCCCTACCTTGGGGAGGGCGTGCAGCAGTTAACATCTGGTCTGAGGGCTGCCAGGAACAGGGGCAGGGAAGGAGTGTCTAGGAGTACCACCCTCTAACTCTCTGTCCCTTTCCTGGCTTGATCTAGTAGAATCCAACTGCCCCAGGATTCAGACTCCTGAATGGATCTTCTGGAGGTTGGGGGCAAAGAAATAGCAGCAAAAGCATTTAAGGGCAAGAATTCCACTGGGACTTTCACACGCAGTGACCAATGATGAGACAGAGGTGTCCAAGCTCCAGCCACCCAAATTAATCCTTAGATTAACCACTTGTCCTTCAATCCCAAGATACCAAGAGGTGGACAAGGTGCAAAGCCAAACGCAGGAAGTCTTTCGGTTCACTCCTCCTTTAGGAGGGGAGCTGAGTGGCTTAAAGAATCAAGCGACTAAAGGTAAGTGTGTGGGTGTCTTGCCACACATGCCAGGAGACAGTCTGCAGTGGTGGCACCCTTCCTGAAGTCATATTCTGTCAAATTTCAAAGACGGGCCAACCTCTGGGAAGAAGAGGCTTCCTAGAAACCCCCACAAGACTTAAGGAGAGGTAGGAGATCTGATGCAAAGAGTTGAGAGGGATCTCCTTTTTTCCCAATCTCTAAAACCAAGGCAGGGAAGGGAGGAAGGGCAGAATTGAGGGGTCTTCCATTTTCCAGCCCCTTAAAACCTAAAGAGCAAGCCCCCATCTCCAGTGGTCATACCACAGGGGGTAGACTGAGCCCAGATGTTACCTCCACATCATTACTCTTGCTCAGCTCTTTAAGTCCCTTTATTGCATTCATAGAGAATATACAGGTACTTCAACTTTCACAATAACTTTAACTTGATATATCCAAGTCTGACTTGCTTTTTAATATATTTATAGATAAAAAATTAGGCCTCTAACAGTGATGGGGCAGGGAGATTGCTGCCGCCACACAGACTTGCTTTTAAGTAACAGATATAACACCTTTCCTATTCTTCCTCTACCTCCACCCCTCCTCCCACCTTCCCCCAACCTCCCTCACCAGACTTATCTGGGGGGGGGCAAGGGGGTGATGGGATGGAGAGGAGAGAGTAAAGGATACATAATCAAGTGCAAAACACTGTGATAAGTACAGAGAATGATAAGGTGGAAAGTGAAGTGTGGGATGGCTAGGGGCTCTAAAGACTTCCCAGAAGAACAGGATCCTGGGATGGGGTTGCTTAGGGGAAAAAACAATGAAACTGTCATAAACTTTAAAAAAATAAAGGAAAAAAGGGCCAGAAACCTAAACCAAAGAGAGAGTGGCACTCCTACCCACCTCCACTCTGGCCCCTTAGTAATGAACAGCCATTCGCCCCTCCACCCCCCACCCAAGAAACAAGGGAGATTAAAGACAAAGAAACCCCATTCTCCACCCAAACCAGTTAACAAAATAGGCTCCCCCCACAGAAAAAAAAAAAAAAAAAAAGGCTTCAGGGAGGACTTCATCATTTTTGCTAAGTCCTATGCACCTTTCCGTGGGACCCAACCCAGGGTCAACCCCTGCTCCTAGGTACTGTCTGTTAATGGTTCATCCCCCTCTGGTTTGTCCTTCTCCTGGGATGTGTCTTTTATCTAAAGCAAAAAGTCCAAAGTGCATTTCTGCTGAATGTAAGGGTCTGGGACAAAAAAAAAGCTGCCCAGGCAAGATTGCGCTGGCAGCCCCAGCCCATCCCTTCTGGAGTGAGGCCTCAGGATGGCATGCACTGCACCCGGTCGGGGCCCTCTTCCTCGTCCGATGTGTCTGAGGAGCTGGGAGACTCATCTGAGTCTGCATCTGTGGCCCCAAGTCCAGGTTCTCGCCAGCGCTGTGGGATGGGAAAGCTTGTTAGTAACTCCTTCGGGACCAGGACAAGCCTGTTAGGTCTTATCTAGAAGTCAGATGTCCTAGGCCAGGGGTCAGCCAACTTTTCCTTGAAGGGCTAGACGGTAAATATTTTAGACTCATGGGCCATATAGTCTCTTTTGCAACTATTGAACGGCGTAATTTTAAACTCTGCCAAAACTGTCTTTGTATACATGAAAGCAGCTGCCGACAATTCAGAAATGAGTGAGGATGGCTGTGTCCCAATAAAGCTGAATTTACAAAAACAGGTGGCAGATTTGCTGACCCCTGCCCTATGACTCTTCTGGTATGACAGGAACATGGAAGGGTCACCCTGAGACTTATTTTTCCTTCTCAACTCCTTCCCCACTCACCCCTCTGCCTTCATGAAGACAGCACTATGCACATATGGCAATGGGGAACAAAGAGCAGACACCACCCCCTTCTGCTGGTGGCTGTTCCAAGGCTACATTAGGGCTTGGATGGGGAACGATGGATACGAAACCCAACCAAGACCACTTGAGTCCTCCCTGAAGTAGTGATGAACTTTTTGTACCTTCTGGAGAGGGTCACTGGCCTTGGGAGCTCACTTCCCGCCCCAACTTACCCGATGATGGCGTCTCTGTCTCAGGTGATGCATGAGGAACCAGAGCATGTGGCTATCAAACAGGTCAGTGTGGTGTAAGCTATCTTCATCCCGCTCCCGCTTGTTCTTCTTAATCACCTGAAACCCCAAAGGGTAGGGGGGATGAACAGGAACCTTGGACCTCATCAGGAAAGCTGGGGTTTTATCCTAATAAAAGCCTCCCGGGATCGACTCGACGGCAGTGGGTTTTTTGGCGGGGGGGGGGGCGGGGAGCTGTTAAGCTCAAGTGGAGCTAGATTAGGCAAAGATGCTTCAGGTTCAGCCACTGAGAAGGTGGAAGGCTTTGAAACAGAATGACTCTTCCTAAAGATGTCCCTATCCTCACTTTACCACCAGCTAGAAGCATCTCAAAGCTGTCCCCTCCACCAGGACTGTTCCTAGAGAGGCAATGACAGGACTGTGGGGGAGGGTGTGGGAGCAGCACCTGTAAAGAACTGGGCAGCAAGTTACTCCTTCCTATGACAATAAAGAGTCATAACAGGATGTGGATAAGGAGAAGAAAAGAACTTCTGCAGTCAACCACTTACGTCCTTTAACCCTGTAAGCTCAGTGGAAGCTTCAGCTGTGGGTGCCCAGATCTTGACGTCATGGTCTAGGCCACTAGTTGCCAGCACAGGCAGGTGAGGGTGGGGCTCAAGACAATTTACCTGGTTGGAGGGAAGGAAAGCACACGCTCAGGGCTGTGTGAAACAAGAGTTTAAAAACCATTCACCTTGAGTCAGTCAAGTGCCCTCCATCAGGACTAGTACAGCCTAGGCCAAAAGGCCTCCTGGGGGTGGAGGAAACACTGGACACAGATTGAGTATAAAACCAGGCGCATCTATCATTTCCTACCCATAAGCCAGGGGTGGCTTCAACCCCAGACATAGCCCTAGGGGTGGGTGGGTGACTGGCCAAGTTTACTGCTGGCTTCACAAGAAGGCAATGAGGTCTAGATGACTTCATTCACTCCAGAGTCCAAAACTCTAACTTGCCCACGGCTGGAAAAAACTGATTCAGTGTCTTTCACTAAGTGGCAAATAAATTAAAAAAAAAATGAAGAATGCAACAGCTGCTGCTGAGCCCCCAGAGAAGAGTCCGAGAACCATTATATTTACTTGGCACTGTCCCAGAACAGGAGGAAGGCATACGCTGGGAAGAGGAGGCTGAGCTGGGGGAAAGGGAGGGAGTGGAGGCTGTGTCTGCTTAAGGATCCAGTAGATCTCAGGGGACAGCATCCCACTACCAGACCTGAAAGCATAAGATGCTCAGCTGTCGGGCAGCACAGAATAGTAAAGCAGCTTCCTGGGGGCCCCACAGCCTCAGTCTCAGCCACCCTCTGGGTACATTCAACTGGGCAAGAGAAATGAACTATAGCAGGCAGGCCTTCTGGCTCAGGCAGCTCCCTTCAGTCTGAAGGCATCCATGCCCCCTATTGTCTAACTTGGAAACACCAGCTTCCCTAATGCAGGGCAGGGCAGGGCAGGGCAGGGCCCATCCCCACCAGAAGAGCTGGTCCCAGATCAATCTGCTAAAGCATTTTCAGGCTTTTAGTCAGATGAGGAACAGACAGAAAAGGAACTCAGAATGAAAAAGGGATGGTCCTAGCCACTCCTCACCTCACCACCTCACCCATCCTGAAACTGCCAGGTAGTCCAAGACGGGCAACAGAGAAACAACCTCTGGCAACAAGCCTTATAGTTCTCTCTGGACTAAACCCTCTTCCCCCACAACCTGCACACACAGATAGCAGCTTAGGAAAAGCCAGGGGCAAAAGCAAAAAAACCAAACCCGTTGCCATAGAGTTGATTCTGACTCATAGCAACCCTATAGGACAGAGCAGAGCTGCCCCATAGAGTTTCCAAGGAGCACCTGATGGAATCGAACCGCTGACCTCTTGGTTAGCAGCCGTAGCACTTAACCACTACACCACCAGGGTTTCCAGGAATGGAAAACAAAGCCGACCCACATGCTGCCAACCATCTTTGGCTTCCATTTTACCAAAAAAAAAAAAAAAAAAAAAGGCTCTAAAAAGACTGAAATTAAGTCTGAGCCTAAGAGTAAAACAGAAATCCCATTCCTCCTCTCCTTCCCCCACTCCGATTATTAGCCTGCTTCAAAGTTTCTAGCTGGGCTCTTTGAGGCAGTAAGGGGCACGACTCCAGAGCATGAGATGCTAGACAGCAACCCCACTGCTTGGGGACATTATCAAAGGGTATGCACAATTCACACATACAAACCTGAGCAAATCTATTAATCTCCTGATAAGCCCTTGCTATACCTCTACTCTGAGCTAGCTTTGCTTGAACAAGTGAGCAAAATAAGAAAGCGCAGGTGAACAATTCCTTGCAACTTAAGATTAAGGACAAAGTCAATGGCAAGAGAAAATAGAATTACATACAGTAAAGGAGTTGGAGCTGGCACAGGGAATGGTCAGAGATCGGACCAGACCTGTCTGAATGCCAGGACTTATCCTGTCAATAATCCTGTACTTAAAGAACTCTGGCCTTAGGAATCCTGGGCTAGGGGAATGTTGTTGTTAGGTGCCATCAAGCTGGTTCTGACTCACAGCGACCCTATGTACAACAGAACAAAACACTGCCAGGTCCTGCGCCATCCTCACGTTGTTATGCTTGAGCCCACTGCTGCAGCCCCTGTGTCAATCCATCTTATTCAGGGTCTTCTCTTGAGGGGAATGTACCAAAGTGCTTTTGTGAGATTAAGGAGCTGTCCTTTGGCATATCCCCCACCCTTGTCCCTATGAAGATGTATGAGAACAAAGAGGATACTAGAGCCCACGCCAAAAACAGAGTCAGGAGACCTGGGCAAGGTGGACAAAATTCTCTAAGATCCCTTCTAGTCCTAACATTCTATTTCATCACCTAGAACTGCTATGAGTCTGTACTGAGGTTGGTATTGGTTGACCCCAGTGCTGGGAAGTTAGGACAAAAGGAACAGAGGGAACCAATCGGGGACCACATGGATCATTCAGTTTATACAGAAGCAAAAACAAGTCAGGAAACTCACTTCAGGGTACACTCACTATACCACTTTGTTGAAGTCCCTCATGCTTATGACCCCTAAAACAAAGGTCTGGGCACACCCATCCAAAGCCGATGACCCCCTCTCCCACTTGAGCACCTGGATTTATCAGCACACCCCAGTACGGGCTGAGGTGAAAGGAAACCAACCGGCCAAGTGCTGGCCTAGGGGAGGGCATTCAGTCCTGCATGTCTCTGGAACAAAATGTAAGACAACACTTTATGATCAAGAAAAGCCCCTTTTCACTTCCTTCTTTGCTGAATTCCATTAGGACTCTTATTATGTTTCAGGTTTGTTCACTGCAAATGATAGAGGGGCCTATTCTAGAAGCCCTTATTGGAAGAGCAGGAAATGAACTTGAACTTCTAGAATCCTCTCCACTTGCATACAGGCCACAGCAGCCCTGGATCTCAAAAAAACTTAAAGAAAATCTGAAATAGCCTCACACTAGGGCATGAAACACACAAGAAGGAATGGGATCCTGACTGCGAGGACTCATTCTCAAGTCTAAAGCCACTCTCTGCATAAACATCAAGAGAGACGGGCTCTCTGAGGCTCCCCATAGTTTAAAGGGAATCCAAAGGAAGAGAGAGCAAGCTGTCTCAGCCGTTCCTTAGAGGCCCTAGGTAACCAGTGCTATCTTGGTAACAAACAATGTCTAAGTCTCCCAAGCTGTCTCTTTCATATCTTCTGGGGTCCAAAAAACTTGCCATGAAAGCTACTGAACTCCTTCCTAACTCTGGGTCTCAAAATAAAAAAAAGATATGGTTAGCGAGATATATCTGAAGAGCTGACCACTCTTCACTGCACTACTGAGGATTCCCCACTCTTGCTTTCTGCCTGGTCTCCACAAAGGCTGCCTGCAGAATTCAAAGGACAGACAGGCTGTGATATCATCATCGGTTGTAGAGCAGACAGCTCAGCCACTTTTTAAAGATATGCTTTGCCACACACACCAAATAAATTCAACACTGAATACCATATTATTATCTAATGCACAGACTATGTTCTGATTTTCCCAATGGTCCAAAAAATGTTCTTTATGGCTCTTCTCCCTGATCCAAGATCCAGCTGAGCTACTCTCAGGGATGTTACAGGGAGACATCTTCGTTACTATGCTGAAAGGTGTGCCCCGACCTCTCACGCTTTTCTTTGGGAAAGGTCCATACCTGGAGATAAGCTATCTCCTTCAGGTCAGAGGTTCTTCCCTAAGATCCCGTTCAATTCTCAATAAACTATTTCTTAGAGGGGCAGAAGACAGGAAAAGGGAGGAAATATGCCACCAAAACCTCAGCACCCCCAGGTTATACAGCGTTTTAATTTAGCTGGCCAGACCGCTAAAAAGGCCTGATATCATGTCTCAGTGAGCACTCAGTGGCCCTGGTGAAACCTCCCTTAAAGACTGGAGAGAAAAGGCAGGCTGCCAGCCAGCACACCATACTTACCACTCCTCCTTTGTCCCCCTCCATGAACTGAATGATCTGGCAGGATGATTTCTCCCAGAGGAAGATGTGCCCACAGTCACTACCGCTCACCACAAACTCACTCTTGGGGCCATAGAAATTGACACCTTTTACTGAAATGATAAATGAAGGAAACAAACCACATGAGTCTTGGCATCGGGCTTCTCCATTATTTACCTCACAGGGAATTTAGTTATTCACAAACTCTAAATCAGCAGAGAACCAAAGAGCCTGTTTCACTTTCACAAAACAAACCAAACGACTGTGTATGTATAATAGTTATAAGAAGAAGAATCACACCAGGCCCAGAGACTATTTCTGTTCTCCCAAAAAGCTCCACTGGGCTGAGGCGTCTGCAGTCCCTTAGCAACAGCCTCCCTCTGATTAGTCTGTACCCTATCAGGCAGCCACAGGCCTCGCCGCTAATGCCTTCCCTGTGCCAACATGAACCGCCCCAGCTCTGCCTACTCCTAAGCAGCACTGTCCGACACCTTAGGATTACATCTGGCATGTGGGCTTCGCTGGTTCTTTATCAATGTTTCCTAGGTCGTTGGCTGACCTGAGGCTGTGGAGACAAATGTCATAATTGCCTCTAAGCAGCAGTATCTGAACTGTGCTTGCTACCAGGATTCTGAACAGCAGGGCTCCACTCTGGAGTTAGTGAGAGAAGCCAGAGCCCTAACTACTATAGGCAGTCCCATACTTGCTATTGAACTGGCACTCTTTCTTTTGTCTGCCAGTGGACTGACATCCAGGGACGTGCTTTCTCCCTTTTTCTTCACAGTTCAAGAGAAAACAGAAAATAATCCAACTGTTCTAAGTCAAAACTATGACAGATTTGTGTTAAGGGTGTAATAACAAACAGTGGTGATTCCCCAACTTTACTGCACATTAGAATCACCTGAGGGGCTTTTAAAAATCCTGAGACTCAAGTTGCACCCCATACCAAAATTAAACTAGAATGTATGTGAAAGGAACCAGGCTTCAGCATTTCTGAAAGACTGTCAAGTGATTCCAATGTGCGGCCAAGTCTGGGAACCAGGGACCTACAACAAAAAAGGCCCATCTTCACTGGGCCTTGGCTAGGTACCACCATCATTCCTCCTCTGTCTTACTCACTCCCCATTTTAGGTGTTTCAGTACCATTGACTAATGAGGGCTTTCCCTGACTCCCCAGCAAGCCTTGGTGCCTATCCTGAAGTTACCTGGAATCACAATCATAAAAAAAATAAAGAGCCAGTCTCATCTCCATATGCCCAATTAGAAGCAGCATCACTGCAGTGGTGGAACGTGCTCCTGAGCCCTCTTTCCCTTAGACACGATAGACCCATGAAAGCTCCAGGCCACCTGGGCACAACCTCTCACTGCCCACGGTGACAGGCAACCTATTCCTTCAGGTAGTTCATATTTGCATAAACTAAACAAAATACTGTGGTTCTCCAAGCAAAGAGATTTGGGCCATGGAAACCTAGGAAGACAGCCTCACCTGTGGCATTATTTCTGTGGCCCTTATATCTCTTAACATACTGGGCCCCATCGCTGTGAGAGGAGTTGAAGAGGTAAATGTCTTCATCATTATAACTGGCCAGGAGCTCTGCCAAGAACAAGCACACAGCAGTGAAGGCAAAGGCTGAAAAAAGCTGGGACCAGGAGTTGGGGTTTGGGGTGGGGCTTCTTGCCAGTAGTGCCCCCTCCTAATACCCCAGTGTAGCACCCATCTTACTCAGAAAGGCAGGCAAGTCAGGTTGTCTAGGACTGGCTAGGAACACACTGCCAACCTAGGGGTAGCAGAACTCTCAGGAAGATCACACCTATTAACTCAACAATGAGTCAAAGGCGTAAGAATCTGCTCAGGCAAGTAGCCTGGGCTTCAGGACAGGCCCTGCCAAACATCACCTACAGCATTCTGCAAATGATGGCTGGCATCTCCGTGGGTCATCTGTTGCATCCTCCCGCTACTGCTCACCATCAGCAACTAGTCCCCAGCTGCTCCACCTGGAGCTATAGCACAGTGGTGAGCTCTGGAGGGCACATGCCTCACTGGCTCAGCAGCTCCCTGGACAGAGGGGGCGTGCCAGCCTAGGAGCTGGGCCCTGCTCACGTACCTGTGCCGTCGTGGCTGTACACAAGACAGGTGATGTTTGCTTTGGACTCACTGTTCACCTGCAATAAGGAGCAGATACTGACTGATGCCCCACCCCCCCATTTGTTATACCACCTTCAGGAAACGGGTTTTCCTTCAAAGTCCCCTATATTTTCTCCAGAGACTGAGAGAGAAAGACAGAGACAGGAGTACAACCAATGAAATGTGACCACCTCAGGGGGACAAGTCCTAGGGATTTCTGTTGTGTGTCTTCTGTGTGCTAGGCATTTTACATATACATTATCTTTTTAAGGCTTCACCATCATGGTACAAGGCAGTTATTGTTATCTTTGTTTTGTCAATAAGGAAACAGGCTAAGAGAGGTGAAGTGACTGCCCAAAATCACAGAACTGGTAAATGGTAGAGGCAGGATTCAAATCCAGCTGTCCGACTCAGAAGTCCAAGGCTTTCCTACCATTCCAACAAGTTCGGGGCAGCCTCGGGGCAAGTCAGGGATGCTTAGAGCCATTGACCCTTTATGAATCTTACCAGGTGATGAGGACAAAATTTCTTGAGTACTCCATTGTTCTCATTCTCATCAATTTTCCTCTGGTCATAAATCCTGTGGTGAAGAAGCAATGAAAATGTCAAAACTTACAAGCAGATCCCCTTGAAGAGTGGCAAAGCAATATAGTAGCAGGGACAACAGTCAGCCGGAAGGAAGTAATGGCAGAATAAGGATGTTTTCCCAACCAAGCTTCTGGCTCATTTTCTTCCTCCTACCTTGAAGGTCCTCCTTCCTCAATCCCTTTCCAGCCCCTAACTCTTTCATCCAGGTCTTCCTATTTCAGATGGCAATCCTCAGTTATGTTAGTTCGAAGTGGCTTATCTCAATTTTTAAATTACTGTTCATTTTTCACTAAAACAATTAACATTATAGAGCTTTTTTTTTTTTTTTCATGTTATGTTACCTCCCAATAGGGTTTATTACTCACAGGTAGAGACCATGCTTTACAGAAGTCAGCAAGTCTTTAATCCATCCTTGAAATCTTTTTATTTGGCCAGTTCTCCCTCTTGTATCTGATAACAACTATTATAAACCACTCCCTCTCCCCTTCCTTTATTCTCATTAAGCATCAAATTCCTCTCACCTTCTCTCCTCTCTCCAACCCAGGCTTTTCGAAATTAATCCCCCATTCAAATGTTGCATATGTCAAGTATTATACTAGGTGCAGGAAGCACAGTAAGAAACCAGATGGATCCAGTGCCTGTCCTTACACATCAGTCTCCTCCAGTCTCAGAGCCTAATTTTTCCACAGCCATTCTTAATCTCATCCCTTCAGGGACCTTGTTTGATTAGTCTATTGCTCAACCTCTTCCTCATTACTGTCTCCCCATTTTTAAAAAATCCTCATTCTACTGACTGTCCTTTCTTATTGCTTCCTCTTCTCTGTGCAATGAAATTACTGAAAAGAACCACCTACCTTCAATACTTCCACGTCCTCGCTTCCTCCTCACTTCTCAGCCCATCCCAATATGGGTTTGGCCTTTACCTCACCACTCAAACTCCTCTGAAGTCATCAGTAACCTAACTGCCAAAGCCAACAAGATACTTTTCAGGCCTTTTTGTCTTGGCTTGACGTTCACGACTTCTTCCCTGAAACACCTTTTCTCCTTAATGTCCAACCCCTCCTCCCTCAGTGTTGTTCATGGGCTCATCTCCCGTCTATCCCTTAAACACTGATGTTCCCCAAAGACCTGGTCCTAAGTTCTGCTCTAACAATAGACTAAAGGTTTTAAACCTGGAATCTACGTAGTATGTGAACACCCTGAAATGTGAAGAAATTTTTGCTATGTGCATTTTTCTGGGGAGAAGGGACCAGTTTTCACTGTATTCGAAGAGATCAAAGGCCCAGAAATGGGGGAACAGGGGAATCCTGCTCTGCACTTTGCTCTGCTGATCAAATTCCACTACTCATGCTTTAGCTGTCACCTATACAGAGATATGTTGTTGTTAGGTGCCATTGAGTCTATTCTGACTCACAGTGACCCCATGTGACAACAAAGCAGAACAGCCCCATAGGGTTTTCCAGGCTGTAATCTTTACGGAAGCACATCACCAGGTCTTTTCTCCCAAGGAGCCACTGGTGGGTTCGAACCGCGGACTTTCAGTCAGGAGCCAAGTGCTGAACTACTGCACCACAGGGGCTCATTTTTTCTAAACCAATGGTAGTACCCTAAATTCAGGTGGTCAAACCAGAAACCAAATCCTTTTTCTCCTATACAGCTAATTTCTTTCCTGTCAATTCTACTCCCTAGATATATTTCTTGACTATACCTTTTCTCCACCTCCTGCCATTTTTTGCCTAGGCTGTTGCAGTATCCTTATTTCCTTGCTCATACTGTCACCAGATTTATGGCTAAAATGCAAGATTTCACGTAAATTTCCTGTTTATAACGCCTCTTCAGTAATTTTGTACTACTCAAAATTCCGTAGTACAGCTGCCGACACCACTCTTCTTCAAAGATCTTACACAGTATACCAAAGAAAAAATAAAATGACAAAAGAAGTGATACTTCCTTGAACGTTCCACGCTCCTTTCACATCTTGTATCTTACTTCCACACATATTGTTCCCTCTACCTGAAATGCTATTTTCCCATTCGTCCTTGATATCTCCTCTGTGAGGAAGAACAGCATAGTAAGATGTTTACACTGTATTTTAGGAGTCTCACCTGAGTTCAAATACTAACTCTGCTACTTACTAGCTGAGTAACACTGGGTAAATTACTTCATATTTTTAATCTTTAGATACCTGTTTCTCCAGAATATTCCTTGAAGACAGAGACCATGTCTAGCAGAATGTGTATCTAGCATAGATCAAATGTTCAGTAAATGTGGCTGAATTAATGAATAAATTAATGAAGATATCTTTGTAGTCTCCACAGTCCCTTGCTTAATACCCTGCATAAAGTGCATAAAGAGAATATCTAGGAAATGTTTGCTGAATGAACTAAAAAAAAAAAAAAAAAGACTGCTGCCACCCCTCAGCAAATTTATCAGCTGACAATAAAAAAATTTTTTTTCTCAAACCTAAGTCTAAACCAATAGCTCTTAAATGTCACTAAGCCATCATAAACTGCAAGTCAGCAATTTTGTTAAAAAAAAAAAAACTAAATATTTAAGCTCTACAGGGTGCTTTTCAGTATATGGACCAATCTGTGTTTCTCAGTATCTAATGCTCTTTGCCCTTCTTCCTTTCGGGTATATCCTTCCCTTTCTTCCTTAAGTATTTATTCTTGTGTGCCATTGAGTCAATTCCGATACAGAGAGACCCTGTAAGGGTTTCCTAGGCTGCAATCTTTACAAGAACAGATTGCCAGGTCTTTTCTCCCATGGAGCAGCTTAACCATAGCACCACCAGGGCTCCTTAGTATTAAACCAAAAAAACAAAACCAAACTCAATGCGGCTGAGTCAATTCTGACTCATACCGGCCCTACAGGACACGGGATTTCCAAGAAGCAGCTGGTGGATTCAAACTGCTGAACTTTTCGTTAGCAGCTGAGCTCTTAACCACTGCTCCACAAGGGCTCCAGTATTTATTAAGAACCCACTGTATTTTAGGTATGATGCTAGACCACGATTGGCAAACTTTTTCTTAAAGCAAATATTTTAAGCTTGCAGGCCATCCAGTCTCTGCTACATGAAAGCAGCCACAGACAATATGTAAATGAATGGCCATGGTTGTGTTCCAGTAAAAATTTAATCATAAGCAGTGTGCCAACTCCTATGCTAGGCAATGCTGATACAAAGATGAATATGAATTGCCCCCATTTTCTGGGCATAGGGCAGATCCTTGACATTTTCTTTTTTATTGTACTTTAGATGAAGGTTTACAGAACCAACTAGTTTCTCATTAAACAGTACACGTATTGTTTTATGACACTAGTTAACAACCTCAAGACAAGTCAATGCTCTCCGTTCTCAACCCTGGGTTTCCTACTACCAGCTTTCCTGTCCACTCTTTGGCTGAACAGTGAACCTCAGGGGTGACTTCGTTACTGAGCTGACAGGGTGTCTGGGGGGCCATACTCCCAGGGTTTCTCCAGTCTCTGTCAGAACAGCAAGTCTGGTCTTTGTAAGTTATAATTTTGTTCTCCATTTTTCTGCAGCTCTGTCTGGGACCCTCTATTGTGATCCCTGTCAGAGCAGTCAGTGGTGGCAGCCGGGCACTATCTAGTTATTCTGGACTCAGTATAGTGGAAGCCATGGTAGATGTGGTCCATTAGTCCCTTTGGACTAATCTTTCCCTTGTATCTTTAGTTTTCTTCATTCCTCCTTGCTCCCAAAGGGGTAAGACCAGTGGAGTGTCCTAGATGGCTGCTCACAGGCTTTTAAAACCCCAGATGCTACTCACCAAAGTAGAATGTAGAACATATTCTTTATAAACTATGTTATACCAATAGAGCTAGATATTCCCTGAGACCATGGTCCCCAGAGCCCTCAGCCCAGCAATTCGGTCCCTCAGTGAGTCTGGATCTGTCTATGGAGCTTCCGTGACCTTGCCTTGTACAAGTTGTGCTGGTTTCCCCAGTATTATGTACTGTCTTACCCTTCACCAAAGTTACCACTCATCTATTGTTTATTTAGTGTTTTTCCATCCCTGTCCCTCCCTTCCCTTATAACCATCAAAGATGGCTTCTTTCTGTGTGTAAACCTTTCCATAGTCGTGGTCTTACACAATATTTGTCCTTTTGTGATTGACTTATTTCACTCAGAGACCCTTGAGATTTTAAATTAAATAAAGTATGGTTTCAGCACCCTTCCAATACCTTTACTTACTGCACCTTTATCCACAGGCCTTCAGGTACCCACTAGCTACTCTAAGTCTCTCTCATCTCTCCTCACCATCAGTTTTTCTCCACCTGCTCTTAATCTAGTGTCCTTTCAGGTTCTTCAAAGAAGGAATCAGAAAGGAGGAAATCCCAAAATGTTCAGTTGGCTGAACTGAAGAGGTGCCAGAGAAGTTGAGGGTGACCAGATGCATAATGTCCGAGAAGAGTTGGAGTGCTGAAAGGACTGACTGCTCATGCAGTATCAGCATGCTTCAAAATCTGCACCTGCTTCTGCCAAGTAAATATCCTGTTATTTGCTGAGAACTTGAGACGTACAAAGGAACAGAGGATACGGAGGCTGACAGGAGACAGAAGATATAAGTATCTCTCCTATTGTCTGAAATGCTACAACTAATTTTCAGGTCACTCTAATCCTGGGAAGTATCAGCTCTGGAATAAGGCATTATCAACTGCAGTTTTCAACACCGTCAATTCTTCTATTTTCCTCCAAACATCTAGGTCCTGGTGACAGAATTCTCTAGGGACACAGCAACCTAGAGCTCTAACCGGGAAGCCCCAGGTGGAAATTTCAGTGAATGACTGATATGGAGAGGGTATCCCCTGAAAGTTCCGACAACTACAACTTTTTGATCAACAATCTCTAATTAAAAAAAAAAAACAACTATTGCTATGTATTTGACAAGTGGTAAATAGAGGAAAGGAACTGTGAAGGCAAGGGAAGCATAGGAAGAAGAGAACAAGGTCATCCAATTCTCTCGTGGCAGGATTTATGAACAGGTAAGGTCACAGCTCATATTTTCTATAAACTTAATTCTATCCCTATGATTCTTATTAGTAAAATTAATCTCAAGATACAGGCATACCTCAGAAATATTGCGGGTTCAGTTCCAGACCACTGCAATAAAGCAAGTCACACAAATTTTTTGGTTTCCCAGTGTTTTTAAAAGTTACGTTTACACTATACTGTAGTCTATTAAGTGTATAATAGCATTATGTCTAAAAAAAACAACTTACATACCTTGATGGGCTCTCTTTCACAAAAGATTTCTCTGTAGCATACGATGCTGTGCGATAGCATTTTACCCACAGTAGAACTTCTTTCAAAACTGGAGTCAGTCCTCTCAAACCCTGTGGCTGTAATAGTCTAAATCCTTTGTTGTCACTTCAACAACGCTCACAGCATCTTCACCAGTAGATTCCATCTTGAGAAGCCACTTTCTTTGCTCATCCATAAGAAGCAACTCCTCATCCACTGAAGTTTTACCATGAGATTGCGGCAATTCAGTCACGCCTCCAGGCTCCACCTCTGATACTAGTTCTCTTCTACTTCTACCATATCTGCAGTTACCTCCTTCATTGAAGTCTTGAACCCCTCAAAGTCATCCACGAGGACTGGAATCAACTTCTTCCAAACTGCTGTTAATGTTGATATTTTGACCTCCTCCTATGAATCACAGATGTTCTTAAGGGCATGCAGAATGGTGAGTCCTCTCCAGAAGGTTTTCAATTTACTTTGCCCAGATCCATCAGAAGAATCACTATATGGCAGCTACTGTCCTATGAAATGTATTTCTTAAATAACGACTTGAAAGTCAAAATTACTCCTTGATCCATGGGGTGTATAATGTATAATGGATGGTGTGTTAGCTGGCATGAAAACATTAATCTCCTTGTTCACCTCCATCGGGGCTCTTGGGTGACTAGGTGCATTGTAAATCAGTGGTAACATTTTGAAAGGAATCTTTTTTCCTGAGCAGTCAGTCTCAATAGTGGGCTTAAAATATTCAGTAAGCCATGCTGTAAACAGATGTGGTACCATCCTGGCTTTGTTGTTCCATTTACAGAGCAAAGGCAGAGCAGACCTAGCATAATTCTTAACAGCCCTAGAATTTTCAGAATGGTAAATGAGCAGCCTTCAGCTTCAAGTCACTAGTGGCATCAGCCCCCAACAGGAGAGTCAGTCCGCCCTCTGAGGCCGGGCTCTGCCTTCTCCTCCAGCTACGGAAGTCCTAGACAGCATCTTTTCCAGCATGAGGCTGTCTGATCCACACTGGAAACCTACTGTTTAGTGCGGCCGCCTTCACCGAATGCCTCAGCAAGACCTGGCACAGCTTGGCGCAGCTTCCGCGGCAGCACCTGCTGCTTCGCCTTGCACTTCTATGTTAGAGAGACGGCTCCTTTCCTCGAGCCTCGTGAACCAGCCTCTGCCGGCTTCAAGCTTTTCTTCTGCAGCTTCCTCACTTCTCTCAGTCTTCACGGATTTGAAGAGAGTTAGGGCCTTGCTCTGGATTAGGCTCTGGCTTAAGGGAACGTTGTGGCTGGTCTGATCTATCTAGACCACTAAAACTTTCTCCCTATCAACAATAAGGTTGTTTTTCTTTCTTATCATTCGTGTGTTCACTGGAGTAGCACTTTTAATTTCCTTCAGGAATTTTTCCTTTGCATTCATAACTCAGCTAACTGTTTGGCACAAGAGGCCTAGCTTTTGGCCTATCCCGGCTTTTGACGTGCCTTCCTTACTAAGCTTAATCATTTCTAGCTTTTGATTTAAACTAAAACTCTTCCTTTCACTTGAATACTTAAGAGGCCACTGAGGGGTTATTAACTGGCCTAATTTAAATATTGTCGTGTCTCAGGCAATACGGAGGCCCGAGGAGAGGGAGAGAGACCGGGGAACAGCCAGACAGTGGAGCAGTCAGAACACACACAACATTTATCAATTAAGTTCGTCACCTTACACGGGCACGGTTCATGGCACCCCAAACAATTACAATAGTAACATCAAAGATCACTGATCACAGATCACCACGGCATATATAACAATAACGAACAAGTTTGAAATACGGCGAGAATTACCAAAATGTGACACAGAGACACGAAGTGAGCACAGGCTATTGGAAAAATGGCGCCGATAGACTTGCTCGATGCAGGGTTGCCACAAACCTTCAATTTGGAAAAAAGAGTATCTGCGAGGTACAAATAAAGCAAAATGCAATAAAATGAAGTATGCCTGTAGTTAAAGGAAGATGATGTTTTTTTTACCCACCACCCAGAAAGCAAAAAGCTTCCCAGGTTTGGCCCAAAAGAAAAAAAAGAATGCAAAAAGCTATTAATTTTGCTTGCAATCCTCCCCCTCCTCCCTTTCAAACTGATGATACTCCTAGCAGCAACCAAAGAAATACAGCTAAAACAGGCCAACTGGGTAGGAACAGGACACAGTTTACGATTAAGGATCAGAAAAAGGCTAACCGGATATTATGGGGCCTGAATCCATAAGCTCTGTTCACGTCTCAGGACGTGACTCAATTATCAGTTACAACAGATGTTCACAGTAACTAAGATTTATCACTACAGATAAAGTGAAGTGGTCAGGGCAGTTGGAGCCAAACACTGAGTTCACACTGAGTGCTCCCAAGTCAAGCTATTTCTGAATCTAAAACCAGCATTCAAAATTTCTAGCGTATGTTAATTTATAACTGAAAAATAGTAGAAGATATTTACTAACACAGCACTTGCCGACGTTGTTGCTGTTAGGTGCTGTCGAGTCAGTGCCAACTAATAGCGGCCCCCTGTACAACAGAATGAAACACTGCCTGGTCCTGCACCATCCTCACGATCGCTGCTACGCTTGAGCTCATTGTTGCAGCCACTGTGTCACTTCACCTCATTGAGGGTCCTCTTTTTACTGACCTTCTACTTTACCAAACATGATGTACTACTCTAGGGACTAGTCCCTCCTGATCACATGTCCAAAGTACATAAAAGAAAGTCTCACCACCCTTCCTACTAAGGTTTACTTGCTGGTAAAGGTGGGTTTATGCCTTCACTGCTATGTGGAGACCTCGGACAACTCATTAAACCATTCTATAACCTGATAATCTATCTTCTGTAAAGCTGTCCCTTGGAGATTGTTACCTTAGGGAACTGAATGCCTCAGGAGGAGGAGCTTAAGCTCTTTGGTAGATGGTAAAAAAGTCAAGATGGTCCTAGGCAATTCAGTAAGGGAATAGCTAGCAGTATACAAAGCATCAGAGTCTCAAAGACACAAAAGAGCCACAGACTCACCTTACATACTGATCTCGCCCGCCTACTGCAAACTGGTGGGTATTGGCGGGATTCACATAGATTGTATACAGCCCCACTTTCTTCTCCTTCTCTTTTGTCACCACCAGTTTCCTTTAAGGGCAGAAAAGCAGACAAAGTTATATTCTCCAAAAGATTCCGATGGTGACAGCAACTGAGAGCAGAGTAATGCAGAAATAACTCATAAAAAAGCAAACAGATTCTTATTTGGAAAGAAAGAAAAAGCTTTTTGTTTTTGTTTTTTAATTTTGGAACAACAACAAAAAGACAAAACCTAATACCACATACATTTACTACTTTGGGGATTGGAAAAAAAAAAAAAAACATGTAGTGAAGTCATTTTCTAGTGTTCCCCAAGAAATAAAGGCTAAAGGTATATGAAAGTATTACTCCTCATGAGGCTTCAGTTTAATGAGAATTCAACACAGTAACAATTGTTAAACAGACAATATGCCCCATGCCTTCCTATCTTTTATTTCTAAATACGTCTTCCCAATCACCTGGAGCAGGGAAAGGGTTGGAGGAATCAGAGAAACAGCAGGCTAAAAAAGATCTTTAAGGTCACAATCTAGCTCCTGGATTTCAAAAAAATGTCACTAAATCTCAGCTTTAAAAATGAACACTGAAAAATGACAAGCCACAGCTTTCTAGCACAACGGTAGTCCACAGGAATACAGCACTCTTCTTCCCTTATCTGAAGCAAATTCGGAGTTCATACAAAGACAGCTATCTGTAATGCTGGACAACCATTTCTGAATTCTTCTTCTGGGTGTACCCCAGGAACGTGATCCACAGGAGGGCATGGTGTCCTGAGGAAACCCCAGAGATTTCAGGAGGTAAAGCAAACCCACTGTGTATGTTTTATTTCCCTCTGAACATGTGTAAAGAGGTAAAATCACGGTTCAGTGCACATTTAGAATGGAAAATAAATCCAGAAGGGCAGTTAAGGGGGTTATGTGCACGGTTTAGGCAGTTCGACCAGCTTCACCTTAGTGAAACGCTATGTATCTGAACTGAGGATTCCTTTCCGTACCAATGCTTCCCCTCTCCTGCCCAGGCTGCTTCCCTAAATCACTACTCAACACCTAGTCATAGCAGCAACAGGAATGAGGCACTTCCTTGTATCCTACGGCCAAGTTCAATCTCAGGGACACCGAAGATTCAGGTGGGAATACGGCCTAACCAGAGTCGCCTGGGGCTAATGACACCAGTGCTACGTACTCTTATTTCATTCACAGCCATTTACTTCTTAAATAAGCCCGTACTTCCAAAATTTAAGAATAGGGTCTAGAAAACAATACGAGAGACTGAGACAGAACACTCTGGCTAAACAGCCAAGAATTGTTTTCTAGCCTAAGGGTGGCACTGTGAGTACTCTCCCTAGATCTAAGCGTCCAACCAGTCAAACGCACGGTGCTATGAAAATTAGTTTACAGGAAAGAAATAACAAAAATGTAGGAGGGAAGAGGGTTTTAGCTTTTGTTTTTAATTCTATGGATTTACTTGTTTTTGATGCTATGGGAACTGAAATATAACCATGACAACAAGTTTCTTTGTAAAGAAACTATTTTAGCATCCTGTCTACATGGTCAAAGTCACTCCAGCCTAGAACAGCTTTAGGCAAAGGGGAGAGATTTTATTTACTTTTAAAATCTCTGTAGTCTTCCATTAAAAGTGTAATATACAGGGGTCACTGAAAATTAATGTTCTTAGTGGGGGAAAAAAAAAACCCTTAAAAACACCAGGCAGAAAACATGTCAAAAGACTAATAGTTTCAGAAACAAAACTAGCTGTGGAGAAGTGGCTGCTCTAACCAGGGTTTTAGACAGGGAATGGGATAGGAGCTGATCTACTCCTTTTCATAGGGCCATCTCATTTTCTCAGCAACTCAGATTTTCACCAAGGCCAGGGTCACAAAAATAGAAAGGTTACCCTGTAGAAGCAAAATGAAGAAACTAAGGGGTACAGGTTATGAAGTACTGGCGCTACAGTTACATGATCCTGACAAAGAGAGCTCAATCTTTCTATGCCTCAATTTATTCACCTAAAACAAATAAAGCTCTCTCCCAAGAGATAAATGCAGAGTGTTTTAAGCTCTTGGGGTTGATTACGGACAGATTACTCAATAAGTAAGGTATGTGCTTACTTGCTAATCTGTAGCAGAGTTTTACCACGTCTCTGAAAAACAGGTGAAATTGGGCACTACAGATTAGTAAGTAAACACAATTAAGCCTGTTCGTACCCTGCTTACTAGTTAATCTGCCCCTGCTGGGGAACATGCAAAGAAGCTACAAAAATGATTAATCATGGCAATAATAGGGAAAAAAATCTTCTTCACATCAGAGAAAGGCAGCATACAAAACCAATTTTACCTTAAAATTAATGAGCAGGTATATACTCAGCAAAAAGGGAAAAAAAATAAGTATAGAGCAGACTGCAAGATTCCTCTGGGCTAAAGAACACCACACCCACAGCTCCAAGTCAAACTGTCTTCCTAAGATGTTGGCCAATTTCACCAGCTACCAGGGACTGAGCTAACACATACATGCAAAAGAAAAACTTCTCATGCCAATTTCACACAAAAAAATGCCTCTGATACAAGCTGGTCCAGGCACCAATTAACACATAAGGACAACTTGGTTTTCTGGCCATGACCTTCACATTCAGCCTCTCCATGTCACTCCAGCCGGTACTACTACTTCAAACCCTAAAGCAAAAACTTCTTGAAGGCTTACTGTCACTTATTCCTCCAAGCCAGGGTTCGGACCTCCTACTCTAAGCTTCTCCTATATTCCTCCCTTTACTTTCTATCCCTTCTATTATGGCTTATACTTCAATTCATCTCGGTCAACTCTCAGCCAGATTTTCTGTCTACATCATTTCACTCCAAATTCAATAAACTGTTGAAGTCATTTGCTCTGCCCAATTCCTTGTGGCCTAACAGTGGTTTTTCCCTTTGAACCTGATCCATGGGATAAGAACTCATTCTACTTTACAACTCTACCAGAGCAGAGCTAGTACTAGAAGGCTGATTGCTTGTCACCCACATTTGTACCCTTTCCAGTATAAACCCATTTTCTACCAATCTTCATCCTCTGAAGGTCGCAAGTAACCAGTAATTTTTTCCCCAAACCTAAAACATTTCCAACATTTAAGTAAACGTTAACTGTTTTAAGCTGGATTCTCTAGAGAAGCAAAACCAGTACTGCGTATTAATACATATACGGAGACTTATATCAAGGAAACAGCTCATGGAATCATAGGAATTGAAACGTCCCAAGCTCTCAGATCAGGAGAGAGGCCTTCTCCAATTCACGGAGCTGTAGAAGCTGGTGAACTCAAGACTAGCAGGTCGGAGAGCAGAGCTCCTGCTCACAGGCAGTGAAGATCAAGGAATCCCCAAGGTTGGCAGGCAAGACCTGATTCACACAGCTGCAGGGGCTGGCCAACCCAAGATAGGCATGTCAGGGAGCAGGACTCCTGTTCACAGGCCGTGAAGATTGACGAATTCCAAGGTAGACAAGTAATCTGCTAGCTCAAGTCCCAAGAACCAGAGGTCAGACAAGACAGCTTCTGGATCCAGAACATGCCAACAAACTTTGCAAGGCAAGGAGGAAGGAAGTAGGTGGCAGAAGGTGGAGAGATGAAGGCTGAGGGGGCAGTGAGCCACCACAGACCCCACCCCCGCCAGTACCACTCAGCAGATTCCATCATGGGGCTGATCACAAATTAAATTTCAACAAGGACATGATCACAACAGTACACAACTGCCAAAACACTGAGAATCATGGCCCAGCCAAGCTGACACACAATCTTAACCATCACAGTCTACCCCTTGTCAACTTTACATCTGTACACATCTCCCCAAACCATATGTAATCTCTGAATAAACACAATTACAAAATAATACTTGTGCCTAACATGATACAACACACAAAAACACCGTAGTCCCATTTACATCTTATATTTTGTTTAAGTGAAGAAAACAAAAATACTTGATGCACACATACAAAGCAGAAATACTCATAACAATTAGTCGTTTCTGCAACTGATCATGTGGCCGTAACTGGCATTTAGAACTACCTTCTTCCACCACCCATTCTGCATTCCCTTTGCCCCCAGCAAGCACTTCAGTTGGTTGAGGTTCTTTGCCTGGTGGGATGACCCAAGCCTTTATTCCTGAAGGGTCTGGGCCATTAGCAGTCATGTTGGAACTGGGTTGCCGCAGTTTTCCATTGACTTTAATCACAGAGCATGGTAGTACTAAGAGCCGCCCTAAGGGATCTCCTGCATTCCAGACATACTCTTCTTTATCTCCATTATGTAATATCAATCCGATTTCCTCTGTGGCAGTCTGGATCAATCACGCCAGCCAGTATGGTAACTCCTTTGCCTGTTGATCCAGGGGAATAAGGAGCCCAAAGTGGCCAGGTGGCATTCTTAGCTTCCAGTTCAATGGAATTAGTGACGTGTCTCTAGGTGGGAGCATTCCTTCCTTTGGAACTAAGCCCTTTAGGCCTGCAGACCATATGGCTGAGGAGACAGGAAGCAAAAATCTTGCAAGCAGGTCACTAGGGATAATAGTGAGTGGTGCCACTCCCATTTCCACCCCTTGATTCCTGGACCCATGAATCCTTGCTACGGGAGAAAAAATACCATATATTGGATGCTGATTTAGGGCACATACAGCCTCCTGGAGAACATTACCGCAACCCAGCAAGGTACTGTCACTAGCCGGTGCCATAATTCTCTCTAAGAGGCCATTCCATTTCTATCAAGCCAGCTGCTTCAGGATGATGGGAAACACGATACGACCAGCGAATTCCACGAGCGTGGTCCCACAGCCACGCTTCATTTGCTGTGAACTAAGTCCCTTGGTGGATAAAACATTCTATAAGTCCATGGATGGTAGTTCTGGCAGAAGCATGGCATGCAGGGAAGGCAAATCCATATCCAGATTAATTGTCTATTCCAGTAAGGACAAAACACTGCCCTTTCCATGATGGAAGTGGGCCAATGTAATCAACTTGCCACCAAGTTGCTGGCTGATCACCTTGAGGGATAGTGCTATATCAGGGACTCAGTGCTGGTCTCTGCTCCTGGCAAACTGGACACTCAGCAATGGCTGTAACCAAGTCAGCCTTGGTGAGTGGAGGTCCATGTTGCTGTGCCCATGCATAACCTCCATCCCTGCCACCATGGCCACTTTGTTCATGAGCCCATTGGGCAATGATGGGAGTAGCTGGGGAAAGAGGATTAGTGGTTTCCACAGAACACACATATCCTATCCACTTGATTGTTAAAATCATCCTCTGCTGAGGTCACCTTCTGGTAAGCATTCACATGAGACACAAGTATCTTCACTTCTTTGGCCCATTTGGAGAGATCTATCCACATACCTCTTCCCCATAAATTCTTGTCTCCAATTTTCCAATCATGTTTCTTCCAAGTCCCTGACCATCCAGCCAAACCATTGGCCACAGCCCATGAATGAGTATACAGTCGCACATCTGGCCATTTCTCTTTCCAAGCAAAGTGAACAACCAGGTGCACTGCTCGAAGTTCTGCCCATTGGGAGGATTTCCCTTCACCACTGTCCTTCAGAGAGGTCCCAGAAAGGGGCTATGGTGCTGCTGCCATCCACTTTCGAGTGGTACCTGCATATTGTGCAGAACCACCCGTAAGTCAGGCACAAGTTTGCTCTTCTTCAGTCAACTGGTCATAAGGAACTTCCCATGAGGCCATACGTGCAGACTGGGAGATGGAAGGTAATGTGACAGGAATAGAGACCATGGGCATCTTAGCCACTTCCTCATGCAACCTGGGCTGCTAAGCTTGCATGGTGACTTGGTGTCCCATGGTTAAGCATTCAGTCTCTAATAAGGTCCAGTAACAAGCAAAAGCTGTTTCTCAAAAGCAAAGTACTTATCTGTAGAGGATGGCAGGGCTTTGCTCCAAAATCCTAGGGGCCTATGCTGTGATTCACCAATAGGGGCCTGCCAAAGACTCCAAACACCATCTCTATGTGCCACGGACACTTCAAGCACCATTGGACCGTTAGATCATTCAACCTGACTGGCAGAGCAGCATGCACAGCAGCCTGAACCTGTTGGAAAGCCTTCTCTTGTTCTGGGCCCAACTCAAAACTAGCAGCTTTTCAAGTCACTTGATAAACAGGCTGGAGTAGCACACCCAAATGAGGACTACGTTGCCTCCAAAATCCAAAGAGGCCCACTGCGGCACTGTGCCTCCTTTTTAGTTGAGGGAGCAGCCAGATGCAATAACTTATATCCTTCACTTTAGAAGGAGTATCTTGACATGCGCCACACCACTGGACCCCTAGAAATGTCACTGAGGTGGAAGGCCCCTGAATTTTCATGGGATTAATTTCCCACCCTCTAGCACCCAAGTGTTTTACCAATAAATACAGAGTCCTTGACATTTCTTCCTTGCTATGTCCAATTAGCATAATGTCATCAATGTAATCAATCAGTGTGACATCTTGTGGAAGGGAAAGGCAATAAGGTCCCTGCAGACTAAATTAGGACATAAGGTTGGAGAACCGATATAGCCTCGAGGTAGGCAAGTGAAGGTGTATGGCTGGCCTTGCCAGCTGAAGGCAAACTGCTTCTGGTGGTCCTTTGAGATAGGTATGGAGAAAAAGGCATTCGCCAGGTCAACAGCTGCGCACCAGGAGATGTAGTAATTCGCTCAAGCAATGAACTACACCTGGAACAGCAGCTGCAATCAGCGTCACCACCTGGTTAAGTTTTTGATAATCCGTCATTCTCCAAGATCCATCTGTTTTCTGCACAGGCCAAATAGGAGAGCTGAATGTGGATGTGGTGGAAATCACCACCCCTGCATCCTTCAAGTCCTTGATGGTGGCAATAATTTCTGCAATCCCTCCAAAAATGTGGTACTGCTTTTGGTTTACTATTTTCCTAGGTAGGAGCAGTTCTAATGGCTTCCACTTGGCTGTTCCTACCATAATAGCCCTTACTCCATTTCAGGGATACCCTTTCCAGGATAAACCTATTAACTACCAACCTTCATCCTCTTGAAGGTCGTATGTAAACAGTAATCCTTTCCCCAAACCTAAAACATTTCCATCATTTATGTAGTTATTAACATTTTTGACTTCCTGGACAACTTTTTCTATACTTATCTCTCTAGAAATAAGTCTAATTATCAGCCTTTAGATTTTGTTCCCTAAACTTACATTTTACTTGTACGCTATGTAAAACCAGTGACATCTCTTATCAACACCAGTATTCATACACGAGATTTGCTACAATAATTTTTAGAGACTAACAATGCAGTAAATAATCTACATATCCACCTGAGGTGATGGTTAAATAAACCGTTGTACACCAATGCTATGACACATATGCTGTGGTTAAAGATGAGGTGGCCTTTTTACGATCTGACATAGAAAGATCTCTAAAACATGTTACAATGTGAAAAAAAACAAAATTTAAAAATATCGATACGGGCTCAAACATACCCACAATTGGGAGGATGGCGCAGGACTGGGCAATGTTTCACTCTGTTATACGTAAAGTTGCCATGAGTCAGAGACGACTGGATGGCAACTAACAACATGTTTACGTATGGAGTCCCTAGGTGGTGCACTGTTGATGTGGTTGGCTGCTAACTGAAAAGCTGGAGGTTCAAGGCTACCCAGAGGTACCTCAGAAGAAAGGCCTGGTGATCCACTTCTAAAAGATCAGTCATTAAAACACCTATACAGCACAGTTCTACTCTTGACAGACATAGGGTCGCCATGAGTTGGAAATGACTCGACAGCAACACGTGTTGTTTTTTAAGTTTATATACCCGTTGCCGTCGTGTCGATTCCGACTCATAGCAACCCTATAGGACAGAGTAGAACTGCCCCGTATGGTTTCCAAGGAGCACCCGGTGGATTTGAACTGCCGACCTTTCGGTTAGCTCACTCATGTAGAAAAGTGTATGTGCACATTAGCCAGGTACATATTCCAAAACTTAACCATAGTTACTGACAGCTAGAAAAATGGGGGCAATGCATGTGGGGGTATTTACACTTTAGCCACATTTTATCACGTAAACCTCTTAAACAAAAATGTATTTATAAATTAAAAAAGAGCAGTAAAAATTGAAAAAAATAATCAATTCAAACCGTAGAGCCAGACACTACGCTATTGTAAAGATAAAGAAACAGGTTCAGAAAGGTTAAGAGATTTGCCCAAGATCACATCACTGGTAGTGCCTGAGTTCAGATTTGACCTAGGTCTGCCTGGATGTAAATAAGATGCTATGTTCTACACCACAGCTGAAAGGGGATATAATTTATCCATGAGTCTCATATTCATGTGAAAATTGGCTGCGATTATAGATTATAGTATATAAAGCTCTACTATACTATCAATATTCAAGATTTACTGTCTGCGTGTTCCTATATGTGACAGAATTGAAATGTGAACAAGATCTTATCTCTAAGCTGCTTTGTAGAGTACACAAAACAGCATCATTGCTTCTCGCGGAGAAGCTGAGTTGTACCCAAGCAAATGGAGAACAGAAGATCGTCAAGTAATTAAAGCAGACATATAAGTAAATGGAACCTTGTTTTAGAAATGAAGGTAGACTAATAATTCGCTGCTGAGAAACAAATAACCACAAGGAAATAAAGAATTCCTCTAATCCTTAAACTGTCTCTTATCATGCATAGGTACAAAGGGACTATTCTAATGGACCACAGAGTTGAACACTGCCTAGGTCACAGGGAGTATCTTCAAGGCCAAGGATTCCAGTTCTGCCAAGAAACTATTATTACACTTACGAAGCTGGCCGGTCTTGTCTGAGGTCAATGGTGAAGACAACTGCATCTTCACCTGCAGATAGGAACGTACAGGGAGAGTCTGGCTCCAGGGCCAACTGAAGGAGAAAAGGGAAAGAATGAGGTTTCTAAAGAGTAGAACTAGGGATCATCTAATTCATCCCTTTATCTTTAAAAAGGACTCCATTTAAAATGTCTTAGCAAGAAAAATGTCTACCCTTTTGTTATAAAATATTAGGAAAGGAGATAATTTAAATCCATGCTCTCATCTTCTGTATGAATTATTTATATCTTGTTTATTCTATACAAGGCAAAAGGACAACTGACTTGCTATTTCAATTATGGCCCCGAAGGATCTGAACGGAGATACCAAAGGGAAACAGCAGTATTAAGGGCTCACCTCAATCAAAATCTATTCCATGCCCTCAAGTGCCAAGAGAAAGAGTTCAACTTTCATTTCCTACACATTAGTTTTTTATAAATTATCTAGTGGGTTGAGGGTAGGCTTAAGAGTCAAAGAAATAGGTGTTTTCACATTTCCTGAGCCATCTGGCCTAGAAGTTCATTATTACCCCTAGGGGACACTCCAGGACACCCACAGATCTGCTTAGAGTTTGTAAGAAGAGAGGATCATCCTCGCTCCATGGCATGGAAGAACATTGTGCCTACCCCAAGACTGGGAAGCTCTTAGCTCCTCACTGGATGCCACCATGAGTGTACTCCCAGCTTGAAAACGAGGCTTCCAGAAACAGTGCTATTTGTGAGATGAGAGTTGTAAGCAGGAAAGCTTTAACTCTCACGTATGAGAAACCAACCATTAGCACTTTGGGACTGTTAAAACGTAGAGGTTTGGAAGCACAGGAAACACCAGATTTCCAAACCAACCACAGCTCAGGGTCTAGGTATAATTAAGTGAATGTTCCATGTTCATCATCTAGGGATCTCTCAAATATTTGTCTTTCCAAGAAGGTAAGACTGGCTGATTTTTCTCCCTCCTTATCTGTGAAATTTAGGATTGAAATAGGGTGAGGCAGGCGACCAGCTCCACCTTGTATAACAAAGTGGAAATAATGGGCAGAAATGGGGGAAGAGGCCTTGGCTGAGCTCCACAAAGATTCTAGATTGCACAAAATTTGGGACATGAGCTTACTTACCTTGTGGGAAGCTCCCTTGTGCTGAGCCACACGTTTGGTATTCTTGCAGCACTGTGTGGCAGAGAGTTCTGCTACCCGCACCTGCCCATCACGGGCACACATGGCCAGGGTGGAATCACCACTGTTAGGAAGGAACTTGGCCTGGGGTGGTAAAAATGAAAAAAGAGACACACAAAAAGAAGTCAAAATACGAATGAGAGGGAAAAATGTGATGATGACCCCAACTCATCCTCTTTTCTAATGCAATGGCTGGAAACTTAGCTTTCCCACTCTTACACAGTTTGCTAAAATGCAATTACTACCAGGAATTAAAAAAGAGGGAGAGAAAGAACACCCTTTGACGTAAGAGAGCATTTCAGGTGGCTCTGGAAGCCTGAATTCACAGTACACAGTTAAGAGTTCAGGTGCACTAGAATTGCACCTAGTAGGGAAGAAAAGAAACCAAACAGGAAAGTCTATCTTGATTTGGGAAGCAAACATAAATTTGCTACCAAAACAAAAAAGGAAACTGAGGAGGATACTGGGGAAGGAAAGAGAGTATGCTTAGGCAAAAATGGCTAGTACCTTTTCTCCCTAACATGGTGCCTGGGGGTGAAGAGTAAAATCTCCAGGGAGTAATAATAATATTCATAGAGTAGAACTGCCCCGTATCATTTCTAAGGAGGGCCTGATGGAATTAAACTGCCAACCTTTTGGTTAGCACCCTAGCTCTTAATCACTAGGCTACCAGCGTTTCCAGGTAATATTTATCAAATGTTAATTAAGTACCAGGCATGGGTCTAACTGTTTAGCCTCAATTATTACTTAATCCTCATAGCTCTATGCATTATTTGCCCCACTTTACAGATAAACTGAAAACAGAGGTTAAGACTTGGCCAAGAACACAACTAGTGAGAGGAAGAGCCAAGATTTGAACCCAGGCAGTCTGACTCAAGAGGCTACGCTGTTATAACATACTGTCTCCTAAGAAAGCACATTTAATACTCTCCTACAGGGTCACCATGAGTCGGAATCGACTCGACAGCAGTGAGTTTGGTGGTTTTTTTTTGGGGGGGGGTGGGTAATGAGTAGCAGGAAGCACTGGTGGCGTAGTGGTTAAGTGCTCCAGCTACTAACCAAAGGGTTGGCAGTTCAAATCCGCCAGGCACTCCTTGGAAACCCTACAGGGCAGTTCTACCCTGCGCTACAGGGTCACTATGAGTCGGAATCGACTTGATGGCACTGGGTTTGGTTTTTTTAATGAGTAGCGGTTAAGTGCTACAGCTGCTAACCAAAATGTAAGCAGTTCAAATCTACCAAGCGCTCCTTGGAAACTCTATGTGGCAGTTCTACTCTGACCTATAGGGTTGCTATGAATCGGAACTGATTTGACAGCAGTGAGTTTTTTTTTTTTAATAAGTTTCGGGAAACCCTGGTGGCATAGTGTTTTAAGAGCTACAGCTACTAACCAAAAGGTGGGCAGTTCGAATCCACTAGGCACTCCTTGAAAACTCTATGAGGCAGTTGTACTCTGTCCTATAGGGTCGCTATGAGTCAGAGTCAGAATCGATTTGACTTGACAGCAATGGGTTTGGTTTTTAAATGAGTTTCAAGCACCCTACCTATAATGAGGCTTCTAACAGTCCTTATGTTTAAGGAGACAAAATGCTATTGTGGAACTTTCAGGGTATTTATTCCTCTAAATCATTATGGGAGCCAAGGTAGGGCCAGGAGTCCTGACGTCCAATTCCTACCTCAACTCACTATCAGCTCCAACTCCAGGCAGCAGCTCAGACCTATCTAACCTGGGCTGATTTCTCAAGTGCTATTCTGCTCCCTTGCCTCACCTGGAAGACATTACTTTTGTGGCCACTCTCAAAGTCCAGTACGGGCTGCCGCCGCACCCAGTCCCACACCACCACCTTCAGATCATCACTGCCACTGGCCAGCCAGGTGCCACGCTGGTTAAAGTGCAAAGTATTGACACAACCGGTATGGCCTTCAAGCCCGTGCTGCAGGCGGAAACGCTGCACAAAGACTCTTGCCCCACAGGCCTCATAAACAAAGCGGGCACTTGAACCCAGCTCCCGCTCCCGAAGAGCAGGAAGGGCTTGCCAGCGAGGTCGGGGCAGAGCTGATGTCTCTGAGGACACCCAGTCCTCCAGGGCCCGCTCATCATCTGATGAGTCCTGTTCACGGTTGGCCCGCTTGCGCTGTATACGACGTCGAGGCTGCTCTTCTTCCTCCTCCTCTTCTTCCTCTTCCTCCTCTGAGCGGTCATGGACTCGGTTTTCATCATTGATGGAGTAATGGCCAGTGTCTTCCATGCTGTCAGAGTCCTTGTCTTCACCTGAGCTCTCTGTGTCTGTGCCTCGACTTTCTGTGCTAGTGCGAGTGGGGCCGCCATCATCGCCAGTCAAGCTCAAGCTCAGGTCTGAGGCCTCCACTTCAATGCCTGAGGATGTCTCTCGCCCCTCCTCAGCTCCAGACATCTCCTCTGGACTGCTGGACAGGCTTCCTGGATGTCAATGAGGAATGGGCAGGTGAGGAGGAAACATAAATAGCAATCAGAAGGATTTTTCATCCTAAGTCTAATAAATCATCACATCAAAGGACCCAGAAACCTACTTTGGTCAAAGTGTTTTCATTACAAATATAGAGAGTACCTTCTGAGAAGGAAACTTGTAAGGGACAAGAAATTTAAAAAGATTAAGATTAAAGCCACACAAAAATAAAGGTATTTCAAAACAAGTCAAGAACTGCAGGACAATCTAAGCTTACAGTAAGTTCTCAGGAAGGAAACATTGGCAGATTGTACTTAAATGTGCCTGATACAACTACCTTAGGCTCTATTCTGTTGGATGGGAATCCATTAGTTACAGCACATAACTAAACTGAATATAAGGAAAAAGAACAACCGTTCCTATCAAGAGCTGGTTTAGCCATTTTCTTAGGGAAAGATGGAAAACTAAGTAAAATCTCCCTGAACTACGGATGGGGAGTTGGGACCATTTTCCACTTCAAGAAAGCATCACTACCTCCCTCCTCCTATATTCTAAGTTCCTTCACACTAACATCCATTTACGACACTCATCACTGAGATCAAATCCACTAGGAATCGAGAAAGAAGTGGGAAGAAGTGTGAATTGTCATCATATATGCGTTCTCAGTCACCTTTTACTTGTAATGTATTCTAACTTTTTTCCTTTAATGATTTTAATACTGTTTGTAGTCACAGAAATTCTTTGAGACAAGATTTATCAGGAATCATGTATAAAGCTGATAAAAAACAGGGCTACTACAGTGGGTGCCTGAGAAAGTTCATTGTATAGGACTGCCATGTTGACAGTTATAAAATAACCAGGTCACTTCAAGTGATCTAATCCCTACAATTAGATACTTATACTCTCCTCTTTAACAACAGCCAAATCATATTCCAGTCACCACTGGGGGAATGTTCTAGAGCTAAAGTGGCAACTTCTAACTTAATCTAAGGTCTAACTGTGAGGAAAAACCAAACCAAAAACCAAACCTGCTGCCGTCGAGTCGATTCCGACTCATAGCGACTCTACAGGACAGAGCAGAACTGCCCCAGAGAGTTTCCAATGAGTGCCTGGCGGATTTGAACTGCTGACCTCTTGGTTAGCAGCCGTAGCACTTAACTACTATGCCACCAGGGTTTCCACTGTGAGGAAAGGAAGGGGAAAATGAGTTTTAAACACCACTCATGCCATCTTCCTTTCCTCAGATGACTATAAATTCCATCCTATTCAAAAAACACAGGCTGTTAGGAAAGGCAGAGCAGCTGTGTGTGACTCCGGTGTAAGCAATACAACTCTAAGACCACACTGATGTCTTCGGATTCAGAGTTTGAGTACCTTGCCCAGTCACCTGGATTAGCGATTTCTGAAAATCTTTGAAGCAGTGGGAACCCTTTTTCAATGAATTCTTATGCAAAACCCAATAGAGAAAACAGATTAATTCAAGTAGTGACAGAAGGCTGGGAGACACGTAAACAAACACTGCTTTTCAAAAATCACCACAACTAAGAGCACAGTGTGAAAATGACTAAGGTGGGAACTGAAAGAAAAAGGCAGAGTTCAGCAATTTTGAGTCTAGGAATCACATTTGCTGACCCTGCTTAGTGTATTCTAAACAACAAAAAAAAAACACCAAAACCAATGCCGTCAAGTCGATTCCGACTCATAGCAGCCCAGTGTATTCTGAGCAAGTTAAATAGCTATGTTTTTAAAACTGACAGGCTTGAGATTGGGAGTGGTGGGAAAGAATAAAAATATCACACCTAACAGGTCTGTGGAGAAGGAAAAATAAAACATCAAAACTCCTAGTAATTACTGTTAAACGAGGCTTCTTATGCATTATGATTCACAAACTCAGATGCCTCTGGAGACCCTACCACGTTAACATCAGGGCCAGAATGCATCACAAGCTCAGCAAGAGGGTCCCAGCAGGTACGGGAATACGGGGTGGAGGGAAGGAGCTGGCCATCTCATTAGGAGGAGGGCAGCTAGGAGTATATAGCAAGGGTATATAAATTTTTGTATGAGACTGACTTGATTTGTAAACTTTCACTTAAAGCACAATAAAAATTTAAAAAAAAAATGAAAAGAGCGTTCCAACAGCCAACGACCAAGATCTAGCTCAGGGGCTGGCATTTTTTTTTTTTTTTTTTCGGTAAAGGGCCAGACAGAAAAAAATTTAGGTTTTACAGACCATATAGGTCTCTGTTACAACTACTCAACTCCACTCATGAAAGTAGCCACAGACACTACATGAACAAATGGGCACGGCTCTGTTCCAAAAAAACTATTTATAAAAACAGGCAGTGAACTGGACTTGGGCTGTGGGTTGTAGTTTGCCAATCCCTATCTAAATGGCTAAGCTTCACCTAATGGCCAAGCTCCAAATCCAAAGTATACCTCAAACCTCTCTAGAACCCTGTGCCTTTTAACTAAGCCCAGTGAAATATCTGAACTTCTCCTTGATAGAAGGTGAATAATTGGCAAGGGTTAGAAAAGAACAAAGGAGCAATAAAACAGGAGGTTTAAAACATCACTCCCCTACTCCTCAACACCACCGCTCTACCAATCATACCAACTAGCATCCTGCCTGTACTCCTGGCCAGCAAAGTGTTGAGGAATGCTGGACTCTGTGCTGCCTAACTATATCCACTTGAAGGAGGCTTCTCTAGTTTAGAAGTTGGATCGGATTTCAAGCATTGGTTGAACAACCCAGGTAGCAGCTATTACTCTATCAGAATCTTGATATTCTGCCTTCAAATACGACCTAGACCTAATGACTTAACACTTGGCAGCACAGGCCCTCAGGGGGGAAAAAAGAGGAAAGAAAGTGCTAGCTTCAGTTGCGTTGGTTAGGTTTTAACTTCAACTCTATTATCTCTATCAAACTCTGATCCAAGACGGAATGGGACCTCTCAGTATAATTGGGGAGCCTCACCTTCTCAACACTCTCTTGTTCCTACCACCAATTCAATCTTATTTTTCTTTTATCACAACTTCTCCTATTTTGCCTGTTCTGTTCACCTTACAGCCTTTCAGAATTCCAAGCCACGTGACCTCTTAGAAGCACGGCTCTGTTGCTGGTCTTCTGAAAATAATCTAACAAAAGTTGAAGGAGCAAAAGTACCAAATAGTCCAAGATGTTTCCTATGTCATTTCCTATATGCAAAACAACACAGGAAAGGTTCACTCAGGAAAGATTCCCTTCCCTCCACTAAAATCCAAGTCTACACCGTATCTTTGAGGAGGAGGGAGAACCTCAGTTGACAGCAAAAATAGCTTTGCTTTCACTTTGACCCCTTACCATTAGCTAAGTCTGTGTTGCCATCTGTGCTGCTCCCTTTGCTGGACATCTTGAATGATGTTTGTGGCAGCCAGCCTGGATTTGGAAGAGGAAGAAAATGAAACAATTAGAAACAGCCCTGGGAAAGACAGTAAGAGGGACAAAGAGATTTAACAATGTACAGTCTTTGTCATTTTTATAAAAATGAATACTTTATGTTCTTTAATAGGGCTTTTCAGCTGCTGAAAAGCACCGCAGGTGGTAGTTGTTTTTTCCTTATGTCTCAGTTCCATAAAGAGTCACAATCTTTGAGAGGTCAACCACCAACTCTTTCCCTTTTACACTGAGTAACTGACAGTGCCTTTTCAGATGTGGAAGAGAGGACTGAAATAAAGCCCGTAACAGCAGGCATGTATCAAGTGACAGGTACTGCAAGCAGAGTCTCGATCAAAAGGCCAGCTTTGGCACTGCCATCCAGGCTCCAAGAGTCTTGTTATAAACACTAGTCACGTGTAGCCGCAAACCCTGTAAAGCACTTGTCTCCACACGGAGAGGCGGTCAGATCTGAGCACCCACAAAGGCAGAAGAAATCAAGCTCTTGGGGTAAGAACTTGGGCTTTATGTTCCACCCCAGACGCCTAGCTTCAAACTTATTACAGGCAGAGCTCTTGATTAAGGAGTAGGAGAGGGTGAGCTGGAATTAAAGCTCAGGAGCGCTCTACCGCTAAGAAACAACTTAAAAGTTTGTGCGGGTTCTCTGTTTTCTGTTAGGACAAACAGTTATGGAGTGGAAAGCTAGGGAAGAAAAGGGCAAAATTTCCATTAAGCCACCTCACCCCATTTCATAATATGGCAAATATTATTTCTCCTAATTCAACCAACTTTCACCAGACTTGCCTTTTTGAAAAAGCCCTACCTAGAAGTCAGCTGGGTACCTTGCTTTTATCCTCTTATGCCACTGTAAAACACTGTTATTTTCAGGGCTTCACTCCCACCGCCTGCAAATCTCGAAGAGCAAAGAATATTATTCAGACCAGAATTTTGTTAAGTCCTTTCGGTGCCTTGGACAAAAAAGCACTGGTAAACAACAAGGTATGATTATAACCCCTGTCCTTGTACCCAGGCACACTGACCTCTAATCTCTCAACAGCTCTTTCATTCTCATAACAATTATCCCAGAAGCAGCCCCATCCTTGTCTTTATCCCCCACTCTCTTCTACAGAAATCCAAATAGCTTCATAGAAAGTGTCCTCTGCCAAGAGACAGCTGCCCAAAGATTGCTCATAGTAGGCCAGGGCGGGGGAGTAGAAACAATGCCAGAGCGGGCTGAAGCTGAATTTGAGGGAAGGACACCTGGAAGGCAGATAATGAAAGACAATGCCAAAAAACCCACAGATTTGTGAAGTGACATACAAAGAAAAGCAGTGAAGAGCTGTTTGCAGAACAGGCTGTTTTTCAACTCTTTCTTCTGTGCATATATTTTTGTACAGTGTTCCTCACAAGGCATTTGTTTTTCCCTCTCAATAGTCTCTGTATACATTTTTTAGCATCCCAGCAATATCTTCTCCCCAATCTAGGATACAAATTATATTAATTGCAAAACTCTTAAGAAGTGGGGAAACTGACTGCACTGTGTTTTAGGATTAAAAGCTGAGGTCATGGTCCTCGGACCCTTCGTTAGCCCAAGACTGGAACCATTCCTGAAACCAACTCTCCAGACAGGTATCGGACTGGACTATAAGATAATGATACTGGTGAGGAGTGAGCTTCTTGGCTCAAGCAGACACATCAGACTATGTGGGCGACTCCTGTGGAGGCGAGATGAGAAGGAAGAGGGGGACAGGAGCTGGGTGAACAGACCTGGGGAATACAGGGTGGAGAGGAGGAATGTGCTGTCTCATTAGGAGGAGAGCAGCTAGAAGCACACAGCAAGGTGTGTAACTCTGTATGAGAGACTGACTTGATTTGTAAACTTTCACTTAAAGCACAATACCACCTATGACTCACTCTCAAGAAGAATGAAAAAGCAGCTCCAGAGAGCCCTTCTCAAGACTGAATGTCACTAACTTCTATAGGAGCCCAGACTGCCTGTACTTTAGACTCTTATGGCTCTAGAAGGACACATTTGCCTTCCTACCCTCCATGACCATGAGGAACCAAAAGCCTAATCTCTACCGAGTTCTGACAAGTGGGAAAAGGGGAACCATGAGCTTCAATCCATAACCAGGGGCTGCAGAGCTAGTCTTCTGGAAAGATCGGTTTAAGGTTCTTCTAATAAGGGATCATCTCTTTGCAGAAAAAAGTTGACGGAATTTACTGCTAAATTGAGAAGCAAAAAATCTAGTGAATGCTTCTGTCAACCCTATTTAATCACTGAATTGTTAGGCACATGGCTTCAGCAGGCCACATTTTAGGCACAGAGGTTAGCAAAATCAGTCCTAGGCTAAGTCCAGGGTTCTAGTATTGGCTAAACCATTAGCATACTTGGCAACCTTGGATGAAATGCTTAATCCTCTCTTGACTCCATTTTCTCTATTTGTAAGATGGCCTCAATAATTTCAGAGATTGTATCGTTAAGTAGAATCACGTATGTTAAAACTTCTGCAAAAGGGTTCTATCGAATAGGGGTCTCAAAACTTTATGAACCTCTCTCGGTGAAAGCTTTGAGCACAAACCCCCGATATGTGTGTGTACACACACAGTCAATGCACGTTCAATATTAAACTTAATTTCTCTGGAAAAAAGAACAGAAATTTCAGTATTTTTTTTCTATACACCAATGGATCACCTTGTATATCCTCTGGGGTGCATACATTCCCACTTTGGGGGACCACTTCTCTAGAAAACCAACAAATGGTGGCAATAGTAACATACAACTACATTAGAGATGAACAGTTATTCTTACAAGGCAATACAGATTTCAGTGAAGAAACTTAAAACCACATCAATTCTTGGGCAGAAATTAGAGTAACTGCCCCAATAAAAGCAGGCAAGTATGCTATTATTGCGTCCTAGGTCTTAAGTATAGCGGCCAATCTATGCTCTCTTCCATCACCAAAGAATGCAATCTTAGCTTATAGCTACCTCTTGCATTCCCAACAATATCCACTGTTTTTACCTAGATCAACTTCCATGTCAAATCCAGTCCAGAGCCAACCATGCTGAGCTTGGAACAGCTGATGAGCTCACTGCCCCAGGTATCTGGGTGAGTTTAATTAGATTAGCTCTACCGTGTGCACTCTAAAAATAACCATAACCGCAGCTAAACTGAAGGTTGAAAAGTAAACTATTGGGGTGGGGGGGAGAAAAGACCCAGGTATCATTTCAGTTCCTACCTAAGAAATTCCAGTTGGCCTACATTTTTCTTAATAAGAACAATATGAATTATTAATGAGAATGAGGCCTTAAGTTTTTACCCAAGTATCTGACAAAGAATAACTAAAAACCAAGCAGAAAAGGAGTTTATAAACTGTCTAGGAGTACTTTCTATGTGGATGAGGTACCAAGCATCTCTTGCTTAAAACCAGTGGGGCTGATTTCTTTTTCCAATATTGATAAAACATCTATACAAGAAACTATGCATTCTAGAACAAGTGACTATCCAAATGCAAAAAAATAAAAAAAGACCTAGATCCATAGGTTATGCAATATACGAGAAAATGAAGACAAGCTAAACACTGCAAATAAATAATTGCAAAACATATAATAAAGGACGGTAACAAAAATACATTAAAAAAAACTACCACTACTCAATATTAAAAAAATAACTGGCAAAAGCTTTGGATACTTCACCAAAGATGTGTGGGTGGCAAATAAGCACTTGAAAAGATGTTCAACATTATTAGTCATTAAAAAAAACCACCAAACCCACTGCCATCAAGTCACTTCCAATTCATAGCGACCCTATAGGACACAGCAGAATTGCCTCACAGGGTTTCCGAGGCGCAGCCGGTGGATTTAAACTGCTGACCTTTTGGTTAGCAGCAAAGCTCTTAATCACTGTGCCACCAGGGCTCCCTATTAGGGAAATACAAATTAAAGCCACAGCGAAAAATGACGACACATCTAACAGAATGGTTAAAACGTAAAACAAGAAAAGAAAGCTTACTGTACCAACTGCTAATAATGGTGTCAGACAACTGAAACTCTCATATTCTGCTGGTAGGAATGTAAAATGTTACAGCCACTTTGGAAAAGTTTGGCGGTTTCTTATAAAGTTAGATGTACACTTAACATACATCCCAGAAATCCCACTCCTAGGTATTTACCTAAGCGAAATGAAAATATGTCCACAAAAAAACCTGTAAGTGAATGTTTTAGTGGCTTTACTCAGATTTGTCCAAAAACTGGAAACAGTCAAACGTCCCTCAGCTGGGTCACTGATAAACAAATTAGCAGAGATTAGAATAACTGCCCCAAGTAAAATGCCCACACAACGTACTACTCAGCAACAAAAAGAAGGAAACTACTGATCTATGGGAAAACATGGATGGGCCTCAAATACATCATGCTAAGTGAAAGAAGCCAGACTTAGTTACATGATATAGAACTCCATCTATAGTATCTTCTGGAAAAGGTAAAACTATAGAACAGAGAACAGATCGTGGCGGAGGAAGGGGATTAATAACAAAGAGACAAAACTTTTTGAAATGACGGAAATGTTCCATGACTCAATCACGATGGTGTTATATGACTGTGTTTTGTCAGAATTCAAAGAACAAGTCATTTTTTAAAAAAGGGTGAATTTTACTGTATGCAAATTAGGTAAATAAATCTGACCAGAGAGAGAACGGGGTAGGAAAAATAAAATCATGTCAAGTGTTATATGACAGACAAAGCCCAACAATTAAAAATACTTAATTCACCAGGCTGTGGTTATTAATAGAAGTTGGCTGAAGTGGTCGCTATGAGTTGGAATCGACTAGACAGCAACGGTTAAGTGGTCAATTTGTTACAGCAAATGAGAACAAACCGTCAGGTCTTTGCCTCACTTGAAAACAAATGTGCTGGAAGGGTTTCTGCTGCAGCCAAAGCTGCCTGTGTAATTTATCAGCAAACACATTAAGGGCAAAATGCATGTAGGAACAGACTCTGAAACTTGCTTTTAAACACAGAGCAGCTTAAAGCAAAAGGAAGAGATGAAGAAGTAAAAGAGCTGAACTGAAGATTTCAAAGGATGGCTCTAGAAGACAAAGTATTACAATGAAATGTGTAAAGACCTGGAGTTAGAAAACCAAAACAGAAGAAAACATGCTCAGAATTTCTCAAGCTGAAACAACTGGAAAAAAAATTCAAGCCTCGAGTTACAACACTGCAGGCTTCTATGCGCAAAATACTGAACAATGCAGGAAGCAACAAAAGAAGATGGAAGGAATACAGGGTCACTGTTCCAAAAAGAACTGGTTGATGTCCAACCATTTGAGAAGGTGGCACGTGATCAAGAACCAATGGCACTGAAGGAAGAAGTCCAAGCTGCACTGACGGCACTGGCAAAAAACAAGACTCCTGGAACTGATCAGAATACCAACTGAGATGTTTCAACAAACGGATGCAGCGCTGCAAGCACTCACTTGTCTATGAAATCTGGAAGACTGTTACCTGGCCAACTGACTGGAAGAGATCCATATTTGTGCCCATTCCAAAGAAAGGTGATCCAACTGACTGCGGAGATTATTGAAAAACATCACACACAAGTAAAATTTTGCTGAAGATAATTCAGAAACGGTTGCAGCAGTACATCAATAGGGAACTGTTGGGAATTCAAGCCAGATTCAGAAGAGGACACGAAATGAGGAATATCCCTGACAATGTCAGATGGATCCTGGTTGAAAGCGAAGCATACCAGAAAGATGTTTACCTGTGTTTTACTGACTACGCAAAGGCATTCGACTGTGTGAATCACAACAAATTATGCATAACTTTGCCAAAAAATGGGAATTCTAGAACACTTAATTGTGTTCATGAAGAACCTGTACACAGACCAAGAGGCAGTTGTCCAAACAGAACACGAGGATACTGCATGGTTTAAAGTCAGGAATGGTGTGTATCAAGGTTGTTTTCTTTCACCATACTTATTCAATCTGTATGCTGAGCAAATAATCCAAGAAGCCGGACCATATGAAGAAGAATGAAGCATCAGGATTGGAGGAAGACTCGTTAACCACCTTCGATACACAGATGACACAACCTTGCTTACTGAAGGTGAAGAGGACTTGAAGCACTTACTGATGAAGATAAAAGACTATAGCCTTCAATATGGATTACACCTCAACATAAAGAAAACAAAAAACTGCACAACTGGACCAATGAGCAACATCATGATAAACAGAGAAAATACTGAAGTTGTCAAAAATTTCATTTTACTTGGATCCACAAGCAATGCCCATGGAAGCAGCAGTCCAGAAATCAAATGACACATTGCACTGGGCTAATCTGCTGCAAAAGACCTCTTTAAAGCATTAAAAGGCAAATATGTCCACTTTGATGGCTCAGGTCTGCCTGACCCAAGCCATGGTATTCTCGATCACCTCATACGCATGTGAAAGCTAGACAATGAATAAGGAAAACCAAACAAAGTATTAACTGATGCCTTTGAATTATGGTGTTGGTGAAGAATATTGAATACAACATGGACTGTCAGAAGAATGAACGAATCTGTCTTGGAAGAAGTATAGCCAGAATGCTCCTTAGAAGCAAGAATGGTGAGACTTTGTCTCACATACTTTAAACATGTTATCCGGACAGAACAGTCCCTAGAGAAGAACCTCATACTTGGTAAAGCAGAGGGTCAGTGAAAAAGAGGAAAACCTTCAATGAGATGGACTGACACAGAGGCTCCAATAATGTGCTCAAACATAGCAATGACTGTGTGGAGGTTGCAGGACTGGGCAGTGTTTCATTCTGCTGTACACACAGTTGGCATGAGTTGGAACTGAATCGATGGCACCTAATAACAACATTAAGGGCAAGACCAATCTAAACTCTTAAAAAGTCTAGAGCCTATGAAAACTGATCTGAAACCTCTATTGTATCTCTGGCCTGATGGAAACATCGATATCTAGATAATATTACTATTCTTGATCGCTTTACTAAGACCTCGAACTCACTCTTAGTTCTCATGACTTGCATAAACCCAGCAGTCCCTCAGCCCAGCTCAGCAGTCTTGCCTGGCATGCTTCATGCAGCTTACTCAGTGCCCAGCTCTCCTACATAAATGCCCATATTTAAAGGAAACAAGGTTTTGGAATTTCCTCTGAAACTGAAAGGCGATGATGGTAGGAAATACTTCAGTTATTAGTAAGACAGATATTTGAGAGCCATGCAGTCTCTGGTTCCTCTTGGGAGGACAGATGTCCCATACCCCTCATAACTGACCAGCTGTTCAGGGCTGATCTTCACCCAAAATACAAATTTGCTTTTCAGGACCCAAAGTTCATCTGGAATCAACCAGTCCTACTTTCCCCACCCCAGTTTGTATTTTCAAGCCGAAATGGCTCATTTTAACTCCATTTTCCTTACCTTATTATCTTTCTGCTTCACTATAAACACTTCTCCAAACCAGCTTTCCTAATCCACACTGCCTTCCACACTCAATAGTACAGTGTTGAATTAATCAGAGAACCCCAGGCACTGAAATTCAAAGGATGGCCCCAAAGAGGCTGAAACCCATATTATAAAAAACACATTTGTAAGAGGACAGGCCCTTAATTCTGGGCCACTTTTGATTAAGTACTTTTAGGAATTGAATATACTGCAGTGTCTCCCCTGGTAGGCTGGAGAGAGGAGAAGAAAGAAAACTCTGAGCCAGGATCAGGGAAATTAATCTCTATTCCTACTGTGAGGAGACTTCACACCACGGAGCAACCCAACTGCACAGCAGCTCTTTGCTGCCCATCTTTATCCAAATTATAAACCTCTAGCACCACCCAGTGGCCCATCTGTATACAACATGCCAGTAATGCAATAATGTATAAGACAATACAGGAGCTACAAATATAAACCAGGCAGTCATAATCCCTTTGTAGCCAATAATCGATTCAGAAAAAATGAGAATACCACTACCTCTTATGCACGAGATAAAAGTATCGGTATCATAAAAAAGATGAATGGGATGCTGCTGCAGTTCAACGGAGGAAAAGATTAAATTTAGTTTCAGGGAGATGAGAAATGTTTCATGGAGAAATTAGCTTTGTAGGGAGGTTAGGATTTCAGTGGGTGCAGGTGAGAAAGGAAGACATTCTAGCTGGACCAGAACAAGAAAGGACATGGAAGCTGAAAAACCTGTTATGTTCAAGAAAATACATGCGCGGTCTCGTCTGGCTAGACGTTAGAACACAGCCGAGAAGTATAACAGAAGGCTGATGTATGTGTGCAGGCTGCGTATGCATTCTGGCTTTGAAAGGCAAAAGAAGGCATAGTTAGCTTATTTAGTAGGCAATGGAGAGTTACAAAGTTTCTGAGCAGAAAAATATCCAGCATTAGGAAGATTATTTTGTCCAGGATAACAAGATGGACTGAAGTGAACAGAAAAGGAAAGAAGCAAGTTCAAAAGCTATTATAGTAACGCAGATAAAGAAGTAATGAGGGCCTGTGTTAGGCTGATGGTGGAGGGAAGTGAAATGAGGGACTTAATGTGAGAAACACTGTAGAGGTAGAACTGACAGTATTCAGCTCCATCAGCAGCTATGGAAGCTCAAAGAGTCAAAAAAATTTGAGTCTGGAAGCCCAAAGAAAATCTAGTGGCATAACCAAGAAGCCGCCTTGTCGGGAAGAGGATGAGTGTGTGTAAAATCCAAGTTGACATGGAGAACCAATGTACGCCTGAAACTTGATAAATAAGGGCCAGGTACACAGACCTGTGAATTATCTACACAGAGAAGCTTCAAACTGAAATATCTTGTAAATTATACCTTAACCAAAAAAAAAAAAAAAAAATTAAGTTACCTAGGAAAGCCTTGAGAGAGAGAATGTTCAAGGAAAGAATCTAGGGAATATCTGCCCTTAGGAATGAGAAAGAGGGGGGAGACAGGGGAGAAAGGAATGGTCAGGGCAATAGAAGGAAAAATGAACTAAATGCCTTAAAAGTCAAGAGAGAAAAAGGTTTCAAGAAGGAGGGGACAGCCTCAAGTGCTAAAGAGAAGTACAAAAAGATGTATGCTGAGAAAAGGTGGTGAGAGTTAGAATAGCTTTTCCCATGGAACTTGCTACGGAATTGAACGGCAATGCTAGTTTTCTCCCTACTTAAGGATTAAAAAACACTAGGATTCAGCTACCTTAATCCATAAAAAGTATTTCCTTAAAAAACTCATTAGCCTACCAATTAAGACCCATGTCTAAACAATTTCAAGTTTTTAAATTTCTATTATTTTGTCAGTTGTATAAACCTTTTTTATTTATATACACTTTTGTAAGAAATATTTAATTCTGCCCTTCAGCTCATTTTGCTTTACTGCTTAGCATGAACAGCTGTTGTTTTTAAAGTCAGCATACATAGTATAACACAAAGAAAAGGGCTTTGGGGTAAACAGTCCTGGGTTTGAATTCTCTTTCTACGATCTACTTTGAGTTTCAATTTTTTCTTTTATAAAATAAGACAATACCACTATGCTGCAGGAGGTGGTTTAGAAGACTAAAGACGATGTATGCAAAGAACCTATCTGTAAATGGTAGGCACACAGTAATTTGTATTATTTTTCTAGCTTCCTGTCTCTGGTTCTAGACTACAATTCCTAGAGAAGCCTGGTCCTCTTTGCCACTCAGCAATGATCCTCCAAACACTGTATACTACGTAAAGCACAGCTTCAAGTCTATGAAATCTACTTACCCACTTTCAATGGTCTTCTAAAGAATTCAGAAAGCTCTTTTGAGTACACTCATGTTCTACGAACTAGGATAAAGCGAAGTACCCAGGAGCCAACAATGTAAGCCTCCTTTTCTTTCCATTTTTCTCTCTTGAAGGGAGAGATACCCAAGATGGAGGACTACAAAGCAATGGCCACAGACGATGACGAGGAAGGTAACAAAGTCCTCCAGGAGCCGATCTGGGAACAAAGAGCCCTGTTCCTTACCCAGATTAGTGCCTTCTCTCTCCCTATGGGTAATATCAAATGCCCTGTGTTTACAGTTTATTGGCTTTAAATCTAATAACAGTATTTCAGAGTATGTTGGGAATGTACTCTAGTCCTTCAGTGCTGACTTTCAGCAGCAGAGCTAAGGAACTTTTTATAGTAAGGTTCAAGGCTATTTACTGCAATTTAAATAATTCTAAGGAAAATAATATTTTCCATTGTTTTTTCATCGTGAAATGCTTTACCTTTCCATCAAAAATGCTTTACCTTTCCATCAAAAATACTATCCCCAACTTCTAAGTCAATTGGCAAAATAATTCTATTATGAAAACATTCTGCATCCCACTTTGAAATGTGGCGTCTGGGGTCTTAAATGCTAACAAGCGGCCATCTAAGATGCATCAATTGGTCTCAACCCACCTGGAGCAAAGGAGAATGAAGAACACCAAGGTCACACGACAACTAAGAGCCCAAGAAACAGAAAGGGCCACATGAACCAGAGACCTACATCATCCTGAGACCAGAAGAACTAGTTGGTGCCCGGCCACAACCGATGACCGTCCTGACAGGGAGCACAACAGAGGACCCCTGAGGGAGCAGGAGATCACTGGGATACAGACCCCAAATTCTCATAAAAAGACCAGACTTAATGGCCTGACTGAGAGTAGAGGAATCCCAGAGGTCATGGTCCCCAAACCTTCTGTTGGCCCAGGACAGGAACCATTCCTGAAGACAACTCATCAGACATGGAAGGGACTGGACAATGGGTAGGAGAGAGACGCTGAAGAAGAGTGAGCTACTTGTATCAGGTGGACACTTGAGACTGTGTTGGCACCTCCTGTCTGGAGGGGTAATGGGAGGGTAGAGAGGGTTAGAAACTGGCAAAACTGTCACGAAAGGAGAGCCTGGAAGGGTCGACTCATTAGGGGGAGAGTAAGTGGGAGCATGGAGTAAGGTGTATATAAGCTTATATGTGACTGACTTGATTTGTAAACGTTTACTTAAAGCTCAATAAAAATTATTAAAAAAAAAATACTGTCCCCATACCAGTTTTTGCCATTCATCTTTCAATTTTTTTTTTAATTGTTGAAAAGGACAGTAGAGAAATGAAAGGTAATTCTCCAGAAGTACAACTTAAAATAAAATAAAAAAGAGGCTGAAAATGTCAAGACATGTCTTCCTATCTGCACTGGGTTAGAGGACAAGGTGTAATGCTAGGTCCTAAGTAAGGTTAAAAAAAACATACCTGATAAATGTAGCAAGGATAAAAGTACATCAGAGGAATACTGCCTCTTAGTTACCGCTAAAGGTAAATTCTATAGGAGCTTTCCAGATGGCTAAGAAAAACTAGGAAGAAAAATAACATGTAAGGCAAGCATTAGAATTTGGCCAAACATCCTTAAACTTTAGAGGATAAGGGCAAATATCTAACATCTCAGATACAATGATAAATTTTTTTTTTTGCAATGACCAAATCCATTAGACAAAGCACATTTCATTAAAAGATGCCATCTTTGTCATATTAATCACTCTCCAAGCCTCTACTGATATGCTCAGTTCATTAATTTATCTATAGCATAAAGCATTTCCAGGGTAAGGTAATTATATACTTGAGAAATTGGGCTTCTGGCCCAGAAACTATGTTCTGTCATGGTAGAGATAAAAGGCTGCTACGAATAAGTGACCAGCTCATAAAATTCATCACACTAATTCCTGAAGAGTTGTCAAGGCCTTCTCACTCCAAGAAAACAATGACTGGATCAGTAAACAAGAGCAGGTAGCCCCTTTTTCTGACAAATCTTAACAGCAATGAAGGCTCTTAGATGCAGTCATGAAAACGGAAGATGGAAAATTTTCAGTATTACTGTAAACCATATTAAAACACACTGGCATTTGGCTCTGGAATGAAGAGTACAGTCAACTACTCCCATACCTATTGCTGAGATAAATACAGTTCAAGTTCACTCAGTTGACTGGATTCCAAACGAGTAAAGGTTAAGTAGCAGATTGTCCTAGCTCACTGATAATCTGCTAAAAAAAAAAAAATCTAACTTGATCTCAAACAAAAATTAACTATAACACTGATATTGTGCAATAAAAGGCACTCCTTTGCTCTGTTTCTCTTTTACAAGCTGGGCATTTCTTACATTTGTTTAGAATAACTTTTCTACAGTGGAAACAATCTAATAATAAACCTACTGACTGAAAGCAGACTTCGTTAATTTTCAAAGCCTTTAACTCACCTGATAGAACACAGGTTCTAAAGCGTGAAGCTCTCCCACAACACAGCGCACTTCTATAGAACGTCTTCTACTACAGCCCGTTTGCCTTTAAAATGCCATATATTGTTTAAAATTGGCAACAAAAAGGCTGCTTTCTTTTAGCTCTCTCTGCAGACAAGCTTCCTTCTATCTTAGTGTTGATCCTAGCCAACACTGAAGTCTTGGTGCTGGGACTGATTCTTACACATTTGACAGACTGCTGTATACAACGCCCTGTCAGGTTGCTGGTAAGAATTAAGGGGTCACAAGCATACCTAGTCCCTTACTCCAGCCATGCTAAGAAAAACTTCCTAGTAAGATGCCACAATTTTAACACCTAGAGCCTTGAAATATAAAAACATCTTCAGAAAATAAGAATTTTAGTTATTTATAATCCATGTACTAAGAATACTGATGCTATCTGGAACATAAAACGTTAAACCCTTCCTGAAGACTAGGGGAAGGGCGGTTCCTCACCCTGTGCATAAGGCAATAAGGAATAGTCAAAGTTTTGCTTCTTTCAACATATTTCCTTTTCCCCTCCAACGCTTCCCCCTCCGGAACACAGAACTCCTTATCTCAGGCTTAAAACCACAAATGACACACCTCACCCCTCCCCACCTCCAGGAGTCTTCACCTTTCAGTAGAGAACTTAGCCCCTGGCTGGTGATAACGATAGTAAATCAACTTTTTTTTTTTTTTTTAAGCCGATCACTAGCCTGAATGAGTAAAGTTGCTTTCATGGTAATGCTCTCAACACTTTCTTAGTTTTCATGTGTCCTTGGCCACCTCCAAAAAGATGTGGAAGAAAGCCAGTAAAAGAAGGTAGAAACTTTGTGCTGTCGTATTACTGAGATGGTCAGCTGTGGAGTTAAAAAAAAAAAAAAAAAAAAAAACCAACTCTGCATTCCTAACTCTCTAACCCCCATTCACTTCAGAAAGAAACTGACCTTTTCATGATCTAGTTCTTTGGTAACTTGCTGATGAGGATCACTGCAGAGTTCCACAGCTTGGAAAAAATGTATTCCCTTCATGGCAAAAAAGAAAAGGTATCAGATGGGGTAGAGGACAGCAGGAAGAGAAGGAATTACAATACTGTCAACTCTGATCAGGTGTGGTAATGGAGAAAACAAGAGAAAGGAGATAAACCAAGGAAAGCTCCTTTTTCATTTTATTTCAGGAATGCATTTGTTGTTGTTATCATAAGTTTATTCCTGATCCCACCCCATGTGTGCTGAGCAGAATTGCTCCACAGGGTTTTTCATGGCTATGACCTTTCAAAAGCAGGTTGCTAGGCTTGTCTTCCCAGGTGCCTCTGGGTAGGATCGAACCACCAACTTCTCAATTAGCAGTCAAGGGCTTCACCACTTGTACCACCCAGGGACCGGAATGCATTGAGAGATGTACATACATTAACATCTAATATTCCCTGTCCTCTAGTTGTAAGCCTCCACCGGGCTGACCTGACTCATGTTGTGAACACAACCCTTGGTAAAAAAAAAACCTATAAAGCATCCATCTAAATTGGCCAATTAAAAATTAATTTAAAAAAACTAGTCAAGAAAATGTGTTCTAAAGCAAAATTCAAGTAAGTGTAAACTAATTTATAACTTATTCAAAGCTATAACAATGTTGTATAAAGACAAAGTAGCATTCCTGAGTGACTACCCTGTGCTAGGCATAATGCAGCAGATTTATATAGGTCCCCTAATACGATACTAATAACACTAATAATCTATAGGGTCGCTAGACGTTGAAATCAACTTGACAGCAATCGGGTTGATATAATACTTAGAATAATCCTGGGAGGTAAGTCATGTTCTCCCACTTTTACACGTGTGAAAATTGAGAATGAGAGAAGTTAAATAACTTATCTAACGTCACACGGCTAATAAACCTTAGTATAGTATTTAAACCCAGGTCTGTCTAGCTCTAAAGACTGCACATTTCCCTTAACGCCTTTTATACCTTACTGATACACATACACACACACACACACACACCACCACCACTACCATTAATAATCTGATTCCAGTGCAGGATGAGCATTTCCTAATCAGGACGCCTTGTGGCAAAAAACTTACCAGAGTCACTCTCAACCTTTTCCTATGGCAAATCATAAAGAAACTAGAATCAGCTAGGCCTATCTTCCAGAGCCACTCAGCTCTTCTGCCACAGCTCTTGAACCTCAACCACAGCACTGTTCTCTGCTACCAGAAATCTAAGTCTCACAAAAGTTACATTTGCAAAAAACTCTGAAGTACATGCAAAGATGTAGAAAAAAATCCAAAAGTTCTGACTCCCTCTCTGGCACTGGCCCATGCTGCTGAAGCCACAGGATGATACCTCTACTGACCAAGAATTCTTCAGACCAACTATAAAAGAGCAGCCCCTATTTTATCTTTTAACCAAAGATTTACCACTACCTTTTTTTTTTTTTTTTACTATGTTCTGAAAAGCTGGAATTCGAAGGTGGGTTGGACTGACACCAACTAAAGGCAGCAGCACTCATCCCTACCCACCCTCCTCGCCTTTGGTCACGTGCAACTACATATTCTTCTCTAAATGGTAAAGGATGACAAAGCTCTGAGAGGAGAGGAAGAGACTTGATTTGACAAAAAGGGCTCAAGAGAACACAGGCAAACTAATTACTAGTTTTTAACAATGTAAGAAACATGATCCACACAAAGGCAAAGTACAAGGCAAATGAATAAAGAAGGACCACCGGGTGTGGGGGTGGGGGTTGACACGGTCACTTCCAGGCTTAACTTCACTCATTTGCAGATATACAGCAATAGTTTAGGACAGAAAGTCAAGATGCCCACAGCCAATTAAACTTGCAAAAGTAATTTAAGCAGAGCTGGAACACGGCCAAGAATAATACTTCCACTCTTTGGGAAACTGTGGTAGGAATTTTATGACCAAAGCGGTCAGCACTTAAGCACCAGGGCAGGGTCTGTCTTGAACTCAGGCATTTAAATGTTTCAACTCCTACTCACCTTTCCTCCTTTATCACTGAAGTAAGGCCAGGCTGAGCTCCTGAGAAAATAGCTTTGTAGATTTGCTGAAGGACTGAGAAAAGTTAAAGTTTAAATGGCAAAAGCGCCTATTCTACGAAATATAATAAAAAAATTATTTCTGCATACATTTTAGCTTTCTTTAAAGACCTCCTCACATCTAAAACCAGAATTTATTTAATTCTGACTTCTGAACAAATAGCCCACACACAGTTCCTGAAATAAACAACACGAAGATTAGAAGACAAGCAAGTAATCTCCGAGCTCCACTAAAACGTAAAAGTCGTTTAAAAGGAAAACGTGAATCTTTTCTGTGCTAAACCATAACCAAACAACCTTTTAACAAGCAGCCACAGAGCAAGGGGGAAATCCCGGGGAGAATGTGATAGCGCTAGCGCCGGTTTGTTTACAGACTCCAGCAACAATCATATGAGTCAGAAATTCAAGCCACCAGATGCTTTCCAACTCACAAGGACCAAACGGGACCGTTCTACGGCGTCCTGAAAGATTTCGAGTTGAGGGAAGATAAACTAAGAGCAGTGTATTACGAAAGGGTACACGACCAGAGGCGGCAACTGACTCCCGGGTTCTTGGACCTCGGCCTTCCGTACAAGGTACTGGGCCCGAGAACTTGCGATGGGGGAGGGGGCACAGTGCGCGGCGGCCCTGAGGTGACGGGGAGACGCAGGGCCAGCGGCGAACCCCAATCTAAGTCGCAAAACGGGAGCATACAAGTGGGTCACCCGGCGAAGCAGGACGTCCCTGTGGACTGTGGGGCTGGCTCTTGGGGGGAACCCCAGGGCTGACCTGAGGAAAGGGCAGTCAGTCCTTCCGGAGGTGACTCGGGTCAGGGGAAGAAGACCCGAGCCCTGGTAACTTGGGGATGGGGTCAGGCCCATGCTGCGGGGGTAGAGGCTAGGGAAGAGGGGGCAGGCCGAGCCGGAACGAGACACGGACCGGGTAGGTCAAGGGGGAGGGGGGGTGTCCGGCTGGGGCAGTTACAAGCACGGGAGCCGACGAGGCTCAGCAGCCTGCTTCCCGTCTCGGGTCATCCTTCGGCCAGCAGCTGCTCCGACTGTTCCAGGCCCAGCCGCCCCGTCCACTGCCGCCACCAACGTCGCCGCCATCTTACACTGGCCAGCAGCCGCCACCACCACGGCCTCCGCTCTCTGCGCTTGCGCCTGCGCTGCCGCGCTTTCCGGCCCCGTTTGCGACGATGTGCTCTAGGAGACTGAGAGAAGAGTGGTCGCTCGAGCTCACGGCTCCCAGCCCTCCTCGAAGGACGCACGAGGGGCGGGGCTTAAGACCAACGGAAAACAGAGGGAGGGGCGCGTGCGCACTACCAAGAAGGCGAAGTTGTTTTTGTGCGGCGTTTTTGAAGGGTTCGGTTCTCTTGTGAATGGTCAACGCAAGTGCGAGTTAGGGGCTTCCCAAAAGTTATGATGGAAATAAACTTCATTTCGAACGGGTTAGCAGACAACTTTCTGGGCGACCTCCATTCTTGCCCTGTTTTTGAACCCCACGAACAAGCAGTCCTCACCAGATTTCCTGTGAAAAACCCGTTTCCTTTGAGGACTTTGTTTCTTTAAGTGGTTTGGTTTTGGTTTTGGTTTTTTCATACCATTGAGGTCCGCTTCCCCATGAGAGCCTCCGTTTACCCATTTTTAAAGAAGTTCATCAGGTTTAATTGCCTCCATAAACTACTACCACTAAAAAAGACCAGAAGAAATGGATGGTGCCCAGCTACCATTACTGATCGCTTTGATCAAGGGTCCAATAGATGGATCCTGGTCAAAAGGAGAAAAAGCCTGCAACAAAATTTCAAACGCATAAGGAAACCAAACTTAACTGGATCCATTGAGACCGGGGGAACCCCCAAATCAAATGCCCTGAAATAATCTTTAAACCTTGAACTGAAACTATCCCACGAAGCCATCCTTAAACAGTTTAGCCCAACTAACAATGTTTGCCTCAGGCATGGCACTCTTACAAAGAATTATCGATAAGTGTAAACTGACAACAGTTAATCCAAAGCACAGATAAGAACATGAAGGGGCAGAGAGCCACAATCAGTGGTGATGAAACCATATGGGTAAAGACAGAATGGTGACACAATGTGAAGTATGTAACCAATGTTACCGAACTGTTCACGTAGATAGAAACTGTGAAGGGATGTATGTATATATTGCTACCAAAAGTAAATATTTTTTTAAAATGAGAGCAAGAGAAAAAAAAGAAGGCTCATAAACTTGAGGTGCAGCAAAACTGCAATTTTCTTGGAGCTGACACCCTGAAATTGGACTTCTAGCCTACTAGAGTTTATGAGAATAAACTTCTGTTTGTTGGCGCCATCCACTTGTGGTATTCCTGTTATAGCAGCACGAGATAACTAAGGCAGCCAGGGTGAAAGAATCTGACCCTTTCTCACCTCCTGTACTGCTACCGCCTATTCCAAAAAAGCCAAACCAAACCTGTTGCATTGAGTTGATTCCCACTCATAGCCACCTACTCCAAGCCATTACATATTAGACTACTGCAATAACCACCTAACTGGTCTGTCTACTTTCATTATTGCCCGGCTACAGTTTAACATAGGGAGGCCAGAGTGACCTTTTAAAATGTAAGTCAGATTATATGCTTCTGTTCAAAAGCTCTAATAGCTCCCATCACATAATAAAAATTGAAATGATGGAAAAGGCCTTCAAGGCCTTAAGTGACCTGGTGCCTATTTCTGTGATTCCATGCTGCCTAGCTCTGCTCTAGCCTCACTGGTCTTCTAGCTGTTACTCCAACCAAAGAATGTTCCTGCTCCAGGGCTTTTGCTCTTGCTCCTTCTTAGACTGTTCATCTAGCACTTTACCAGACTTGTTCTCTGCACTTAATCTCTCTACTCAAATGTTGTTTCCTCACAGAAGTGCCTCTTGACTATTCCGACTAAAATGGTACCCCACACCACCATCCTCCTCTATCCCCTTAGCCAGCATTTTTTCATATCATTTTCACAACCTATAATAATTTATAATCTAGCTACACTACTAGAACATAAGCTGTATGAGGGCAGGGACTTTGTCATCCTTGTAACCCTAACACCAAGACCAGGGCCACAGTGCAGACTGGCTAACAAATGGCCTACCATTCTATTCATTCTTTCACTCAGTCAACAACTATTTATTGAATGCCTACTATGTGCAGGTCCTGTAGCAATGAATAAAACAAACTGCATTCCTGCATTCATGGAATTCATTTATTAGTGCAGGAGCTGGGGGCTGAGGGTCAAAGAGGGAGAAAGAGACAATATATTGTTGAGTACCATAAAGGAAAATAGAGCAGGATAAAAGTGCATTACCAGGATGATGGAATCTTTTATACAGGGGGTTCAGGGAAGGCCTCTACACTGACATGTGTATAGAGATCTGAATTCAGTGCGTGAGCCACGCATACATATCTGGGGAAAGAAAATTCTAGGCAGTGGGAACAGCAAGGCAAAGACACTGAAGCTAGAGAGTGCTTTGTCTGTTCAAAGAACAGCAAGAAAGCCAGTGTGGCAGCGGCGCAGGTGGGAAATGAGTTTGGAGCCAGATTACTCAAGGACTTATAGGCCAAAGTAAGGACTTTGGATTTTATCCTAAGTCGCCACGAAGTCATGCAGGGTTTTTAGTAAAAGAGTGACCTAATTTATAATTAAAAAGCTTCACTCTGGTTGCTGCTTTGAGAACTGCCTTTAAGGTGGCAAAATGGAAGCTCGAAGACCAGTTAATTAGAAGGCTATTGCAGAAGTCCTAATAAGACTAGAGGGCTGCAGTGGTAGAAAGTGGAGGGTGCACTTTAAAAGTGGAGTAGAGAGAGAGGATGTAGGAGTTCCTGGGTAGTGCAAACGGTTGAATGCTCAACTGCTAACCGAAAAGTTGGAGGTTTAAATCCACCCAGAGGTGCCTCAGAAGAAAGGTCTGGCAAACTACTTCTGAGGAAGCACATGGGGTTGCCACGAGTTGGAAGAGACTTAACGGCAACTGGTTTGGTTTAGAGAGGTTGTTTTAATAGACTGAATGTGCGCTGAAGGATAAAGAGAAGACGCAAGGGTTTATCACGTTTTTTGACTTGAGTAACTGGATAAACAGTGATGCTGTTTACTGAGATGGAATACCTGGGGTACTGAAGCAGGTTTTGGGGAGAAATAATAAGAGTTCTATTTTAAATATGTTAAGTTGGAGACACCTATTATATTTCCTAGTGGAGCTGTTATGTAAACAGTCAGAAATAGGAATCTGGAGCTCACAGGAGAGACAGCTGGAGGTATAAATTGGAGGAGCCATCAGGGAATAAATGGTATAGGCAGTCACAGAGTGAGAACTTACCTAGAGGAAATGTGAAAGAAAACAGAAGACATCTAAAGACTGAGCCCTCTAATCCTGCGGCACTCCACCTAGTAGAGGTCACAGGCAGAATATCCAGAAAAATACATTAAAAAGAGCAGCCAGGCAATAGGAAGAAAAAGTAAACTAAGAGAGTGAGGGATCTTACAAACCAAGTTAAAAAAAAAATGTCTCAAGAAATGCACCATAAACTGTCATTCATGTTTAAGAGCCTGGGGTTAATATGACTGAAAATTGACCACTGGATTTGGAAAGATGGAGGTTACTGAAGACCTTGAAAAGAGTGATTTTAGTGTAGCTAGGGGAATAAAAAGGAGCCCTGGTGGGACAGTGGTTAAGAACTTGGCTGCTAACTGAAAGGCCGGTAGTTCAACTTCACCTGCGGCTCTGCAGGAGAATGGTGTGGCAGTCTGCTTCCGTAAAGATTATAGCCTTGGAAACCCAATTGGGCAGTTCCACTCTGTCGTATAGGGTCATTGAGTCGGAATCAACTCCACAGCAGTGGAGCTGGCTTTTTGGCTTGGTATTGGAATAAAAATAATCACTGGGTGGTGCAAACGGGTAAGCAATCATCTACTAACTGAAAGGTTGGTAGTTTGAACCTACCCAGAGGTGCCTGGAAAGAAAAGTCCTAGAGTTCTGCTTTCAAGAGGCCAGAGCTTTGAAAACCCTTTGGAGTGCAGTTCTACTCTGCACTCATGGGATTGTCATAAGTTGGAATCGATTTGATAACAAGTTTATAGAGATAAAAGCCTCCCACTGGGCAATCTGATTTCTGTGCTCACAGCTTTGTGGATATCATTTCTACTGTCACCAAATCAATGAACTCTTGATCTCTGGTTTTCTTACTGAATTTGAGGTTGTGATGATCATTACTCCTTCTAGAAACTCAATCCCACTGGTTTCCGCGACACTATATTCCATGTCTCTATTTATTATATATATATCTGACCATTTATTTCATGAGCTTCTTTTCCTCTTCATTCTACAAGTTTTCCCAAAGTGATTTTATCCACTTTCACAGTTTAAACTATCATATACGTAGTGTCTCCCAAGTCTTTATTTCCAACCCAGGCTTCTCCCTGAAGCTTCAGACTCATATATCTGATGGCCAATGGCACTTTAACATTCCAAAACTGAACTCACCTTTGCTCTACCCTCTGCCAACTCCAAACTGCTGCTATTCTTGTATCTTTTAGTTGGCACTACTCTCCATCTGTCTCAGGTTGGATTCTCTAGCAAAGCCCAGGACAGAGATCCTTGTGCAGTGATTGAAGAAGTGCTTTCAAATAAAACCTGAAATATAGCAAGGGATGCAAGGCAGGATAGAAGAAAAAGCTAGGCAAAGATATGAGTTCAGCTGATAAGTCTAGCCTCCGCTGGGAACTCTGGAACATAAATGGCACACTTGTCCCACCTTGAGGCAAGGAGGGAAGAAATTTTGTACCCTAGTGTCAGTTATTGGCTGTGGGGCTGCCCCTGGGAGGTGGTAACCTCCCAGGAATTTCCAGAAGTTGCTCCTGTTGGCCCAGACGACAATTCTCAAGAGAAAGATGCAACTGTGAGCTACTAGCAGCCAGCACTCTCACTTCTTGGTAAAGAGGACCTGGACAGGGCATCAACAATATCCACTACAGTGCACCTCTCGCTTCGGCCAGATCCATTTTCTTTGGACAGTAAGTATACCCTAGCCAACTCCAGGCAGCTCTTCCAGCATTGTGGTGAGTCACAATTTCTGGGCACACAAGTTGCTGGAGTTGGTCCCGAGGTCATGAGTGATATTCATCTTCTCCCTCCCCTACCACCCATTCCAGATTTCTCTCTCCCTTGACTAGCACTTCAGCTGGTGAAGTAAGCCAGATCCTCATCCCTAGGGGTTCTGTGCCCCCTGGTGACCATGCCCTTATCAGGCCGCAGGTGCTATATTTACCCATTTAGTTATAACTGAGCATGGAAGAACCAAGAGATATCCCAAGGGATCACAGGCACACCAAATACATTTTTCTGTGCCCCCATCACGCAGTGGCAGTCCTACCTCCTCGTAATGAGCAGTCAATCATCCCTGACAACACGGTAACTTCCTTTTGTTTTCTGATGGTCTCCTGGCATTAGGAGCCCATTAGCTTTAAGTTTACTGAAATTCTTATGGTGATTCCTGGTGGAAGCACCCCTCCCTTCCTAGAATCCGGATCTCCAAACCCACAGTATAAAGTTGCAGGAATGGGAAGCACAAATTCCTCAAGTGGATCACTAGGAACCATGTTGAGCAGGATCACTCCTACTTCCATCCCTTGGTACCAGAGCTCATGAATCCGACCTACTGGGGATAAAGCACCAAATTATGGCCATGTAGGTTTATAATGCATCATAAAGGATAGTATCCCATCCTTGCTGGCACCATAACTGCACCCTCAAAAGACTATCCCACTACTCTGTCAGGTCAGCAGCTTATGGAAAGGTATCTGGTAGAACCAGTGGATCTCATGGTCACGTGCCCACTACCATTCCAGCTTTGCCATTATGTAGGATCCCATGCCATTAGATCCAAGGGATGGAAGTGGGAGTGATCCTGCTCAACATCATTCCCAATTTGTGCTTCCCATTTCTGCAACTTTAAACTGTGGGTCTGGCGGTCCCACTTCTAAACGGGAGGGGAGCTTCTACTAGGGATCACCATAAGAATCTCAATAAACTCAAAGCTATGGCTGCCAACTGATCACTTTGGGCTCCCAATGCCTGTTGTTCCAAGGCATTATTACGTAGGCTTCCAGGCCAGTAGATCAAAAACCCATGTGAGCCCTTGGATGGTAGTATTAGCTGAGGTGCTGTAGGCAGACTAGGTAAAGCAAAATATGTATCAATCCTGGTCAGGATAAACTGTTACCTTTTCAGAAATGCAAAGGGTTCAAGGTAATTAACTTGCCACCAAATGGCTAGTTGTTCTCTTCGAGGGTGGTCCTGAATTGGGGCTGCAGCACTGGTCTTTGTTGTTGACAGGCTGAATATTCAGCAATAGAAGTAGTTAGATCAGCTACCAACCAAAAAAACAAACCAAACCTGTTGCCGTTGAGTCGATTCCGACTCATAGCGACCCTATAGGACAGAGTAGAACTGCCCCATTGAGTTTCCGAGGAGCACCTGGTGGATCTGAACTGCTGACCTTTTTGGTTAGCAGCCGTAGCACTTAACCGCTACACCACCAGGGTTTCCTAGATCAGCTACAGTGAGAAAGAAATCCATGTTAATAGGCCAATGAATAACCTCCATCTCTGCCTCCAAGGTGATTCTATTCATGAGGACACTGTGCAAGCACTGGGGTAGCTGAGGCAGTCCTGAACAAGTCATCCCATCTGCTATGGATTCAATTGTGTCCCTCCAAAATGCGTGTTGTAAATCCTAACCCCTGTAGGGGTTATGGAAACCCCAGTGGCATGGTGGTTAAGAGCTACGGCTGCTAACCAAAAGATCGGCAGTTCGAATCCACCAGGTGCTCCTTGGAAACCCTGTGGGGCACTTCTACTCAGTCCTATAGGGTCACTATGAGTTGGAATCAACTCAACGGCAACAGATTTGATTTTTTTCTTTTTTGGTCGTGGTTATGGAAACCCTGGAGGTGTAGTGGTTAAGAGCTATGGCTGCTAACCAAAAGGTCAGCAGTTCGAATCCACCAGGAGCTCCTTAGAAACTATGGGGCAGTTCTACTTGGTCCTATAGGGCTGCTATGAGTCGGAATCACTGACTGCAATGGTTTCAGGTAGTGGCTATAATGCCATTTGGGAACGGGTTTTATGTCAACAACAGTATAGTGTAGGGTGTGTCTTAAATCAATCTCTTTTGAGATATAAAAAAAGATATTAAACAAACAAGCAAGGTGGGAGAAGACAGATGCCAGGCCACACAAAGATCACCAAGGAACAGAAAAAACAAGGACCTTCCTCCAGAGCCTACAGAGAGAGCAAGCCTTCCCCTAGACCAGGAACCCTGAATTTGGACTTCTGCCTTAGTGGTGCAGTGACTAAGAGTTTGACTGCTAATTAAAAGGTCAGCAGTTTGAATCCACCAGCTGCTCCTTGGAAACCCTATGGGGGTCAGAATTGACTCGATGGCAACTTTTTTTTTTTTAAGCCTCCTAACCTGTGAGGGAAAAAAAAAATTATTTTTATTTAACCTGTGAGAAAATCTTTCTGTTAATACCACTTTCCGTATTTCTGTTATAACAGCACTAGACAACTAAAACACCATCCATTTGGTCATTGTTTAGCACTCTTCTGGTGACCATTAACATGATACTTTATTAAATCCTATTTCCATAGATCCATCCAAATGGTCTTCACCAGACCTTCTTGTTTCCCACCTTCCTGTCTTGCTCCTCTCAGGACCCCAACCGACCAGCCCACTGATCAGTTCATATATATCCTTGCCTCAGGTCAGCCACTTCAGGTACACTGCCCGAAGGTCTACCATTGAGAGGATTTTCCCTCATCATTGTCTTTAAGGGCCATCTTTGAGTGGGGATGTTGAGAAACCAAACCAAACAAACCAGTTGCCAGATTCCTACTCATAGCGACCCTGTAGGACAGAATAGAACTGCCTGATAGGGTTTCAGGGAGTGGCTGGTGGATTTGAACTGCTGACCTCTTGGTTAACCACTGACACCACCAGGGCTCCACACCGAGAGATAACGTACCTTATTTGGTTTACTCCAACGTATCAAGCTAACCCATCCATGAACCAGACTTGGAATTTATCCTCCTGTCACATGGTTAAATGAATTTTCATGAGGTGTGAGCTAAGAGAAAGGTGTCAGTGCAAAAGGTAGGTGATATGGGAGTCTGGGAACCCTTGTTCAATTTAACTTGTGCCCACTAAGTCTGTTTCCTGAACATACTATTTCCACTGTAAGATGGATTACTGTTGTATCCACCCAACCTTATGATTTGGCGCATTTAACAATATCCAGCTCATCAAAGGCAACGGTCCCATGTCACTTGGTATCTCATGCACAGACACTCAAATCTCTATCAGGGCTTAACAGCATGCTAGGAGGTACTTTTCAAATGGTAAAACTTTCTCTGCTGCAGATGGCATCACCTTGCTCCAGAACCCGAGGTCTATGCTGGAACTCTTCTTACGGAGATTGCCAGATAAGCCACACATCTATTCCTACCACAAATACCTCTTGTTCTTAGGTGCCATCGAGTCCGTTCCAACTCATAGCGACCCTATGCACAACAGAATGAAACGCTGCCCGGTCCTGCACCATCCTCACAATCGTTGTTATGCTTGAGCTCATTGTTGCAGCCACTGTGTCTACCCACCTCGCTGAGGGTCTTCCTCTTTTCTGCCAGCCCTCTACTTTGCCAAGCATGATGTCCTTCTCCAGAGACTGATCCCTCCCAACAACATGTCCAAAGTATATAAGACACAGTCTCGCCATCCTTGCTTCTAAGGAGCATTCTGGTTGTAATTCTTCCAACACAGATTTGTTTGTTCTTTTGGCAGTCCATGGTATTCAATACTCTTCACCAACACCACAATTCAAAGGCGTCACTTCTTCTTCGGTCTTCCTTATTCATTATCCAGCTTTCACATGCATATGATATGATTGAAAATACCATGACTGGGGTCAGGCACACCTTAGTCTTCAAGGTGACATCTTTACTTTTCAACACTTTACAGAGGTCCTTTGCAGCAAATTTGCCCAATGCAATGCATTGTTTGATTTCTCGACTGCTGCTTCCACGGGTGTTGATTGTGGATCCCAGTAAAACGAAACTCTTGACAACTTCAATATTTTCTCTGTTTATCATGATGTTGCTCATTGGTCCAGTTGTGAGGATTTTTGTTTCATGTTGAGGTGCAATCCATACTGAAGGCTGTGGTCTTTTGATCTTCGTTAGTAAGGGCTTCAAGTCCTTTTCACTTTCAGTAAGCAAGGTGGTGTCATCTGCATAATGCAGGCTGTTCATAAGTCTTCCTCCAATCTTGACGCCCCGTTCTTCATATAGTCCAGCTTCTCGGATTATTTGCTCATCATACGGACTGAATAGGTATGGTGAAAGGATACAACCCTGACGCACACCTTTCCTGACTTTAACCACTCAGTATCCCCTTGTTCTGTTTGAACAACTGCCTCTTGATCTATGTAAAGGTTCCTTGTGAGCACAACTAAGTATTCTGGAATTGCCATTCTTTGCAATTTTATCCATAATTGGTTACGATCCACACAGTTCAATGCCTTTGCATAGTCAATAAAACACAGGTAAACATCCTCCTGGTATTCTCTGCTTTCAGCCAGGATCCATCTGACATCAGCAACGATATTCCTGGTTCCATGTCCTCCTCTGAAACCGGCCTGAATTTCTCACAGTTCCCTGTCGATATACTGCTGCAGCCATTTTTGAATGATCTTCAGCAAAATTTTGCTTGCGTGTGATATTAATGATATTGTTTGATAATTTCCACATTCAGTTGGATCACTTTTCTTGGGAATAGGCATAAATATGGATCTCTTCCAGTCAGTTGGCCAGGAAGCTCTCTTCCATATTTCTTGGCGTAGACAAGTGAGAGCACCTCCAGTGCTGCATCTGTTTGTTGAAACATCTCGATATTCCGTCAATTCCTGGAGCCTTGTTTTTCGCCAATGCTTTCAGTGCAGCTTGGACCTCTTCCTTCAGTACCATCGGTTCCTGATCATATGCTACCTCTTGAGATGGTTGAACATCGACTAATTCTTTTTGGTATAATGACTCTGTGTATTCCTTCCATCTTCTTTTGATGCTTCCTGCATCGTTTAGTATTTTCCCCGTAGAATCCTCTAGTATCATGAAATTTTCAAGGTCATCTGGCCCAAGCAGTAGGGCTACTTATACCATAGCCTGGATCTACTGCAGAGCTTTCTTTTATTAAGTGCCACTTAAAACTAGCAGCTTTTCATCTCATCTGTAAATGGATCAGGGTAGCATTTCCAAGTGCAGAATATGCTGCCTCCAAGCGCGGAAGAAGCCTACAAAGACACTGTGCTTCTTTCTTAGAATAAAAGATACGAGATGCAATACTTATCCTTTAAGTATTGGGCATGTCCCAGAATGGTCCAGACCACTGGACTCCTAAAAATTTCACAATGTGGCAGACCCCTGAATCTTTGTAGGATTTATCTCCTGCTCTCTGGATTGTATGTCTCACCAGGAATCCAGAGTATTTTATCCTTCTGAATCATCAGGTCTGATTTACATATTCTTAACACAGCAAACAGGGGCCCTGGTGGCACAGCGGTTAAGTGCTCAGTTCCGAACTGAAAAGTTGGTGGTTTGAACCTATCAGCCACTCCATGGAAGAAAGATGTGGCAGTCTGCTTCTATAAAGATCACAGCTTTGGGAACCCTATGGGGCAGGTCTACTCTGTCCTGTTGGGTTACTATGAGTTGGAAATTGACTCGACAGCAGGGGATTTGGAATGTAACAAACAAATGTGATTTTCTGCCAAATGTCCAGGTTTCTTTGGACTTGGACACTGTGACAGAGAGAGAGAATTAACACAGGTCTGGGGCAAGACTGTGAACACATACTCTTGCCTATGCCTGGTGAATGCAAACTGCTCCAGATACCCCTTCCTGATAGATACTGAAAGAATGCATTTCCTAGATCAGGGGTCAATAAACTTCCTCGGTAAAGGGCCAGAGGATAAATATTTTAGGTTTTGTGAGCCATATAACTCTATCACAACTCTGCCAGTGTAGTACAAAAACACCTATAAACAAAAACAGGCATTCAGCCAAATTTGGCCTGTGGGCTATAGTTTGCTGAGCCTCATGGTGTATTAATAGCCTCATACCAACACAACCAGAAACCCTGGTGGCGTAGTGGTTAAGAGCTATGGCTGTTAACCAAAAGGTTGGCAGTTCGAATCCCCCAGGCACTCCCTAGAAATCATATGGGGGCAGTTCTTCTCTGTCCTGTGGGATCATTACGAGTTGGAATAGATTTGACAGAGGTGAGGTTTTATTATTATTATTTTTTTAACCTACATAACTAGCTGTTACTTTCTAGGAAAAAAAAAACACACACACACACATTCTGCACAGCACTGCAACTGGAACAACTAACTTAAGTTTATACCACTAATCTCTGCCAAATCCCCCAGAACAAAGTTTTCTTTTGCCATCTTGGCAAAGGTAGGGAGGGATGCAGTTCCAGGGGCTTTTACTTGGCCTTTCTGCCAACTGCCAAATATTTCCGTTCTGTTCGTACATTTGGAAACCAGGAAAATGAAATTTATCCAACAGTCCACAAGAAATGTGGGTATTCTTTCCCCAGTATTTGATTAACTGAGTAAATGGCTCTAGGTCGTTTTGGGGAAGGACAGGGAAATCACTATTTGTGAGGTGCAGAAAGCAATCTGGCCTTTGTTCTTGGTTCCTGAGAGCTGGACCACACCTGAGGCAAATGAGGACTGATCAGAACAAGAGGGACCACCTAGGGGCAGATGTTGACTTGCCTTAGGAGGGCATGACGTTATCTATCATGGCTTCGTGGAGAGATTGATAAGAGCCTGGAACTCTAAGGCTTGGAAGAGCTCCCTGGTTGGTGAAAGACATCCATACATGGTAGGGTAGTGCATTCCTTTTTTGGGACACTGAAGCTTCACACTGAAACTACTCCCAGATCTCACCCTATGTGTCTGTTTGTATCTTTTTTTGGTTGTAATAAAGTTGTCGTCCTAAGTATGGTATATTCTCTGTGAAAGTTTGTCCGTCATTCCAGCAAATTAATGAACCCACAGGGGCTGCGAAAGCCAGCAGGGGCTGGCGTCTGCCTGTTTGCCAGTCCGAAAGAAGGTGTTCTTCTGTGAGCCCTGACCCAGCTCCGGGTGGCTAGGGTCAGAGATGGAGTGCCACTTGGGTGGCTGGCAATAAGAATGTAAAAGCGGGAAGGTGAGGACTGGATCCATTTCTACACTTTGAGGGCTGATTCATGCTAATCCTTACCGCACAGTTGGGAACAATGGTGGGATTTACCCACTTTGTCCCTTACTTAGTACAGAACTCTATAGACTTGCCAGAGTGTTGGAAGATCCTCCTTCATGGGGAACTGATCCCTTTCAATTGACAGGTTATGGGTTAAGAACTGTCCACAGTGACTTTCCACTGAAGTTACTGACTTCACCCTTCTTTTCAACCATTCTTGATCTCCCTTAATTACATATAAGTCAGTGCCCTCACTGGCTGCCCATTTATCTTGCCCCTAGGACCACCCATGTTTATTAGCATTTCCACTTTGACTTTGCTATCCATTATGGAAAGTCACCCACCTTGCTTCCCAGAGTTAAGTGCTGCCACCTGGCCTCTGCTCTGCAGGATCCTATCATCCCCATTACTACTACGGAAACCAGTTCTTTAACATCTCCTTCCATCAGCCTCAACCTACAGAGGGCAGCCACTTCTGAACTTCTCAAAGATGCTGGTGATCCCTTCACCAGTGCATTTCTTATTCCCTTTATAAAAAAGTTTTCTCTGGGCCTTCCTAAGGAATAAGAAACATAATCAGTTGGTAGATTCTCCAGTATTATATAACAAATTTATTCTTACACGCCCACTTCCTCTGATCCTTCCCCCTATGGCCTGCCGTCTCAACTGTGGGCCATTATTTTTCCAAAGCTTCCAAATGCCATCTCAACAAAGTACTTGAACCATCTCCTGGAGCCCATACCAGGATGTAAAATCCCAAGTCATAAGAAAATTCTTCTATTATCATGAATTCTGTAAGAATTAAATTCTAAACTCATGAAATCATTAGTACAACCAAAAATTTGTTTTCTAACATCCAGAATTTGGGGACAAAGGGGCATTCCCTTTAAAGTTTGAGAGCAACATAAACATTTCACATACAGATCAAACTTAAGCTTTGTACTATTTTTAAGCACCAGAGAAGGCTAGAAAAATGCTAGAGATGTCTTCGCAGTGACACATTCTTGCTGAAGAAAAACTTCTCTAGAGGCAACCGTCACGTAGGAAAGACCTACAATTACAGGAATTCATCATTTTGGCTAGGAGCTATGGAGAGACTGAGGGCTCCAGAGCGGTGCTACTCAAAGGTAGTTCACAGACTTATGCAGTCTGTGAAGAGTTTTGTACTAGTTCACAACATGATGATTAAGAAATTGAGAGCGTTTAAAACCTTTTTAGCGTTTTCACACTGCTGTAATATCCAAGTGCATGATGCTTCTGAACAGGGTCTGTCAAACTTGTATGGTGGGTTGCATACAGTGACTGAGCACTAAGCATGGGCAACAGGAACACATATCAATACACAAAGGATCAGGTATTTAAAAAAAAAAGCTAGTCTTTCACCACAAATAGTTTGAGGACTGCCCTAGAGTGCCAAACTTCATCCCTCCTCAAGTTCTAGGATAATTCAAATACAGTGTTTTTGGAATAGGGAGCAACCTGAGATCAACTTGTCTGTGTTAAATCAGAATAAAAACAAGCGTCCTGGCAACAAAGCTAAAGCGAACTACAGCACCTATTTAGATTCCTGGAATGAGCCCTGGCCAGGCCAGTAGAAGTGAGAATTTGTAAAACAAACAAATAAAAAACCAAACACACTGCCAGGGCAGTAGGCAAAAGATTCAAGGGTCGGGGCCCTTTTGTTCTTCCCTCCTTCTCTCTTGTCCAGTGTTTGGCTGGAGTTGTTGAGGAGGAAATTTTGGCCATTCAGGCCTCATGACCATCATCACAAGTCTGCCTCTACTTTTTCTCATCTAGAGTGGTGGAGTCTCAGCTTCAGACCTGGGTTCTTCCATGCTCTGGTAAGTTACACTAGCTGGACCTTCCCAAGCAGCATGAAGCATCAACAGCATTCACTTCCTTGCTGATCCCACAGAACACATGAGATCTTCAGGGTATGAAATGCCTTAACCCAGGGGAAAGTGACATGTCAGGAGCTCAAAGTGGCTCAGATGATGTATGTGAATTTGCTCTGGCAACAGTTATTTTCTGAGTGCTGAACCAGGAGAGCCAGCTGGTCTGACCAGATTATTCACCAACATATGGCAGCCAAGGGCCACAGAAATCACTGGCTCCTACAAAGAAGGGCAAGGTCAGCTCAAAAAGAAACAATTTAGAAAACACGTTAACAATGCATTACCAATATCAGCAATAGTAATGTGATATGTTAAAATACAATATCTGAAGGGCGTCCCAGATGGAAATATTCAGAAAAGAAATGAGGACGGATGGATATCAAGTCTTCTTTGCCAAATGACGTGCAGACAGAGCTGGGAAGGGAGGGGGAAGGCTCCCCACCACAAGGCACCAGGAGCCAGGCACTGCAATTCTACGAAAAACTAGTCTGCCAACATTCCTCACTCTGCAGCTTACAGAAGCTGAGGAAGGTCAGAAAAAGACCCAGATGAAGAACAGGCCACACTCCCCACTCAGAATATTTATTAGACGCTGGCCCACGGAGCCTGCAGGAAAAGGTGCCCAGGTTGCACCCCCTCCCCTTACCCAAGCCACCTCCCAGAATCCAGGGACAGGATTCTAAGGGAGTCAGAAGTCTTAAATAAGACAGAATGTATCTGGGGCAGGTCATTCATTCCCAGACCTGACACTACTGTTGTATGTTTGCCAGGAGGAAGGGGACCACTGCAAGTGGTGGGTGGACTAGATGAGGGGAAACAGGATGGGTTCTTCTTTGTCATAGCTTAGGCTTGGGAATAAATAGGTATTTTAAAAAGAGAGGAGTTAAGACAAAAGGCAGGGGGCAAAAGAAGGTCAGGAGCTGAGTTCACCTAGATCACAAAGCACTGTAGAAAGAACTAGGGCAGCAATTTGAGTTCGCAGGCTGGACCAGGGAATTGGGGCTCAGCACCCAAAGAGAGGAGAATCCCAGGGCTTCTCTCCCAACCTTACTGTGATTAGATGCATTCAATTAGTACCTTTCCCACCACAGAATGCAGAACAGTCTGAAGGCGAGAGGGCATGATGATGGAACTGCAGCTCCAGCCCAGGATAAGTACCTCCTCATTCCCAAAGGTCCTTCCCAGGAGAACTGTAGAAAACAGAGTCCTGGGACTTTGTTCCTGTTCCCCAGGTCCAAGACAGGGAGTAGAGACAAGGCACGAAGACCCTGCTTGTAAAGGTGAACATCAGTGTGGCCATATAACTATTTTGAGAGGAAGAAGAAGGCACATGCCCCAAAAGGAATGCCTTCCTCTGCCTGGCAGGTAGCTGGGCTTTTGCTAGCAGCAGAAACCACAATGGAGTAGGGCTAACAGAAATGACCTGTGGAACAGGCCTTATTCCCAGAAAGACAGAGAAAAAGCCCCTGCTGGCATGGCACAGTCTTGGGTGGGACGGCAGAGGGCAGTGGGCAGATCGCTCCTGCAGACGACGCTCCTGCCTCAGCTCCCAATGGCTCTGCTGACTCCAGATGTTCCCCATGGCTGGGAATCAGGGAGGAAAACGTGTGGTATTTCACATGATCAGACACTGTTCACCACTGGCACCTGGTAGGCCCGACAGATTGAGGGCATCCAGGTCAAAGTTGAGGCCAGGAGGCTGGAGAAGAGATGAAGGGACTCAGACAACTGCTCATATTTAGGGTGAGACCTTCTGAAGGTCCATCCCCAATAGCCACAGTTATCACCTTAGATGGAATCACTAAAGGGTACAGAATTCTGGAAACTAGGGATCTGATTAAAATCTAGGAGGAGAAAACATACTCACCATCTCCCCAGCCAGCTCTTTTGGGGGATGACCCAAGTCCTGTAGCTGGAAAATAAGAGCAACATGAGATAGGAAAAAACCCAGAAAACAAGACAGCAGCCCAGAAGAGGAACCTGAGCTCTGATCTTCGGGGCTTTCTCCTGAGGACCATGCTATGTGGCCTCTCTTGTGCTCCCTCTTCTGCCCAGCTGTGGCAGTGTGGCATCCCTCCTAGATGCCTCCTCCACTGAACACCCAAGCCGACAGCACCAGAAGGCAGGTGGCCAACAGGAGGCCTTACCTGCTGCATGAGATCCAGCACCATCTCAAAACGAGCCTTTTGAGTGGCCTCGCTGTCTGTGGGGGTCTCTGCCTCAAACTGCTCACATATCTTGCCCATGACACTGTGCTGCTCCTGATATTTTTCAAACTGCTCTGGAGGTAGAGATTCCCGGTGACTCTGCAACCATTCTGGGTACTGAGAAAACAGAGAATGGGTAGTTAACAATTAAGTAAACAACGAATAGGGAAGGGCAATGAGAACAATACTTAAAATATGGAGAGGAGGGTAGCACTGAAGGAAAAAGCCAAATAACTTAGTTCAGCATGAGAGGTAGCACTGACTCCAACCAGAGCCCCTGGCTATGGTCTACAAACCATAAAAGTTTGGCAAACTTTTCATGTGAAGGGCCAGACAGCAGGTTTCATGGGCCACATACAGTCTCTGTCACATATTCTTCTTTGTTTTTTTTTTACAACACATAAAAATATAAAAGCTTTTTTAGCTTGGTTTGCCAACTTCTGGTCTATATTACTCATTCTGCACTTAACTGCATGTTGCTATCTGTCACTAAAAAACATCTAGGCCTATATTTTATCTCCAATAAAACTATAAGCTCTTTAACTACAGAGCTCATCATTTAAACTCTTTTTAAATCACTTACGGCACAAAGCCAGTGCTGAGAACCTATGCAGTATATTCTCACACGAATCACTGTTGGAGAAATAAACGAAGACACAAATGCAAAAAGAGGTCGATGAGACTATGACCCAGAGTCCTGAGCCGGTCTACAGAAAATGAGAGCTGAGGGGTTTCCCCTCTTACTCCAGAGATCCTCAGCATGGAAACTCTCATCTTTCAGAGACATAACTCCCCCAACCCTACACATTCCACATAAATGAAGGAGACAAAAAAAGCAGAGGGACTTGTGCATTCAAGTTAGTCTCTCTCTAGAGGCCCTGAGCACACAAAGTAGCCCATAAGAGTTGATACGAGGCAAGGGAGGAGGAAAAGCAGAAGCGGACTGACAAACCTTTTCTGTGATCTCCTTCAGTGACGGGTACAGCACATCCTTAGACAGTAGGTTCTGCATGATACTCTGCATGATGGGGAGGAAGCTCCCTTCCCCGCCCCCTTCGGCCAGGCCTAGCCCCTCCATGGCCTTGTTCAGCTCTTCCTCCGACATGCCTGAATTCTAGAGAGGACAGGAGAGACGGTGAGCATACTGCCTTCTCAGGATGGCTTACCACCCTTTCAGTTGGGAAAGTAGAAGCCCAGGGAAGAACGATTTAAACTTGACTGTTTCAAAACAATGAGGCAGGGACAGACTTGGGATGATACCCCAGAGTTTTTGTCTTTTGAGACTCTGGTCGTGAAGGTGTCCGGGAGTGGGCCCCATGTGGTCCCCTACCTCTAGCCTCTCACCTGAAGGTCAGTGGCATTTTTGGCTAGTCCACTTAGTGTCTCCTTTAGGCAAGAAGTGAATTCCTGTTGGGAGGTCGCATCACTGCCTAGGACAGACCAAAGAGCCAGGGTCATTTGGGGTTTTAACGGTCTGCCTGGCTAGACTAACACAGTTGTCAGCTTTGGTGAGGAGCATTTACCAGTGAATTGCTTATCATTCTAAAGCTTCAAAGTCTATGCTTATCTTCATGGTCATTTTCATAAATCCGTATGGACCATGCGTCAGTTTATTCTCCATGATGATACCCAGAATAACAGTGCAACCTTCGAAACGGTCAGTTTTGAATCATCTTTCCTATTACTTTCCAACCTATCTCATCTCTTTCATTAAGTAGGGTTCCCACCTCTCCTCCCATCTCCTCTCCTTATCTTTACCCCACAACAGTGACACTGTGATTGCTATCAACCTTACTAAGAATTCCAGTGTTCTCAAGCAGCATGACTTGAACATATTTTCAGCTGTCTGGGGTCCCCTCCTCACCCACTCTTCCAGCGGCCTCTGAGAGCTTTTGGAACTGTTCCACCAGGTGGGGCTCTTCCTCAGCCAACTCCTTCATTGCCTTCTCGAACTCCGCAGTGGCTTGGGAAGCCAACTCGCTGTCGAACAGTTCCTGGAAAAACTTCTCTTGGGAGGCAAAGAGAGCATCCTGCAGGAGAGGTTGGGCAAAATGTGTCTCTTACTTGGCACCTCACTGCACCTGGCCTGTGGCAGAAGCTACAGGCAGTGGCTTTGAGAAATGCAGTGCCTCCCTCCTACGTGCCTCCATTGGAAGTTCTAACTACGTCTCCCGATGAGGACATCAAGAAAGGCATTTGGCCACTGAAGGAAGGGTATAGACTGGCATACCAATCTAACCATTTAAACCTGCTCTTTTCTCAGAGAACGTCCTTGAGATCCCTCCACTCAACCTGAAGTTTGTTTTACAAAGACTGAGACTTGCAGGAGCACTCAGCAATGTGATGCCAAGGCACCCTTTCCCACTCCCCTCCGGCCCACAGGGGCCTGACCCACCTCGGTTCAGACCTGTATAGCCCTCCCCTCCCCCTCCCTTAATTGGGTAGAATTTATACTTTTGCAGTGTCTCCTGGAGATCTCTTCTGGGGCCCGGAAGCATCGGGGGCCAAGGTGGTAGGAGGGGCTGCTGGGGAGGGTTTGGCCTTATCAAAATCATCAAGAGCACCTTCAGAGACAAGAGACATGGTGTGTGTTGGGGATGGGTGATGGAGAAAGGCTGGATGGTTTCTGAGCATTAAAAGAACAATTTTTCAAATTGCCAACTTCTCTAAATTTTTCTCTTTCTGAGTCTCCACCTCCCAGTCCATCCCTCAATAAGCCTCCCACTTTTCCCCCATTACTTAATTTAATGTAATCAAAAAGGAAGAAATCTCTTAAGGTGAAACAAGCAAACCGGTCTCAGACCTGGGAGGAAAGGGTTAAAAGGGCAGAGGGCAAAGTACATCTCCATTTACATTATGCCTTCCTTGCCACGCCCTAATGATTCCCTGTAAAGCCTATAAAAATATCCAACAGGAGCAGGGAACATAGAATTCATTCTGGAGCCCTAAACGGAATGACCTTTGGCAAGAAAGCAGAATTCAAAAGATATCCCACCCAGCTTTCCTTTGGTCCTGGTGCTAGTACAAATTGAGGGGCTCCACGTTGCACTCCATGGGAGGACATTAAACCCTCTTCTCTTAGCCTCCAATTTAGCCTTCCCTCAGCAAAGCTTCTAGGGTTCCCTCTTGCCCCACCTCCGCAATTCACAAACAGTCGCCTGGCACTCCCAGTTTCTGTTCATTTTTCCACCTTCCCACATCTCTGTGACTGGGCAAGACAAAAAATTCACCTCTGGGTCTCCACCACCACTCTGCTTGCCAGGCCTAGGGGGAGGGCACTGGCCTCACTCTGGGCAAGAAACCAACACAGGGCCAAGGAAGAAAAGAACATCCACCGTTTTTCAGGAGAGTCAACTGGCTTGCTTTATAAGCCGGCTCACCCTCAATTTCTCAGGAAAAACAGGAAAGTAGTCCGCGTGAGCTACTGACGTGATGTAAGAACCGTAAAGGAGACTAGTGAGGGAAGGGTGATAGGACTAGGAGGAGGACAGAAGTGTCTTTTGCGTTAAGGATAAGACAGGGGCACTGAAGGACGCACTACGGGTTTTTGAAGAGTTAATGTTAGCAATCCATGACTGTCGGTTTCGTTGCCCACCGCGGACAGAATGCTGGGCTGGCGGGAAGTTAAGACTTCACGAACTTCTTAATCTAAAGCAAGAAGAGTTTGAGAGGAATCGAGGAATCCTGTTCTGTGGGTTACCGTTCCCCCTCCGGCAGGGAGATCAACTGTCTGGGCCATTAGGTCTGGGCCATTGGGGGCCAAAGATGAGCTCCTCAACTCCTGCCGCGAAGGTGACCCAGAGATCTTCTTCGGGGTCGCAGTTAGACCTCCGTCCCCGTCCAACCCTTGGAGACCCGCTCCCTCTCCGCCCCGGATATTTCAGGCTCATTTAAGCCCCGGAATGGGTCCTCACACCCGCCCCCTCCGGGCCTTTCCCATTACCGGGTCTTACTTTCCAGAAGCTCGTCCAATTCGCGATCAGCCTCGGCCCCAACTCCACAGTCTCCCTCCGCGGCGGCCATCTTGCTACCTCCGGCTTGCCGTAGGGGGCTGGGCTCTTCGGCACCGCCCACTCGCCCGCCCCCGTCCGCCTTGTGCAGCCAGTAGCATTGTTGGTAGGCCGGAGCCGCCATTTTTAAAGGGACAGGAAGCTTTGCATGGTCTCATGGGCTGGGAACTGCTGAACTAGCGCGAGGGCAATATATTGTGATCTTCTGCCAGGTTTCTTATTGGCCTGGCCTCCTCTACTTCAACTTCCCACATACCTAGAGAAGTGATCTTTCATTACTTCTTCCCAAGCTGTGGGTAGGCCAGATTAGGACAAGCTCCCTACACCTAACCAGAAGCTACCCATGTATCACCAAGAAGACAATTAGAGTGCATAGAAACCCACACTATTTTTCCCCTCACTTCCTTTGATATTTTACTCAACTGCCATTTCTCTGAGACCCCCTTCTGTGGCCTCATTGAATAAAATTGCAATCCCTCCTACACATACACATGTATACTTCTGGGTATATTTTTCTCCTTAAGACTGAGCACTATACCGAACCAAATACCAAACCTGTTGTCATCGAGTTAATTCCAACTCATAGCGACCCTATAGGACAGAGCAGAACTGCCCCATAGGGTTTTCCAAAGAGCGGTTGGTGGAGCAGCTCGTGTATATGAACTGCCGACCTTTTGGTTAGCAGCCTGAGCTAACCACTGTGCCACTAGGGCATATTATATATATACTTTTTATCTTGTTTATCGTCTCTTGCCTCCCACCACACTTGAATTTAAGCACCATGAAGGCAAGGATTTTTGTCCGTTGTCTTCTCTGCTGGATTCCCAGCTCCTAAAGTATTTAACAGGCATTCATTGGCCACTCTTTGCTCTCCCAGACCCTTAATTAGGCCGCTTCTGTGCCAAATCTAACGGACATCTCTTTTTCCTATTCTTCACTAGAACTGTTGGACTAACGGACACAAGGCCACGTGTAGTAATTCAAATGTAGTAAGAACTCAATGTTAGTTGAATCAGGCAGAAAAAGCAACTCTGGCATCTGAGACTGAGCAAAATGGCAATTCAAATGTAGTAGTAACAGACCTGATCTAGCCTCTCTGGCTTTCTCTGTCCTATCTCCTTTTCTCCATATGGAACCCAACTTCCAATGTAATTTTGAGTGCGGAGGGGAAAGCTCAGATAGAGATGATTCTGGGCAACTCCTATTCAGATCTGTCAGAATGCAACTCCCTCAGAGACGAAACTATTTTATAACTCAGTATCTACCATTGTTTAAAATCCTGTGCTGGGCACAGTGAAGGATATAGAGATAAATCAAGAACAGCTCCTGCCCTAAAGTAGCTGTCTGGGGATTGGGCTGAAGGCAGTAGTAAACATATACACAGTAAGTATGACACAAGGTGTCTTAAAAGCGATAAAGTTTATAAGGTGTTATAAAGGTTAAAAGAAGGGAAAAATCACATCTATGTTAAAAAAAAAAAAATCACATGTAACTCACTTCATCTCTTTGGCCCTTAGATTCCCAAACATTTGAGTACTGTGTGTACTTACCTTTTCCCTTCTCGGATATGGCACAGACTTGTTAAAGTCATACCCCTGCAAAACCTGTTTACTTCCAAGCAAGCAAGTGGTGTCATTTAGGAGAAAACATTCTAAACTAAGAGCCAGAAGACCTAAATTCTAGTCCCAACTCTGTCACTAAATCACTCTGTCCTTTTGAAAACGCTTCATTAATCTAGGACTCAGATTACGAATATCTAACATTGGAGTTGGTACTCTAACACCCTATTCAAACACCTGTCACATAATTGATTCCAGGCTAATTTTCTCATTCAACGCGGAACTGCTTATACATGTGTCTCTAATATGGCTTTATCAGGCATGTATGCTAAAAGTATAACATTTTGTCCAACTACAAGTTAGTACTCCCATTGTGGTAAGATAAGCACCTTAATATGGTAACTACTAGATGATAATTGAGAATTAAGAGACTCTAACAGCATGATTCTTCCTTTGCAGTATCTTTTAAGCTTGTTTCTGCTTTTCTATTTTACTGTTAAGATTCCTAACACCTCAGCTCAGTATTTACTCAACTCCTGGTTGCTCCTTCTTTCTAACATACAGTGAACAGTGTTACAAAACAATATTTTACAGCATTTCCTTGACATCACTCTTATTTAAGAACTGAATGACACTCCACTGTTTATTGGCCATCTTCAAATTTTCGTCGGGCATTCACAATTATTTCACTTACGTCCACTTTGTCTCCTCAGTTACATAAGCTTCAAGAACTGGGGTCTGTCAATTTTTTTCATACCCCTCAGTTTAGGCAAATGTTTATGTTCCGTGCAAAGTTAATTTTATAGTCATGCATTGCTTAACATCCATGAGACATTCTGTGAAACAGGATGTTAAGTGATTTGGATGTGGTACAAACATGCCTAAATTGCGAGCCATAGCATTTACTGATTTCCCACCTTCGTGTTGTTTAATGACTTTTGTTTTGCTTCCAAGTTGATACTTTTCCTTTGCCTGTTGCTGCTGCTATCGCTAGCACTGGTTTTGCTGCGTTTGGGAGCCATGATACACTTCACAGTAGTATTTTAGAAAGAAAATTAAATAGAGATAACGCTACAACACTCAAGAGATGCACAATACACGAGATTGGATGCTGCTGCCTCTGAGTCGAAGCATATGCTGTTATACCATCAACTTTTTATTTAAGTAGGGAAAATTCATGTTAAAATAACAACAGAAAGTAAAGTACAGTATATATGTAAGACAGTAACATAGACATTTATTATGGCTATTAAGGCATAATGTTATTATAGATTACATATGCACCGTACCATTATACCCTGGCAGCACATACACTTTGTATATAAAAGACATGAGATATACGTTACCTGCGGGAAGCTGTTGCGATCTGGTTACCACTACTACATCTTGTTCTCTGATCCAGACTTCTGAACTCTATTATAACCTCATGGGACCACGGATGTATATGCAGTCGGACGTTGCCTGAATGGATGTTATGCAGTGCATGACTGTAATTTAATTTTTAAACTTACAAAAAGGTGTCTTTTTTGACAAACGAACTTGCCTGTTTACAAAAAGAATGTTTATAACTTGAGAAAGTGTTATCAAAGTAGTATACAAAATTTTAAGAAGGCAGGGTTAGTTTGGGTGTGCTTTATATTAAGTGACTCTTAGTATAAAGGTAAAACATATAAAGACTTGTGTTCTTTGCGGAAATCCTGGTGGCGTCGTGGTCAAGGGCTATGTTTGCTAACCTAAAGGTCAGCAGCTCGAGTCCACCAGGCGCTCCTTGGAAACTATGGGGCAGTCCTCGTTTGTCCTATGGGGTTGCTACGAGTCAGAATCGACTCAACGGCAATGGGTCAGGTGCTCTTTGAAGGAAGAATTCCACTCTTAAGAGTTTATCTCCATGTATACTTCCCCCACTTGTACAATGTGTGTTCAGGTAATTCATCGCAGCACTGTTTATAACAGCAAAAGAATGGAAATGATTCCAATATCTACCAACGTAGGACAACTTACATAAATTATGGCATATCATATAATGTAACACTAGAAGAGTACAGCTCTCTAATATGCTGATATGGAAGAATCTCTAAAATATGCTAAGTGAAAAAACAGGGTGCAGAATTGTTAAATAGGATGCTTCCATTTGTACATAGAAGAAGGATAGGAAAGAGCATGTATCTGTTTGTATATATATAAGAAATCTCTGGAAGGGTATAAGCAAGCTAGTAACAGTGGTTACCTGTTTTGGGAAAGGTGAAAGGAACTAGGTGGCTGGAGGAAGGGGTGGGAGGAACAGCTGTCACAGTATAGCTTTTTACATTTACTGATATTTGAGCTATGCAAATGTATTGTTTATTAAAAACATTAAAAATTTAAAATGGACATATTTTAATCAAAGGCACAGAACATCACTATTTACTGAATTAGTCTCATTACTGGACAAGCAAAATACAATATTGCCAAAGTAAGCACCGTAATATATACGTGTACTACTAATGACTCTTACATATGCGTGTTACATATAAAACACCTAGAGCAGTAACAGGCACAACAAATAATGGCTGTAATTAGCATACCTGAAAGACCGCAGTGAAAAATGGAATAGAAAAGCTACCTGCTGCCTACCATTCTTAGCTTAGGTCTATACCTCACATACATCCTATGAACAATTTATGCTTCTTTTTTTTAAACAGTGGTATTAGTTGTTTTGTAATTAAAAATAACTATTGCAAGAAAGATATCTCCTTTAGTGAGGCAGCTGCATGGGGTGAGGAGAACCTGAGAGGGTCCAGGAAAGAAATGGCAAGCCAAGAAGCTCTTGTAGAAATCTATTTTATTTGGTATGAGAAACAAAATATGAGAACAATGGTTGTAAAGGACAAATCAACATAAAGGGGTATACACTTCTGGAAAATCAAATGGTTTCCTCTCAGACCTTAAATTTCTAGGCACACAGAGGGTACCTACTTGGGAGGTTCAATGCCCAAGAAAATGGGAGAATGGCTAAGAGTTTGGGAGAGTTGAGTAAAAAAATCATATCTTATTACATTCCACTCCTTTCTAGCAAACAGGATACAAAGATGCTGGGAAGGGGAGGGACAAATATTGAATGAATGAATTTACTAAATGAATGCTCATCACTGAATTTTCATTTGTTTCTTGAAAGACCTAAGCTGGGAGGGCCAGGCCAACTATGACCACAACTGTAGTCACCATGAGAAGATGAGAGGGCTTCATAGGCAAAGAAGTCAGTGTTAGACATTTTGATTAGCCATAATAAAAAAGAAAAGTGCACTGGGCTTTAGCATAGGGAAAGCCAAATGTCAATAATCTGAGGGGTAGTTGGGAGTAGGGGGACATTAGAAGGATGATAGAGGGGCATTCTCTGGAAGGAAAATATGATGACTCCCCTATGCACAAAAAGGGGACCCTAGCGAAACTGCAGAGGACTGATCCTTAGACCAATCACATCTTTGCCAATCTCTGTAACCTGTGGAAGAGGAAAGAGAGGGAAAAGTTAGGGATCTGTGAGGGTGGGAAGCCTAGAATGCTGATTCCCTCCACCCCTCAATGGACACCGTAGACAGGTGTTTGCTATTTATTGGTATGGGGTAGTGGCGAAGTTCTAGTTTTCTCCATTATCACTGCCTAAAGAAGCTAGGGCCAAATCCAGGAGAAAAGACCACCATGCTTCTTTGTTTTTCTCTTCCGAAATATCCTAGAGGCATTTCTTGAGGTCAGTACTTACTGTAGTCACCCTGCAGATTTGACCCTGGAACTCAGGGGAATAGCAGGCCCCACTGAGTGGACACTTCTCTACTGGCTTTCCACGGTAGATGGGCCGATAAGATGCAGCACAAATGTCAAAGGGGTTATGCATGTCATAATTGAGCTGGTAGGCATCCGTGGGGTTCTTCTCACATGCAGACAGGATTTTTCGGGTCTAGGACAGGGGAAGAGTATTTTATTAAAGAGGGCTGAAAGCTGTACACAACAACTCAAATGATCTCATCACTGTGGTTTAGCAATCGTACTATATGGGTACAGGCCCCACCCCCGGGAGGGATAGATCTAAAGGGATAACAATCGCTATTTCTGCTATATCCAGCTTTTCCCTTCTCAGTACCAAAGTGGCTCATGGACCTAGACCCACACTCTACTGAGTCTGGGTATTATCAGGGTCAGGTCCTAGAAAGGGTTAAAACTGGCTTCCATGCCCACTGCCATTTGGAGGGCATAAGAAATGGGATATTGTTATGGATTGCATTGTGTGTCCCCCCAAAATATGTGCTGTAAATCCTAAATCCCTATACCAGTGGATGTAATCCCATTTGGGAATAGGGCTTTCTTTGTTATATTATTGGATCATGTCACTGTAGGGTATATCACAAGCCCATCACCTTTGAGATATAAAAAGAGAAGGAACTGAGGAACAGAAGCTAAAAAGAGACAAGGACCTTTCCCCAAAGCCAACACAGAGAGAAAGCCTTTCCCTAGAGCTGACATCATGAATTCAGACCTCTACCCTCCTAAACTGTGAGAAAATACATTTCTGTTTGTTAAAGACACCCACTTGTGGTATTTCTGTGAGAGCAGCACTAGGGAACTAAGACATGTATGTGGAGATCAGTGGCGAATGGGACATCTGAAGCTGGAGGACAGATTGGGGTTTTTTCAGATGCAGTGGAGCTACTCTATGTTTCGGGTGACTCTCACACTGGTGCCACGTCTGAGTAAGTTATTAATTCAGTTTCTAGGAATAAAAGGAGGCATCAGGTCAATAACTAGACGATGGTGTTCTGGTGGCTTTTTCGTTGACTGTTGTGCCTTGTTTCAGAGGCAAGGACCTTGGTTTCTGCTCCCTCCATGTAAGAACAGATCTGGTTCCCCTAGGGTCACTGAAGGAATACCTGTTGAGCCACCTCGGGCTTGGGCCCAAGCTCCAGCAGGCGCCGAGCAAAGGTGGCAGCTGTCTTGAAGTTCTTCAGTTTGAAAAAGAGGTTGAGGGCTGTGCGCAGCACCAGGATCATGTGCACAGGCTGCAGGTTTGAGTGAGTGAAATAGGCTGCCATCTGGTGGACAGAAAGAGGAACACATGCCAGGTTGATAAAACAGCTGGGATAGATCTCTTACAAGATGCTACACATGCATTTAAAAAACAAAAACCAGGACTGGCTATAAAACGGTTCTCCCAGATAAAGAGCACTGATAGGATGATGAAGCAGGGTAAAAAAAAATGCAGCCCCGCTCAAGGAAACAGGCCCACACTCTCTGCTCCAGACTGAGTTTGGAATTACGAAATTCAGACCTAACAGAGGGTGAAGGGGAAGATGTCTCGGTAGTGCTCAGAGGCCCACAGCTGTTACCTCACAAATGCGCTTCTGCTGTTCTAGAGTTTCCTTGGGCAGCTTTTTCCTTTCTATTTCCATGGACAAACCCACAATGTACTCACGACAAATGGTGATGAGCTGCTGGGCCTGGAGAGAGGGGTATAAGAAGGTCATGGTACAGAGGCAAGAATGTGGGGGTATCCAAACCTGGGACAAGTGCTAGCCCCTCCTACCTCTGCAATCTCCTGTTTGTTATCCACAACAAGGAGTGGCACACTTAGTAGAATGGAGCGGAATTTTTCCACAGCCTCCTCAAACTTGCCAACTGTGGTGAGCTGGTAGCACAGCTGCAACCGTTGGATGAGGTCATTAAGCTTCAGGCCTACAGCTGGAACACCATTTTTCAACCCTGCGTCTTTCCTGGCAAGGGAAAAGCAGGAAGAAGACAGAGGAGAGTAAGTAGCCAACTAGGATTCAACTTCGTTTTCAGGCAAATGTGATCACAACCCTCTACTGTGGAAGTAGCTGGGAAATGGGATGGAAGCAGGTATAAGCCAAACCTTATAGATGGTGAGCCAAAGATCTTTTCCTACTAGGAAACCCCAGCTCTGGGAGAATTTTAAATTTTGAGGCTACCTTCTGAAATATCTACATGACTTGGAAGAGACAGAAGCAAGGAGCAAGGGGCCTTACCAATTGCGATTAGGGTAGCCATACATGGAGGGCAGGCAGGGCAGAGCCTGATAAGTGGTACGGCCCCGGGCATATGTCTGCAGAAATAATTGCTTGTAGGGGGCAAACTGGGTTACTCCAACCTGGTCATGAAGGAGCTGGAACAAGAGGAAAGCAACAAAGATTTTGGTCCCACCGCTTAAAAACTGATTATGGGCAAGATATTTAAATTCTCTGTGCTTGTTTCCTAACCAGTAAAATATACTTAATTATAGGATTTACCTTGCTTAATAATACTTATAAAGCATTTAGGAAAGTGCTTGGCACACAGTAAACATTGTTGCAATTATTATTACTGCTATTACAGCACAGGGCTCTTAGTGTTCAAAACACACGTCTGTTCTGGAAGGGGTGCTGATCTCACCGACGTCAAGCCAGGAAGCTGGCTGTGTGGAAGACGGCTGGAAGGACCTGCCTGCAGAGATCACTAGGCCAAGTGGAACGCAAGTAAGAGGAAGGCCTGTGAGGCAAGTATATTTAGGCCAAGACCAAGGGCTTCCATGCTAAATACACACCTCCTGTGTATGTGTATCTGGTTAAGACGAGTTAACCACCTCCCTGGAACCCTCGGCTGAGCTAGGCATACTCAAGAGGAAGAGTCAAGTTCACTTTAAGAAACTCACCCGCATGGCTGTTTCAAAAGAGCCTGCCAGGATGTGATCAACTGGAAGCTGAGAGTTATTGCACCAGATCTAACAAGAAGCAGAAAAGCCAGCCCACGTGAAATTTTGTTCTCTCTCTTCCCAAACTATCCTACTGTACGCTCACAGTAGAAAGCTGACACTGTTGACACACAAATCAAGTATTAGCCAGCTCAAAAACGCTCATCCCCAGGGCTGTGTCTTCCTGCTTACCTGAGTTGGGCTGGTTCCCTTGGTGGGAGGCACAAAGAAGCCATCCTCAGCTCCACCACCTGCCCCAGTGGGTACGTCCTAGGGGGAAAAACCGAAAAATTGAGTCATTTTTTAAAGCTGTTCAAGCACTCAGTTCTGATGAATCCCAAACACAACCCATTGCCTTATTCGCGGCCTCCATCGTGGAGGCGGGTGGTAGTTATGGGAGAAGACCCTGAAAACAGGAACAGCCTCACCAGTAACAAAATGAGGTACAAAAGCTCCAATTCAACAAAAAAAAACCTGCTGCCTTTTCCTAAGCTGTCTCTGGTACAACCCTGATTATGTCATTTTTCTTTTTCTTTTTTGTAGCACCATTTACTGAGTACTTACGGTATGCCGCAGTGCTAAGCTGTTTATATACATTTTCTTCTCTGACTCCCTACAAATCTGGAAGGTAGGAACTATGAACACATTTTATGAAATACAACTCTAAGTTGCACAACTTGCCAAGTCACACAGCTAATGACCAGTAGAGTCAGAATTCAAACTCAGGGCTTCCTAACTCCTGAGACCACTGTTAGGTCAGTGCTTATCTAAAATAGTACTTGTCCTCTAGAATCTCATCTTTTAGCCAAGAGCATCCTTTTGAAAATTCATTAGTGTGTTTCAGAAGACGCAGTTTATCTGTTTGCTAGGCTAATAAAATCCAGCCTCATTAAATCTGGTAAAGTGAAAGGAAACAGGAAGGGGCAGTAGCAGAGAAGATGTCTGCTATGGCAGCGATGAGAAATGGATAATAATGTAGTTTCACAGCTTGGGTTACCAGACCAGGTAGGTGGAGAAGTGGCTCCAGATTCATTAAAATCACTGTGCCGGGCTTGTGACCGTCCACACACAGTTCTGAGGTGGCATGTTGCCCTTTAACAGGGTTATCTTCCCCACAACAGGTGCCCTTGATGTTAATTTCAACCACCTTTACCAGTATAAACACGTAGATGCACCTCTTCCAGGTTAACTCTCTTATATCAAATGATGCTGTATATTAAATTATCATCCCATTCCATCTACAACATCGCTGGGCAACAGAACTTCTTTTTCCAACTTTTTATAGGTGTCCAATTTATTGACAGCAATTATAATAATGCAGCCCTACCCTTAATCATGTGATATTTCCATCACTTTTAACACCCCCTTCCCCCCTGCCTCCTACCCCTGGTAACCACTAATAGACTTTGTCCTCTATACATTTGCCTTTTTGTCTTTTTATAGAAGTGAGTCATACAATTTTGTCCTTTTGTGATTACTTATTTCACTCAGCATGTCTTGAAGCTCCATTCATACTGTAGCATGTATCAGGATTTCATTTCTCCTACTGACTAAGTAGTATTCCTTTGTATGTATGTACCACATTTTGTTTATCCATTCATCTGCTGATGGGCATTTAGGTTACTTCCACCTTTTGGCTGTTGTGAATAGTGCTGCAATGAACACTGGTGTACAAGTCTCTGAGCCTCTGCTTTGAAGTCTTTTGAGTATATGCCTAGCGGTAGAATTGCTGGGTCATCTGGTCTGGAGACCTGGTGGTGCAGTGGTCAAGAGTTCAGCTGCTAATCAAAAGGCCGGCAGTTGGAATCCACCAGCCACTCTGTGGAAATCCTGTGGGGCAGTTCTGCTGTGTCCCATAGGCCGCTACAATCAGAACTGACTCAAAGACAATGGGTATGGAAGTTCTATTTTTAGTTATTTGAGGAACTGCCACATTGTTTTCCATAATGGCTATCCCATTTTGCATTGTCACCAGCAATGGATGAGGGTTCTAATTTCTCCACATGCTTACAAGGACTTTTTTTTTTTTTTTTTTAATCTTAGCCACCCTAGTAGGAGTGGAATGGTTATCTCATTGTGGTTTTGATTTGCATTTCTCTGATGACTAATGACACTGAGCATCTTTTCATGTGTTTGGTGGCCATCTGAACGTCCTCTTTGGTGAAACGTCTATTCACATTCTTTGCCCATTTTATGATTAGGTTATTTGTCTTTTTAACTTGTCAAAATTATATATATAGTTATTAGATTCTTGTCAGATATATGTTTTCTGAAGATATTCTCCCACTCGGTAGCTTGTCTTTGCCTTTTTGGTAAAGTCTTTTGGTGAACAAAAGTTTTTAATTTTTATGAAGTTCCATTTATTTATTTTGTCTTTTGCTCTTTGTGGTTTTGTGACTATATTAGATAATCCACTATGAAAAGTTAGGCCTGGCAGCATTGTCCCTGCTTTTTCTTCTAAGAATTTTATGGTTTTAGTTTGCACATTTAGGTCCTTAATCCGGTCTGAATTTGTTTTTGTGCAGGGTGTGAGGCATGGGTCCTACTTCATTTTTCTGCATGTGGAAATCCAATTTTCCCAGCATTTATTGTCGAGACTCTTTCCCCATCTAACAGACTTAGCACCCTTGTCAAAAGTCAGCTGACTGTAAATTTGTGGGTTTATTTCTGGATTCTCAATTCTCTTCCATTGGTCTATGTGTCTATTGTCATACCAGGCTATTTTGACTACTGTAGCTATGTAGTCTTATTTTTTCAATGGGAGATAAGCATCATAATAGAGGTAGGTCCTAGATCCCTTCCTCTCTGGGTAACTCAGGATACGTGGAGGTGAAAAGGCCACTAACCCTAACTTGTTTTTCCTTCTTTACAACAGGAGATAAGCACGAGATTAGAAAGAGGGTCTAGGTCCCCTCCCTATTAGGGGCCTCAAGATATTGGTAGGAGGTGGGGGGTGTAGGTAAGGCTACCTACTTCTAAAGGGAGAAGAAAGGGAGAGCTCACAAGGCTAAGAATTCCACATACCAGCTCAGGGGGAAGGTCCAGATCCTCTTCTACATCCCAACCACCTCCTTCTTCCTGTCCTTTGCCATCATCCCCCAAACCTTCTGTGGCCTCCACAAACCCATCTGTAAGGAAAATTCAGACTCAAAACAGCTTTGGACAGTGACACAATCTTAGCCAAAAGAAAGCAAACTCTTGGGATTCTTGTTGACTCCCAGGATCTGGAAGAGCTGCCCTACAACCCAGTCCCCATCCACGGAGTCCATCTCGCAAGAACAGCCCTAGAGAGCCGCACTCTTACCTTCATCCAGCTGCAGCTCTGCATCCTCTCCCCAGCCCTCAGTACCAACAGTGTCAATGTCAATGTCAGCAGCCAGTGCTCCCCCCTTCCCTACAGAGGGAGGAAACGGAGAGGAACTGGTTATCCCAGGCAAGTCTGAGATATAGCCTTCTCAGCAGGCAAGGTGTATCCTTTCAAAGGTGCCAAGGTAATGCCCACTGTTTTTATTATTTATTTTTGTGCTGTGCATGTGTAAGTGGGCCTGACGCTTGGAACTCTGGGAAGCTTTTATTATGCTAACTTGAAGTAGTTTCACAAATAGAAGTGAAATGGAAGCAAATGTCTTTCCTACTACTCAAAATCAGCTCTTAAACCATCTTTGATGCCCCAGCTTTTAGCTACTACCTCTTGGAATTTTTTTCTGATGTCTTTCCTAAGCTATCATCGCTACAGTGGTCCACTGTCTTTTACTTAGTTCTCAAGATCATCTTACCACCACACACTGACAGAGTGTATTACAAGTTATATAAGTTGTCATTAACATATTATTTCATTTCCACAACCACGACCTACAGAAGCTGACTGAGCAGGTAGTATTACCATGAAATTAAGGAAGTTGTCCAAGGAAATTCAGCTGGTAAAGCAATAAATCTGCAACTCAGATTTGGATCATCTAAGATTAACTCTAATAGTTTTGTCAGCATCATACTGCGTCTATGAAAAACATTAATTAGCATCCTTTTTAAAAATGCTTTGCAACTTTAACACATTATCCAGTTTTCGCTAAAAGTCCTTCTAATCCTTTCTTGATTATAATTCATGGTTTAATGCTTTGGAGTCATGCAAAACTGGGTTTGATCTAGCTCTACCATTCACTAGCTGGGGGGACTTGGGACAAATTACTTGCCTTACTTGCGGGGATTAAATGGGATAATGCTTACAATAAGTGAAATAAAATAAAATAGTAGCAAAGGCTTGGAATCTACAAGTATACAGTATATCTGCTCCTTCCCCACCTTCATTAAATCTGACTTCTTTCTAGGTTTCATTTCTAATCTTTTTATCCTTTCACAGTTCTCTGAGACTAATTTCAGGTTTTTGAGAAGGGAAAGAAGATAAAAGCTCCCTGCCACCTTTTATCTTTCTGTACATGTACCATACTGGAAAAGACTCTAGTTGGGTCAGAAGGGAAACCCACCCTCAAATCAAGATGTTGGGTTACAGTTGGTAGATTTTTTTTTTTTTTTTTGGTCTAAGGAGGTTAGGAAGAAACTTCTAAAAGATCTCTTATTGAGAGAGCCCTCAATACTTTATCACTTATCATTCAACCGTTTACTTGTTAGCTCTACTTCATCTAGTCCCAAAGAAAGATGAAAGGTGGCTTATCAGAAGAGGTCGGCAGTTCAAATCCGCCAGGCACTCCTTGGAAACTCTACGGGGCAGGTCTACTCTGTCCTGTAGGGTCGCTATGAGTTGGAATTGACTCGACGGCAGTGGGTTTGGTTTTGGTTTATCATAAATAAGGCTCAGATACAATGAAACTGAAATGACTAAACCACTGATAAAAAGACAAGTTAGGTATTTAAAAAAGGGTGGTGTTGGAGGAGGAAATGTAAATAATAATTATACTAGAAGGGCAGCTATATTTAAGGTGCTTGGCCAAAAAAAACATCAGAAACAGACTGTCTCCCCACCCCCACCAACACCCCCCACCCCTGCTTTTCTTGACTTCTATGGATTCAGGTTTCTGTGTGTGTGGTGGGGTGGAGTACACAGGGCATGAGGACACAGGTAGGTGGGAGGGGACGGAGGGAAGAGCAAGACTGGGACTAAAATCCCCGAGGGTCTGTGTAGGCCCTTACTTAGGAGAAATAACTAGTAGACATATCCAAGAAAACAGGACGAGAGGAAAACAGGAGGTGGTGGACGGTGGTAGCACGCATCATTTGTGGCAGCTGAATTTGCACCGTAAGACTGAATGCCATGAGTGATAAAACACTGAATGCAGAGTATGACTACATCTATGGTAAAACCTAAGGAAGTGCACCAAAATGTTAACAGTGGTGGTTAGAGGCATGGACTAAGAGGCTGTCCCCTCTATTTCCCCCTGCTCCAAATTTTCTTTAACGATTTCAAAATGCTATTATTTAGTTTTTAAAGGACTGTGCCATGACTCGTTGACATGTCAGTGCTCCATGAGGCTTCACACAGAGAAAAAGACAGATGAAGTGAAAAGCTAATGGTACCCAATGGGACAGTTCATCCAAAAACAAATCACAAAAACAACAACAACAACAACAAAGCTATGAGAGAAATGGGTACTCACCTTTGCTGGCAATGGAGCCTTCAAAGAATCCTTTGGACACAGTCAACAGCGGCCAATTGGTATCCAATGGCATGATAGGTGCAGGTGGCTGGAGCAGCTTAGCATTAGGGTCGATGTCTGGGATCTGAAAGGTAGAAGAAGAAATGAGGGTAAAAGTAAACAGCTCCTAGGATTCATGTAGAGGAAGATTATGGACCTTCTTTTGATCTCTTTTGTTTCTCTGCCTTTCCCAGTAACCAGGTGGGAGGGTGAAACTGTCCCAAGATCTGAGTCATTCCCACAATCAGAGACACTCCCACAATCAGAGACACTCATGTAAGCAAAGACTCACTGTCTCCTTCTCTGGATCAAATGTCTCCTTCAGGCTCTCAGCTTCTTCATCTAAGCCATGGGTAGCCGCTGTGAGATACGCTAGTGACTCTGCAGAGAAAACAGACTTTGTGGCATAGGCAGATACATTTCCAAGAGAATGCTGCTGTGATAGGCAGCCTCTGAGTGATCCCTGCCTCCTGGCATTCATGTCCTTGCATTATCTCCTCTCCATGAGTACAGGCTGGACTTACAGACTAGCTTGTAATGAATAGAATATGGCAGAAGTAGTAGGATGTGACTCCCAAGATTAAGTTACAAAGACTATGGCTTCCACCTTCAGTACATTCTCTTGCTCATTTACTCTAAGGGAAAACAGCTGCCATGTTGTAAACTGTCCTATGGAGAGGTCCACATGGCAAGAAGCTAATGTCTCCCAGCCAAAGCCAGTGAGGACCTGAGGCCTGCCAACAGCCATGTGAAGGGGCTTAGAAGTGGATCTTCACTCAGGTGAGCTTTGAGATGACTGTGGCCCCAACCAACACTTTGACTACAGTCTTATGAGAGACAATGAGGCAGAGGCACCCAGCTAAGCCATTCCCAAAACTGTGAGATAATATACGTTTGTTGTTCTAAAGTCACTAAGTTTTGGGGTAATTTGTTCACAGTAACAGAAAACTATTACAGGTGCTTATCCTTAAGTTCTATCATCAGTGTTGATGAGAACCTTGGAATCATCCTTGACTTCTCTTTCACATTACACATCCAGTCCTTCAATAAATTATGTTGACTCTACCTTCAAAATATATCCATTGCTCAGCTCCACATGCTAGCACCTCAGGCCAAACCACATCTTTCACCTTTCTTGTTCCCTGATATATCTCATATGCTAGTATAATGCATGATATCTAGTGGATTCTCAAAAAATATCCCTAGAATACGTAAATGAATAAATGAGTAAATGAGTGAAACCTCCAGATTTGAAGTAAAGGAATAAAATTAGAATGGTACCTAACCAACTACATTTACTAGATCATCTGCTCCAGGACCTTATAAAATTTCCTATCTACCATAACCATTAACTATTTTCCTAAAGAGTCTTGGCAAGACTGAATATTCCGGCAGCACCACCATTTGGCTTTGAAGAAAGTCTTCTGAGCACGGCAGGAACGTGCTCTCTTGAAAACAATGCACAAGGAAAATCCTTTACCACTACACATGAAAAACTCAACATGAAGAGAAAAACACTACCTAAGGCCCCAAAGAGGCTGGTCAATCCTGATTAGATACTCACTCTGCCCACAATTCTTCAGGATCCGCACTCGCTCTGACACATCGCCCAGGTACAGGGCATTCTGATAATGACCGCTCATGTCCTTTCGAATCTCAGCTGTACGAAGTCAATAAGAGACAACCAGTTATGTCTTCTCTCTTAAGCTCTTTCTTCTGTTCACCTCCCTCCTTCCCCTAAGCATCTCTCTTTTCCCATCCTTTGTTTCAGAGGCCTCACCAATCTTCATCATTTTGCGAAGTTTCTCTAGGTTGCCGGTAATAAGGTACAGGAAGGAAAGTTTGTCAAAATTTTTCGTGCGCTGGTAGCACATTTCAACAATCTGGTGGTTCCCCTGTAGTAGGGCCACTTCTCCCAGCTTTTCCCAGCAGTTTTTATCATCCAGTGCTTTGGCAGCTTCCAGAGCAATCTAAAAAATACCCAGGATCAGAGTTAACAGGTTGGAAGATACTATGACTCAAAACCAGGAGTTCTGAAGTCACAGCAATTGCCTCTAAATAAAACTCCCAAGGAATTCCCTAAACTTTTAATCACTCTTTGCTTTTAGTCTAATTCAGTCTATTAAAAATCCTCTCAATAAAAAGTCACTTTACAAATCAATAGAAGGACACAGATGCAGAACTGAATCAATGGGAGACAGAATCAGCAAAATAGAGCACAAAACCCTTGACACCAATTTATTTACAGAAAAATCAGGAAAAAGAATGAAGAAAGCCTAAGAATTATGTGGGACATTATCAAGAGAAAAATTTTACCTGTGATCAGAACTCCAGGAGGATTTAAAAAACAAAAAAAAAAAAACCCCACATACAGAAAGATTTGTTAAAGATTTGCTAGTAGAAAACTACCCTAATATCATGAAAGATAAGAATATATACATCCAAGAAGCTCGATGAACCCCATACAGGATAGATTCCAAAAGAAAGTCACCAAAACATATCATAATCAAATTTGGCAAAACCAAAGACAATGAAAGAATCCTTGGAGCAGCTCAGGAAAAACAAAAGGTCACGTACAAAGGGGAACCAATTAAGACTAAACTATGCTTACTGGCAGAAACCATGCAGGCAAGAAGGCAATGGGATAACATATATAAAATCTTAACAGAAAAAAATTGCCAACCAAAAATTATACACCCAGTGCCGCCGAGTCGATTAAATACGATGGCGACATTAAGACATTTCCAAATAAACAAAAATTAAGGGAATTTGCAAAAACCAGACCAAACTTACAAGAAATATTAAAGGAAGTCCTCCAGACAGAAAACCAAAAACATCACACAACAACCTGAGACTAAGACACAGGGCAGCATCAGCCAGATATCAACTCAGAAAAATAATTCTTAAAAATAAAAAAAAAAGCTAAGAGACTGAAAACAGGGAACTGGAGAAGTCAATCTGTAAATGACGACACCAAAACAAAAAGGAGTAATAAGTAGTGTAGTTATAGAACTTTCATATGGAAAGGAAGTCAAGGAGATATCAAGAAATAAAAGACTGCTTTAAACTTAGGAAGGTAAAGGTAAATTTCAAGGTAAACACAAAGAAAGTTAACACATCTACTCATCAAAATTAAAAAAAGACAAAACAAAAAAACAGAGACTCAGTAAACACAAAATCAAGAACAATAAAAGAAAAGAAAATTCACAAAGAACTCAACACAGAAATTAAGTGGAACGAAGAAACTGTCAACACTACACACACACACACACACAAACTCATACCTATCGATAATCACACTGAATGTAAATGCTTTAAATGCACCAGTAGAGAGACAGAGTGGCAGAACGGATTAAAACAACACGACCCATCAATATGCTGTCTACAAGAGATATACCTTAGACACAAATACAAGAAACTGAAAGAACTGAAACCCAAAGAACTGAAAGAAAATACATGAAGCAAACAATAACCAAAAGAAGCAGGAGTGGCAATATTAATCTCTGATAAAATAGGCTTTAAGCAAAATTCACCACAAAACGTAAGGGAGAATTAAAGGGTCAATCCACCAAGAGGACATGAACACAATAAATATATGCACCCAATGACAGGGTTCCAAAATACATTAAAAAAAAAACCTAACAGCACTCTAATAGGAATAGACAGTTCCACAATAATAGTAGGAGACTTCAAATCACCACTTCCACTGAAAGACAGAACAACTAGACAGAAAGTCAAAGATACAGAAGATCTAGAGGCCACAATCAGCCAACTTGACCTAACAGACATACATAACACTGCATCAACGACAGCAAAGTATACATTCTTTTCCAACACACATGGATCATTCCCCAGAATAGACCACAATTTAGGCCACAGAGCAAGCCTCCATAAAATCCAGACCATCAAAATAACACAAAGACTTTTCTCTGGTCATAACGATATAAAGGCAGAAATCAGTAACGGGATCATTGAGGGAAAAAAAAAGAATCAAGTACATGGAAACGGAATAACATCTTGCTTAAAAACCACTGGGTAACAGAAGAAATCAAAGATGAAATAAAAAATTCCTAGAATTAAACAGGATTGAAAATACAACATACAAAAACCTTTGACACACAGCAAAAGCTCAGAGGTCAATTTATAGCAATAAACGCACACACCAAAAAAGGGCCAAAATCAAAACATTAAACCTACAACTTGAACAAACAGAAACAGAGCAACAAAAGAAGCCCACAGTCACCAGAAGGATGGAAATAATAAAGATTAGAGCAGAAATAAATGAAACAACGAACAGGAAACCAATAGTAAGAATCAATAAGACCAGATATTAGTTCTTTGAAAAGATCGATAAAATCAACAAAGTACTCACCAAATTGACAAAAGAAAAGCAGAAGAAGCAAATAATTCAAATAATGAATGAGCTGGGTGACATTACAATGGAACCAATTGAAATAAAAAGGACCATAACAGAATACTATGAAAAACTGTACTCCAACAAACTTGAAAACCTAGAGGAAATGGACAAATTTCTAGAAACATACTACCTACTCTGAACTAACACAAACTGAGGTAGAAATATTGAACAGACCCATAACAACAACAACAAAAAAATCCTGGCCCAAACGGCTTCACAGAGAATTCTGCCAAACACTCAGAAACGATCTCACACCAAGAGTGCTCAAACTATTTCGGAGCATAGAGAAGGAAGGAATACTCTGAATTCATTCTATGAAGCCAGTATAACCCTGATACCAAAGCCAGGCAAAGACACCACCACAACAACAACAAAAAAAGAAAACTACAGATCAATGTACCTCATGAATATAGAAGCAGAACTTCTCAAAAAAATTCTAACCAACAGAATTCAACAGCATCTAAAAAAAAATAATGCATCATGACCAGGTATGCAAGGATGGTTTGACATTCAAAAATCAATGAACGTTATTCACCACATAAATAAAACAAAAGAAAAGAATCACATGATCCTCTCAATCGACACAAAAAAGGCACTGAGTAAGTATCACACCCATTTCTGATAAAAACTCTCAGCAAAATAGGAATACAAGGGAAATTCCACAACATAATAAACACCGTTTCTACAAAACCAACAGCTTACATTCTCAACAGAGACAAGCTAAAAGCATTCACTTGACAATGGGAACCAGGCAATGATGCCCTTTGTCAATACTTATTCAACACTGTGCTGAAAGTCCTAGCTAGATCAATAAGGCAAGAAAAGGAAATAAAGCGCATTCAAATTGGTAAGGAAGAAGTACAACTATTCCTATTCGCAGATTATGTGATCCTATACACAGAAAATCCCAAAGATTCCACCAGAAAGCTACTGGAACTAATAGAGGAATTCAGCAAGGTAGGAGGATATATGGTCAACATACAAAAATCAGTTGGATTCCTGTACATCAACAATGAGAACTTTAAAAGGGAAATCAGAAAAACAATACCATTTATAATAGCTCCCCAAAAGATAAAACACTTAGGAATAAATCTAACCAGAGATGTAAAACACATTTACAAACTACAAAACACTATTGCAAGAGACCTAACATATATGAGAAAATATACCATGCTCAAGGACAAGAAGACTTAACATTGTAAAAACGTCAATGCTACCCAAAGCAATCTATAGATATAATGCAATCCTGATCCAAATTCCAACAGCATCCTTTAATGAGATAAAAAAACTAATCACCAATTTCATATGGACAGCAAAGAGGCCCCAGATAAGTAAACCATTATTAAAGAATTACAACAAAGTAGGAGGCCTCACACTACCTGATCTGAGAACCTACTGTATGGTCACGGTAGTCAAAACAGCCTGGTAGTCCAAAGGACTAATGGACCACAGTTACCATGGCCTCCACCAGTCTGAGTCCAGTACAACTAGATGGCGCTCAGCTACCACACTGACTGCCCTGACAGGGATGATAATAGAGTGTCCTGGACAGAGCTGGAGAAAAATATAGAACAAAATTTTAACTCACGAAAAAAGACCAGAATTACTGGCCTGACAGAGACTGGAGAAATTCAAAAGTATGGCCCCTGGACACCCTTTTAGCTCAGTAATGAAGTCACTCCTGAGGGTCACCCTCCATCCAAAGGTTGGACAGGTCCATAAAACAAAATGAAACTAAAGGGGCACACCAGCCCAGGGGCAAGGACTAGAAGGCAGGAGGGCTAATAACAGGGAACCCAAGGTCGAGAAGCGAGAGTGTTGACGTGTCATGGGGCTGTTAACCAATGTCATAAAATAATATGTGTAGTAACTGTTTAATGAGAAGCTAGTTTGTTCTGTAAACCTTCATCTAAAGTATGATCTAAAAACAAAGGAACAGCCTGGTACTGGTACGACAGACACAGACCAATGGAACAGAATTAAGACCCCAGATGTAAATCCATTCAAGTATGGAAAGCTCATCTTCAAGAATGGGTCAAAGTCCATTAAAAGGGGAAGTGACAGTCTCTTTAACAAATGGTGCTGGCAAAGCTGGATGTCTATCTGTAGAAAAATGAAAATAGGACCAATATCTCACACCATATACCAAAACTAACTCAAAATCAACCAAAGACCTATAAAACTATAAAGATTATGGAAGTAAAAAATAGGGACAATGCTAGGGACCCTACTATATGGTGTAAATAGAATACCAAACATAACTAAAAATGCACAAACGGCAGAAGACTGTGACCTTCTAAAAATTAGACACTCATGCTCATCAAAAGACTTTGCCAAAAGAATAAAAAGAGAACCTATGGACTGGGAAAAAAATTTTGGCTATAAACCATCCAACAACAGTCTAATCTCTAAAATTCATATAAGACTTCAATACCTCAACAACAAAAAGACAAATAATTCAATTAAAAAATGGGCAAAGGATATAAGAATACACTTCACCAAAGAAGACATTCAAGCAGCGAACAAACGCATGAAGAAATGCTCATGTTCATTAGCCATTAAAACAAAACAAAACCATTGCTATGGAGTCGATTCTGACTCATAGCAACCCTAAAGCACAGAATAGAACTGTCCCATATGGTTTCCAAGGAGTAGCTGGTGGATTCAAACTGCTGACCTTTTGGTTAATAGTCAAGCTCTTAACCACTGCACCACCAGAGCTCAATAAGCCATTAGAGAGATCCAAATCAAAACTACAATGAGAGAACATCTCACTTCGACTACACCGGTACTAATTTAAAAAAATTGTTGGCGAGGCTGGGGAGGCTAAACTCTTATACGCTGATTGCAGGAATGTAAAATGGTACAACCACTATGGAAAAGATAAGGCGATTCCTTAAAAATCTAGAAATAGAATTACCATATGATCTAGCAATCCCACTCCTAGGTATCATACCCTAAAGAAATAAGAGCGGTGCCACGAAAAGACATGTGCATACCCATGTTCATTACAGCTTTAGTCACAATAGCAAAAAGATGCAAACAACCTAAGTGCCCACCAATGGATGGATGAATAAACAAACTGTGGTACACACACTATGGACTACTACTATGCAATGATAAAGAATAAGGACGAATCCACAAAACATCTCACAATATGGATGAATTTGGAGGACAATACACTGTGTGAAATAAGTCAATCACAAAAAGAGAAATATTATATGAGACCACTATTACAAAAAAACAAGAAAAGGTTTACAAACAGAAAAAAAAATTCTTTGATGGTTACCTAGGATGGGAAGGGCAGGGAGGGAAAACTACTAACTAGACAGAAGACATGTGTTAATAACAGTGAAAAACCAAACCAAACCTGTTGCCGTCAAGTTGATTCCGACTCATAGTGACCCTATAGGACAGAGTAGGACTGCCTGATAGAATTTTCAAGGAATGCCTGGTGGATTCAAACCGCTGACCTTTTGGTTAGCAGCCGTAGCACTTAACCACTACACCACCAGGATTTCCAATAATGGTGAAGGGAAAGGTAATACACAATATGGGAGAAGTCAGCACAACACGACCAAGGCAAAGAAACACACTGAGAGAAGCTCAAGAATAAAGGGCAACTGCTATAATTACTATGACATACAATCCTGCAACAACAGTATTAACAAACAACAATCTAGAAATGGATACATAGGTAGATAGGTATGATAAAGGTGTGTGGGAGGGTGTAAGGGAGCACACCCACATGCAGATATCAGTTTGACTGTGGATATTTCTACATACATAATTGTAGGTGCTGCATGTATATTAGCACAGGCAATAGAGCACACAAGAGGCACAGTCATGGAAACTTCTTAGACATAACCCAAAACCTTGAGGTTCCTAGATAAGAAGGCAAAGAACCATACTCTCCAGGGACATCTACGTCAATTGGCACAACACTGTACATAACAACAATGTTCAGCATGCTACTTTAGTGATTAGCATCTGGGGTTTTAAAAGCTTGCGAGCAGTCATTTGAAATACAACTATTGGTCTCTTCCCATCCAGAGCAAAGGAGAGTGAAGAAAACCAAAGACTCAAGGGAGCAATTAGTCCAAATGACTAATGGACCACATGAAACCACAGCCTACACAACCCCTAGACCAGAAGAACTAGGTGGTGTTCAGTTACCACTATAGACTGCTCTGGCTGGGATCACGACAGAGGGTCCTGGACAGAGTAGGAGAAAAATGTAGAATAAAAAATCAAATTCACAAAAATGAGCAGACTTACTCGTCTAACAGAGACTGGAGGAACCCCCAAGACTATGTCCCTAAGACACCCTTCTGATCTGGAACTGAAGCCATTCCCAGAAACCACCTTTCAGCCAAACAATAAAATACAATAAACAGTAATACCCAAGAGGAACATGTTCCTTAGAACAATCAATTACACGAGATCAAATGGACAACATTTGCCCAAAAGCAAAGATGAGAAGGCAGGAAGGGGTAGAAAAACCAAGGTAAAAATGGGGAGAGTGCTGGCACATTGTGGGGAATGTAACCAATGTCATGGAACCCTTTATGTACAAACTATTGAATGGGAAACTAGTTTGCTTTATAAGCTTTCACCAAAAAACACAATTAAAAAGTTTAAAAATATGTAAAATTAAAATTAATAAAAGAATATATAAAAAGTCACTTTAGATCCATGAATAGAAGAATCATATCACATTATCCTCTACCTCAAAAATTTACTACTACTACAATATTACCTCCTAAAAAAAAATTCCACAGGGTCAGTTCTTGCTTAGCTACCTTATTTCCTACTTGCCAGGTTTGAAAATCCAAAGAAGTTTTAGGAAAGATGGAAGAAATAGTGAAAGAAGGGTGTTCAGAACTAGAAATTTAATTTTAGGAAGCCCTCTCCCCATTTAAAAGTAATGCCTATAGACTCCGGCCGGACCCCAATGAATAAGTACCCCACCACCTAAGTAGTCAGCAAGATCAAGTGGCAAGGAAGTAAATGGAATTTTTCAAATTCCATGATATCTTTCTTCTATCTCAGAAGTTACTGAATCCATTCATTACTAACAGTAGTGGAAACACTGTGGCAAAGCAAAGACAGAAAAGGCAGAGTTAGACAAAGTAACAAGAAAATGGCACAATTTAACAATCTAAAAAATTTCAAATTCTATTATACTGGCTAAAGAAGCAAACTCAGGATAATGCCTTCTCAATGACACCCTAATCACTCTCAAAACAACACAGGGCTTGTGACCATATTTCTCTCACCTCAATGTTTCCACACTCCAGTGCCAGGCTAAAGCGAGTTTTCTCATCCTTGACGAAGTGCAGTGCCACTTCAGGATAGCCCTTCTTCTGGAGATAAGCAATGATGGACTGGCCTACCAGTTTGGCATTCCTCACCATGTGCAGCACCTAGAAATTTGCGGTAGGGCAGTGAGTAGAGATCACTGAGGAAAAAAAAAAAGCAAGTGCTGCCCCTCTCAATACTCCTGGCATGCTTCCACACTTCATACCTCATCATATTTCCTGTTGATCAGGGCCAATTTGAACTTGAACTCAGTGGGATCAATGGTGAGTACCCGAGGACGACACTCCCTGTCTAGGCAATATACATTGTTGCCCTTCACCCGTGTGACGTAGATGGGTAAATCCAGAGTTCGGATGATCCCGTGGTCCCTAAGAACAGGGTGTAAAGGGCACAACTTGCCGTAAATGAAGGGAGAGGGCTAGAACCTGTGGAAAATCCAGCCTGTAAAGAAATGGAACAAGTCTAGGGCATAGCCTTTTATCTTCTCATTACCCTCTTGTCAAGTGCCATATGAACAACGGTACAGATAAGAAGTGACTCAGAAAAGAGCAGAACTAAATGCTAATTTTATTTATTTTATTCATTTGCATAAAGTGTGGAAAATCCAGCAAATGATATGATCCTTCTTCATAACTGACTACTATAGGAGCTGAGTAACAGACATGGGCCTAAGAGTTAAATCCTAAGTTTTGATATACAATCAGTAGGCCACTGCAGATAGTTAACTCCTTCCTTGCAGGCTATAATTAAAGCAGAAGAGGGGTAGATGTGAAGAATTCTGACATATAAAGAAATCGTGGAAAGCAGAAAATATTCTGAACTAAGTGATGACAAAAATATTGCAAATTAAAACTAATGGGTATAGCCAATGGGTATACTTGATAATTTATAGCCTTGTCCACGTGTACTGTATTAAAAGAAATACTGCAAATTAATGGGCTCTGTTTTTTTTTATCTGCATATATTAGGAGAAAGAATAAAATTTAATGAGCATCTATCTCAATTAATTTTACTATTCCTTTTAAAGTCAACCAAAGAAAGTACTTAGAAGGAAACTGCAGTCAATAACAGAAATCAATGAAACAGAAAACAAAACGTAATAGAGAAGTTCAATAAAGCCAAAAGTCAGATAAAATTAATAAACCTCTCATGAGGCTGATTAAGAAGGTAATAACAGAAATGAAAAGGGTAATATTAATATAGACTCTGTAGAACAAGAATATGAATAACTTTAACTGTTCAACTTCCCTGAAAAATAAAATTTACTACCATTGACTCAAAAAGAAAAGAAACCTTCTACAGTCTTATAAAGGAGCCCTGGATGCACAATGGTTAAGCACTTGGCTGCTAAGCCAAAGGTCAGCAGTTCGAACCCACCAGCTGCTCCATGGGAGAAAAGACCTGGCAATCTACTCCTGCAAAGATGGCAATCTCGGAAACCCTAAGAGGCAGTTCTACTCTGTCACACAGGGTTGCTATGAGCTGGAATTGACTTGACGGCACACAACAGTCCTATGACCACTAAATAAAATAAATTAAATCAGATGAAAATCCTCCCTCAAAGAAAGCCCTAGGCCTGGGCAGCTTTGCTGGCAAATTCTATCCAATATTCAAGGAAGAATTAATTGCAACCTCATACAAATTCATTGAGAGAAAAGAGAAAAACAAGGTACACTAATTAGCACAACCAAAACCAGATTAAGGACAGAAAGAGAATGGAAATCACAGGGCAATCTCACTTCTCAACACAGGTGCAGAAATTCTGAACAAAATTTTAGCAAACTGAAACTAGCCACACTTAAAAAGGGTAAAATATCATGATAAAGTTAGGTTTGTATTAGGAATACTATGTTGGTTTATATTAGACAAAAATCAATATAATTCATCACATTAATCAAAGAAAGAAAAAAATCATATGATTTCCTCAATAGATGTGGAAGAGGTGGCTGATAAAATTCAATGTTCATTCAAGATAAAAACTCAGCGAGCTAGAAATAATAGCAAGGAAATTTCTTCTTTTCTAAATTTTATTTTGTTGTTGTTGAGAATATACACAGCAGAACACACGTCAATTCAACCGTTTCCACATGTACAATTTACTGACATTGATTACACTCTTTCAGTGGTGCAACATTCTCGCCCTCCTTTTCTGAGTTGTTCCTCACTCATTAACGTAAACACACTGCCCCCTAAGGATCCCATCTTATCTTCTGAGTTGCTGTTGTCAATTTGGAGCCCTGGTGGCGCAGTGATTAAGAGATCGTCTGCTACCCAAAAGGTCGGCATTTTGAATCCACTAGCCACTCCTTGGAAATCCTACAGAGCAGTTCTACTCTGTCCTATAGGGTCACTATGAGTTGGAATCCAGTCAATGACAATGGGGTTGACAATCTGATACCATATGGACAGCTCATAAAAAAGTATAATGCAAAACTGCGGTTCAGAACTCAAATTCACCTAATAAGACCAGACTTAATGGTCTGACTGAGGCTGGAGGAACCCCCGAAGCCATGGCTCCTGGAAGCTCTGTTAACCCAGAACTAAAACCATTTCCAAGCCCACTCTTCAGACAAAGATCAGAGTGGACTATAAAACATAAAATAATCATCCTGAAAAACATGCTTCTTAGTTCAAGCAGACACACGAGACCAAATGGGCACTTCTATCTGGAGACAGGATGAAAAGGCAGGAATGGACAGCAACTGGTTCGATGGGCACAAGAAACTCAGAGTGGAAAGGGGGAGTATGCTGTCAAACAACAGAGATTGCAACTAATGTCACATAACAATGTGTATAAGTTTTTGTATGAGAAATTAACTTGAGCTGTAAACTTTCACCTAAAGCATGATTTAAAAAAAAAGAGTATAATTCTCAACCCCACCCCACCCCCTTCAAAAAAGCCATTGCCTTCCAGTTGATTCCAACTCATAGTGACCCTGTAGGACAGAACAGGACTGCCCCATAGGGTTTCTAAGGAGTGGCTGGTGGATTTGAACTGCTGACCTTTTAGTTAGCAGCTGATCGTTTAACCACTGTGTCACTAACCCAAAAAAACTCAGTGCCGTCAAGTTGATTCCGACTCATAGCAACCCTATAGAACAAAGTAGAACTGCCCCATGGAGTTTCCCAGGAGCTCCTGGCTGATTCGAACTGCTGGCCCTTTGGTTAGCAGCCGTAGCACTTAACCACTATGCCACCAGGGTTTCCACTGTGCCACTAGGGCTCCTTAATGCTCAAGACAGACCTTTTTTCCTAGTTAAGCTATTCTTCGGTTTTAAGATGACTTCAGGGAATATTTTTGGTTTACTGTTTAAAGATTATCTCAGGGCAATAGTTTCAGGGGTTCATCCAGCCTTCACGGCTCCAGAAAGTCTAGAGTCCATTTGAATTAGAAATTCCATTCTGCACTTCGCTCCTTTTGATGACGAGTCTTCTATGGAATCCTTGGTCAGTAATGGTAGCTGGGCACCATCCAGTTCTTCTGGTTTCAAAGCAAAGGAGGCCACTGTTCATGGAGGCAATCAGCCACACATTCCATGTCCTCCTCCTATTCCTGACTCTCCTTCTTCCTCTGTTCCTCCAGGTGAATACAGACCAATTGCTGTGCCTTAGATGGCTGCTTGCAAGCTTTTAAGACCCCATGCACTATGCAACAAACTAGGAGGTAGAACAAACGCACTAAACATGTTACTAGGCCAATTAACTAGATATCCCATGAAACCGTGACCCTCAACTTCCAAAACAAGGAAGCAAATGTCATGAAGTGTGTGGTTGTACATAAGCAGCCTCAGCAGCTACTCTTTTTTTTTGGTAGTTGTATACATATTACAACACAATTTTTGCCAATTCAACTTCTTGCAAATGTACACCTTAATGACAGTATTTACAACAATCTGCTGTGCAACCCTACCCTTAATCAATGTCATTTTTCCATCATTGTTAACCCTCCTTCTCCCCCGCCCTCCTGCCCCTGGTAACCACTAATAAAACTTTGGTCTGTTTGCATTTGTCTTTTCTTGTCTTTTTAGGCAAATAAGGTAACATAGTATTTGTCCTTTTCTGACCGGCTTATTTCGCTCAGCATAACGTCTTCAAGGTCCATCCATAGTGCAGTATGCATCAAGACTTCATTTCTCCTACTAGCTGAGGAGTAGTATTCCATTGTATATATGTACCACATTTTCTTTACCAATTTACCTGTTGATGGGTATTTGGGTTGTTTCCACCTTTTGGCTATTATGAATACTGTTGCAATGAACACTGGTGTACAAGTCTCTTTTTGAGTCTCCACTTTCAAGTCAATTCTCCCACATCCTCATCAACATTTATTATTTTCTGTTTTTCTCTTTTTAATCTTAGCCATCCTAATAAAAAAAAACAAAAACAAAACATTGATACCCATTGCCCTCCAGTTGATTCTGACTCATGGTGACTCTACAGGACAGGGTAGAACTACCCCATAGGGTTTCCAAGGAGTGGCTGGTGGATTCGAACTGCTGACCTTTTGGTTAGCACCTGAGCTCTTAACCACTGCGCCACCAGAGCTCCTCAACCATCCTAGTGGGAGTGAAATGGTATCTCATTGTGGTTTTGATTTGCATCTCTCTGATGGTTAATGATGCTGAGCATCTTTTTATGTGTTTGGTGGCCATCCCCTTTGGTGAAATGTCTATTCAAGTCCTTTGCCCAATTTTATGATTAGGCTATTTGTCTTTCTAAGTTGTCAAAATTTTATATTTTTGGTTATTAGATTCTCATTGGATATGTGGTTTCTGAAGATACTCTACCAGTCGGTAGCTTGTCTTTTCATTTTTTTTTTTGGTAAAGTCTTTTGATGAACAAAAGTTTTTAATTTTTACGTCTTTTGCTGTTTGTGCTTTTGTTATTATATTAGATAATCCACTCTTGAAAGCTGGGCCTGACAATGTTGTCCATTTTTCCATCAAAAATTTTACAGTTTTAGTTTGTTTATGTAAGTCCTTAATCCATTTTGAATTTGTTTTTGTGTGGGGTATGAGGCATGGATCCTGTTTCATTTTCTGCGTTTGGAAATTCAATTCTCCCAGCACCATTCCTTAAAGAGACTCTTTCCCCATCAAGCAGGCTTAGCACCCTTGTCAAAAATCAGTTGACCACAGACATATGGGTTTACTTCTAGACTCTCAATTCTATTCCATTGGTCTATGTGTCTACTGTTATACCAGTACTAGACTGTTTTGATTACTGTAACTATACAGTATGCTTTAAAATCAGGGAGTGTGAGTCCTCATACTTTGTTCTTCTATTTCAATACACTTTTAGCTATTCGGGGCCTCCTGCCATTCCATATAAAGTTGAGGACTTTATTTTCTATTTTTTGTGAAGAAGGCTATTGGAATTTTGATCAGGATTGTGCTGAATCTATAGATTGCTTTGGGCAGTACTGACATCTTAACAATACTAAGTCTGCTAATCCATGAACATGGAACATCTTTCCATTTATTTAAGTCTTCTTTAATCTCTTTCAGCAGTGTTTTATAGTTCCTACTGTATAAATTCATGTCTCTGGTTAGATTTATTCCTAGGTATTTTATTCTCTTAGATGCTATTATAAAAGGAATTGTTTCCCTAATTTCTCTTTCACATGTCTCACTGCTGGTATATAGAAACCCAACTGATTTTTGTTTGTTGACCATGTACCATACAACTTTGCTAAATTTCTCTATTAACTCTAGAAATTTTCTTGTAGGATACTGGGAATTTTCTACATATAGGATCATATCATCCAGGATTAGAAATAATTTTACTTTTTCTTTTCCAATCTGGATACCTTTTCTTTTTCTTGTCTTATTGCTCTAGCTAGGATTTCTAATACCATAATGAATAGTTGTAGTGAGAACGAGCATGCTTGCATTCTTCCCGATTTCAAGGGGAAAGCTCTAGGTCTTTTTCCATTAAGAATAATGTTGGCTGTTGGCTTTTCATATATGCCCTAAATCAGACTGAGGAATTTCCCCCCCTCTATATCAATCTTCTTTAGGATTTTCATCAAGAAAGCATGTTGGATTTTATGAAATACTTTTTTCTGCATCCATTGTTGTTGTTAGGGGCCGTCGAGTCAGTTCCAACTTATAGCGACCCTACATAAAACAGAACGAAACACTGCCCAGGCCTGTGCTGTCTTCACAATCATTGTTATGCTTGAGTCCACTGTTGAAGCTACTTTGTCAGTCCATCTCATTGAGGGTCTTCCTCTTTTTCGCTGACCGTCTATTCTACCCAGCATGATGTCCTTCTCCAGGGAATGATCTCTCCTAATAACATGTCCAAAGTATGTGAGACATATAGTATCGTCATCCTCGCTTCGAATGAGGATTCTGGTTGTAGTTCTTCCAAGATGGATTTGTTTTGTTCTTTTGACAGTCCATGGTATGTTCGATATTCTTCGCCAACATCATAATTCAAAGGCATCATTTCTTTTTCAGTATTCCTTATTCATTGTCCACCTCCACATGCACACGCGGCGATTGAAAACACCATGGCTTGAGTCAGGCACACTTTAGTCCTTAAAGTGACATCTTTGCTTTTTAACACTTTAAAGAGATCTTTTGCAGCAATCTGTCCAATGCAATGTCTTACTTGATTTCTGCATCCACAGAGATGATTCTGTGGTTCTTTTCCTTTGTTTTACTGATGTGGTGTATTACGCTGATTGATTTTCTAATGTTGTACCATCCTGCATTCCTGGAATAAATTCCACGTGGTCACAGTGTATGACTCTTTTAATATGCTGTTGGATTCTGTTCACTAGCAATTTGTTGAGGATTTTTGTATCTACATTCATAAGAGATATTGGCCTGTAGTTTTCTACTTTTGTTGTTTCTTTGTCTAGTTTGACTATCAGGTTCACAGAATGAATTAGGGAGTATTCCTGCCTCCTCATATTTTGGAAGGGTTTAAACAGTATTAGTGTTAAATCCTATTTTACAGAATTCCCCAGTGAAGCCATCTGGTCCAGGACTTTTTTTTTGTCGGGAGGATTTTGATCACTGATTCGAGCTCTTCACTTGTTATGGGTCTGTTAGGACTTTCTATTTCCTCTCGAGACAGTTTGGGCAGGTTGTGTGCTTCTAAGAATTTGTCCATTTCATCTAGGTTATCCAGTTTGTTGCCATACAGTTGTTCACAATATTCTCTCATAATTCTCTTTATTTCTATCAGGTCAGCTATGATGTCCCCTCTTTCATTTTTTATTTCAGTTATTTGCATCTTTTCTCTGTCTAGCTAAAGGTTTGTCAGTTTTATTGATCTTTTCAAAGAACCCACTTCTAGTTTTATTGATTCTATTGTTTTTGTTTTTGATGTTATTTATTTCTACTCTGATCTTTGTTATTTCCTTTCTTCTGGTAGGTTTAGGCTTAGTTTGTTCTTCTTGTCCTAGTTCCTAGAGTTGTCAAGTTAGGCTGTTAATCTGAGATCTTTCCTCTTTTTGTACGTAGGCATTTATCGCTGTAAGTTTTCCTCTGAGTACTGCCTTTGCTGTACCCCATAAATTTTGGTATGTTGTGCTTTCACTTTCATTTACTCTAAGAAATTTGTGATTTCTCCACTGCCCTACAGGTAGTTTAATAGTATGTTATTTAATTTTCACATGTTTGAGTATTTTCCAAGTTTTTTTCTGTTACTGATTTCCAGCTTTACTCCCTTGTGGTCAGAGAAACTACTTTGTATGATTTCGATCTCTTTAAATTTATCGAAACTTGCTCTGTGACTTAAAACGTGGTATATCCTGGAGGATGATCCGTGTGCAATGGAGTAGAATGTATATTGTCCTGTTTTTCGGAGAAGTGCTCTATATATGTCTGGTAAGTCTAGTTGGTTTGTAGTGTCATTCAGGTCGTCTGTTTTCTTGTTGATCTTCCTTCTAGATGTTCTGTCCAAAATCAAAAGTGGTGAGCAAGGAAATTTCTTTATACAGGAGTATCTATAAAAAATCTAGAGCAAACCTACATAACAGCAATACACTAAAAGCTTGCCCTTTAAAACTGGGAACAAGAAAAAGGTGTTTGTTATTACAATGCTTACTCATCATTGTATTGTACCAGACAACCCAGTCAGTGCAGTAAGACAAAACAAGAAACAATATATACATAAATGCATGCATATATACATACACATACATATACATATATATTTTATATACACACACATATATATAAAAGTATTAGTCCTGGAAAAGAACAAAACTCTATTCACAGATACTATGATTTATGAAAAATACCCAAAAGAAAATACAAATAAATTAACTAGAATTAATAAAAGTTCAAGGTTCCTGATATAAAATCAATTTAAAAACTCTTGGTATTTCTAAATATCAGTACAATGAAATTTTTGACAAACTACTATTGTGAAACAAAAAATTAATAACAGATATCTTACTTTGATTTTAAGGAGTTTTTTCTTACCCACAAAATCAAATATTAACACTAAAAAAAGCCTAACCCCAAAAGCTGCTCTGCAGCATTGTAAATTTCTCTTTTCCGGGTAGAAAGGGGTAGTCAATAACAAAAACATTACATCCTGATTTAATCAAAAAGATGGTGGGCTTCTGTAATTTAAATTTCAAGATGCATAGCTGCAGGTGGGTGGGTGGAGCCCAAATCTTTTTTTTTTTTTGTCATTGTTGTTGAGAATATACATAGCAAAACATACACCAACTGAACATTTTCAAGTTGTACAATTCAGTGACACTGATTATGTTGTTGTTCGAGTTGTGCAACCATTCTTACCCTCCTTTTCTGAGTGGCTCCTCCCTCAATAACAAACTCACTGCCCCCTAAGGATCCTATCTAATCTTTGAGTTGCTGTTGTCAATTTAATTCCATATAGATAGTTCTTAAAAGAGCATGATGCTCAAGGCAGAGATTTTTGACTAGTTAAGCTGATAGTCTGGTTTTAAGGAAGCTTCAGGGGATATTTTTTAAGTTTAATGATTATCTCAGGGCAATATCTTCAGGGGTTCAGCCAGCCTCCATGGCTCCAGAAATGCTGGAGTCCATTTGAATGTGAAATTCTGTTCTGCATTTTCCCAGTTTTAACCAGGATTCTTCTACAGAAGCTTTGATCAAAATGTTCAGTAATGGTAGCTGGGAACCATCCAGTTCTTCTGTTCTCATGGCACAGGAAACAGTTGCTCATAGAGGCCATTAGCTACACATTCCATTTTCTTCCCCTAGTCCTGATTCTCCTTCTTCCTTTGTTGCTCCAGGTGAATAGAGACTAACTGTTGTGCCTTGGATGGCTGCTTGCAAGCTTTTAAGACCCCGGGCACTAGGCAATGAATTAGGAGGTAATTAAACACGTTATTAGGCCAGTTAACTGGGATGTCCCATGAAGCCATGACCTAAACCTCCAAACCATGAGGTGTTTGGCTGTATATAAGCAGCCTCAGCAGCTACTCCTTTTTTTTTTTTCTTTGCCAGTTCAATTTTCTACAAGTGTACAACTTACTGACAGTACTTAAAATAATTGGCTGTGCAACCCTATTCTTAATCGATTTAATCTTTCCATCATCGCAAACTGAAGCTCAGTAATCCGTAAGCAATACAGGCCAAACCTTCAGGAGTTACCTTTTTCATGCTAACTCTGTGACCATTAAGTACTTGGTCACTGTAGAAACTTGTATTCATTAAGAAAAAAATATTTCAAAGCTTCTGTGAAATCTCCAATCTTTAGGAGTTCTTTTTCATTTCCTACATGATGTAGGGAAACTCTCACTCCCCCAGTTTGCAAATTGTTCATTAAATTATAAAACAATCAAATATAATATTATAGTTTTGAGTTAATTCAAAGGTTTTTTTTTTAATTGTAACTGGCCTACTTTGAAACACTTGTTTTTAGAAGTGAAATGATCTCCCTGAACGCATACAGAATGCCTGCTTGGAATAAACCTTCTGCTTTCATGTCTTTGAGTCTGGATTAGTTTTAACACTATCCATTTACAAATAGCACCAAAACCTATCAAGCGCCGAGGAATAAATCTAACCAGAGAAATACAAGATCTCTATGGAGAAAACTATAAAACTTTACAGAAAGACATTTCAGAAGACCTAAATTAGTGAAGAGCTGCCATACCATGCTCACAGATTAGGAAATTTAATATTGTAAAGATGCAGTTTCCCTACATTGACATACAGTTCAATACAATCCCAAGTGAAATCACAACAGGTTTTTTTTTTTTTTTTTTGGTGTATAATTTTGGTGTGGAACAAGAATTTTATTTGGCCTTTTGTCTCTGGGTCCTGAAAATAACCTTGGAATTTACCAGCAATCAAGATGCGTTTGTTTTCCTAAATAGCTAGGTAACACTTAAACACATGCAAATATAGTATGAGCCCTGAGGACCAAAACAAGTAAACTGAGCCTGTTGCCACCAAGTCAATTCTGACTCCCAGCAACCCTACAGGACAGAGGAGAACTGCCTCACAGCTTTCAAAGCTGTAGTAGTGAGGGAAGCCGACTGCCACATCTTTCTCCTGCAGAGTGACTGGTGGTTTCAAACCGCTAACCTTTTGGTTAGCAGCTGAGCGCTTAACCACTGTACCACCAGGGCTCCTCCCCAGGACCACACCTGGGGAATAACTTTCGGAAGAGAGGGGGGCATGATACAATCAACAGCGTGCACTGATTCGATCAATCATGTAGATGTAATGAGACACCAATCATGTATATGCAGAGGCCCCAGTCCCTGAATAGGGAAGCAGTTAGGCTCTCTGGATTGGCAAGAGGAGAGGTGTGGCAGATCTCTGAGGACAATGGAAGTCTAGCACCTGGACCTCTCCCAGGGCCAGGCTTGTACATCTCATTTGTATCCTCTTGTGGCTCTAGAAAAAGGAGCCCTGGTGAAGCAGTGGTTAAGCTGCTAACTGAAAGGTTGGTGGTTCAAACCCACCACCTGCTCTGCAGCAGAAAGATATGGCAGTCTGCTTCCGTAAAACAGCCTTGGAAACCCTATGCAACAGTTCTACTCTGTCCTACAGGGATGCTAAGAGTGGGAATCAACAGTAGTGTGTTTAGTTTGGTGTTGGTGGTTATACAGAAAAAACTGTGAAAGCTGGAACCTGTGCAAGACAGAAACTATCAGAAAAGAAAAACTCAAATATTTTTCAGTAATAGAGAGTGATAGAAAAGCGATACGGCTGTACCCTGTCTAAGTCAGAAAACTTCTGAGACCCAGAAAAACAAAGCAGTCCTGTCGAGTTCAGGCTCTCACACGTTTCAATGTATTAAAGTTGTTATAATAAGTATAGACGATGCTCTATGAGTTCTATCAGTTGTTCTACTGAGTTATTGAACCCACTGGAGGCAATGAGAACCTGCAGAGACTGGCATCTGCCTATTGGCAGTCTGAAGGACAGACTCCTAACTTGTGTGTTTTGACCTGGTTCAGGGTGGTCAGCCATGAGGTCTGATCTAACTCTGGGTGTTTAGAGTCAGAGAAAAGTGCCAGGTAGGTGGTGTCAGAGATAAAGTGGTAAAGAGGGGATGCGAGTTATCTTTGCATTTTGGGAATCAGCCTTATGAGATTTTTATTAACATAATTTCACAAGTTGATTCTATAATTTATGTGACAGTGCAAAATTTAGGTAAAAATAGCCCAATAACTTTTGATGGATTACAACAAAGTGAGAAAGATGGGAGGATGTGTTTAACCAGATATGAAGATTTCTCATAAAGCTGTAATATTTGAGACAGTGTGGAATTAGAGCAAAGACAGACAAACAGACCAAAGAAACAGATCCCTGCATGTCTGGAAAAACTATTTACATAAGACAAAGGTAGCACACCAGAACAATGCAGAAAGGATATGCTTTTCAGTAAGTTATGCTGGGGCAACTGAGTGTCCTTCTGGGAAAAAGTGAAATTGGACCCCCTGTCTTATATCATACACAATAATCAACTTCAGATAGATTATAAACCTAGACATAAAAGATAAAACCATAAAGTTTTTACAAGAGAATATGGAAGAATACTTTTATGATCTTGCAGTCAATAAAGATTTCTTAAATAGGACACAAAAGCCAATATCCATTAAAAAAAAAAAAGATTCTTAAGTTCAACTACATTAAAATTAAAAACTTCTGTTCATCAAAGGGAATCATAAAGAAAATCAAAGACTTACTACAGAATGGAAGAAGATATTAATATTTACAACTCATAGCCCTGAAAGAAGACTGGTATCAAAATATATAAAGAATTCCTACACCCAAAGCCAACTCTTCAGACAAGGATTAGACTGAACTATAAGATAGAAAATGATACCGGTGAGGAGTGACCTTCTCGGATCAAGTAGACACATAAGACTATGTGGGCAGCTCCTGTCTGAAGGGAAGATGAGAAGGCAGAGGGGGACAGAAGCTGGCTGAATGGACATGAAAATACAGGGTGGAGAGGAGTGTGCTGTCTTAGGGGGAAAGCAACTAGGAGTATATAGCAAGATGTATATAAATTTTTATATGAGAGACTGACTTGACTTGTAAACTTTCACTTAAAGCACAATAAATATTAAACAAACAAAAAAGAATTCCTACAAATTAACAAGAAAAAGACAGATAATCTAATTTAAAAAGGAGGGGGAAGACAAACAGAATTCATAGAAGAAGAAATTCTGATGGATGGCCAAACGTTTCATGCGCTCAATCACATTAGATATGAGAGATAACAACGTAAAATTACAAGACAACATTACACATCTACTAAATGGACAAAATAAAAGTCTGATAAAGCCAAGTATTGGCAAGGACAATGAGCAATGAAACTTTTATACAATGCTGTGGGCATAGGAACTGGTACAACCACTTTGGAAAGCAGTTTCATGTGACTTAATAAATGTGAAGATGTGCAGTCTATGACACAGTTAATTCTACTCTGAGCATATACTCTAGAGATATGTATGAATATTTGTACAAAAATACATGTAAAACAATTTTTAAAAAGGCATTGGTCATCATTTTGATCAAAGATTCTATATAAGAATCTTGATTAAAAGGGAGAAAATGCAGAACAGAATTTTCTGGAGCCATGCAGGCTGGATAAACCACCAAAACTATTGCCCTGAGATAATTTTTAAAACTTAAACCAAAAATATCCCCTGAAATATACTTAAAACCAAGCAATAGTTTAGCTTAACTAGTAAAAAACATGTGCCTTGAACACTATGCTCTTTTAAGAACTATCTATATGGGATCAAACTGACAAAAAACCAATGCTAAACCTGCTGCCTTTGAGTGGATTCCAACTCACAGTGACTCCACAGGACAGAGCAGAACTGCTCAATAGGGATTCCAAGGAGTGGCTGGTAGACTCAAAATGCCGGCCTTTTGGTTACCAAAATCAAACCCAGTGCCACTGAGTCGATTCCGACTCATAGCGACCCTATAGGACAGAGTAGGGTCCTCATTTCCAAGGATTGCCTGGTGGATTCGAACTGCTGACTTTTTGGTTAGCAGCCATAGCGCTTAACCACTATGCCACCAGGGTTTCCGGCCTTTTTGGTTAGCAGCCATAAAGATTAGGTAGGAACCTTTTTTTAGGAACCTAAGAGGGCAGTGAGTTTATGTTAATGGAGGAGGAACAACTCAGAAAAGGAAGGTAAGGATGGTTGTGTAATCGTAACAATGTAATCAGCGTCACTGAATTGTACGTGTAGAAAATGTTGAGTTCCTGTCTGTTTTGCTGTGTATATTCTCAACAACAAAATTAAAATAAAAAAAAAAAGCATTTTTTATAATAAGCACTAGGAATCATTCAACTGTTCCTTAAGAGTAGACTGGATAAATAAACTATGGAATATAATGGGATACTATACAACGAAAATAAATAAATTGAAGCTACAATATGGATGAATCTTCTAAAACAAAACATTGAACAAAATACAAAATAATATACTCAGTGTGATTTCATTTGCATAAAGTTTAAAATCAGGCAAAACTAAGGTACATACTAGGCAGTGGGGTTTTTTGGTCAGAATAATGTTATCTTTGAGTAGAAGAGGGAGGGAGGGTTATAATTAATAAAGATCACACAGCAAGGGCTTCTGGGGTGCCAGAATTATTCTGTTTCTGACTTGAATGTTGTAACGGATAGAACTGCGTCCCCAAAAACTATGTATCAATTTGGCTGGGCCATGATTCCCAGTATTCTGTGGTTGTCCTCCATTTTGTGATTGTAATTTTAAGTTAAAAAGGATTAGAGTGGGATTGTAACACCACCCTTACTCAGGTCACCTCCCTGATCCAAGATAAAGGGAGTTTCCCTGGGGTGTGGCCTGTACCACCTTTTCTCTCTCAAGAGATAAAAGGAAAGGGAAGCAAGCAGAGAGTTGGGGACCTCAGACCACCAAGAAAGAAGCACCGGGAGCACATAGGGTCTTTTAGACCTGGGGTTCCTGCGCAAAGAAGCTCCTAGTCCAGGAGAAGACTGATGAGAAAGACCTTCCTCCAGAGCCAAGAGAGAGAGAAAGCCTTCCCCTGGAGCTGATGCCGTGAATTTGGACTTTGAGCCTACTTTCCTGTGAGAAAATAAATTTCTCTTTGTTAAAACCATCCACTTGTGGTATTTCTGTTATGGAAGCACTAGATGACTGAAACAAATGTCAAACAGATGTTTACTATATAACTCTTCAGTATATTGCATATTTATAATTTATGTACTTTTCTTTGCGTTATATTCACAATTTTAAAGGAGTTGAAAAGAGAATGTTTTGATGCCCCCTAGCGCATACATGCTAGACAAGGCTTTACCACAAAGAAAGCTAATGGAAGACTTCAGTTACATCTCTTGAGACAGGACGGAGATTTCAAGAAGCCATGTTCTCCCACTCAGTACCCCATGCCATTTAACTTACCCAGTGGTGACGGCATATTTGATGTGGTTGCTTGTGGTATAGATAAATACCCCACTCTCATCCCAGGCCCCACTCTTGACACGAATGTTCTCATGAATGTTACACAGAGCCTCCAGTTTGCGGTTACAGATCACAATGGCTGTAAGAGGCAAAGGGCATGAGTGCTCTGCTGGATAAGGTGAGTGCAGTAGGCTGGCAGGGGTGGGGGAGGGAGGGGCTAGTCTCTGAATCAGGGGGGATATAATGAAGGCTTACCATGTTTGGCCAGTAGTGCTACATGGGACATGTCTGCTGACCAGATCACATATTTCACCTTGGAAATCTTCACCGATGCCAGAGTTCTAGGATGGAGAGAAAAGGGCAAATATGAGTTGGCGTGATTCCCTTGTCCCTGGTTATGGCCTAACTACTTCTCATTTTTATAGTACTGGAAACTGTAGTTTTAAAAATAATTCTAAATAAACATTCCCTGTAGTCACTGACTCGCACTTTGTGGCTGGCACTTTGCCACTTTCCTCTTCCCCAACCCCTTGGCCCTCACAACCATGTATTAGGGGTTTGTGTGTGTCTGTTTTTATCACTGGACTGTAAGCTCCTTTAAGTGTAGAAATTAACTGTTATTCATCTCTGTGTCCCTCTCATTCTAAGTCCCAAAAGCATTTTTTATTCAGAGCAGGTGCCCTATAAACAGATATCAAGTCCCTCACTGTAATGCTATGTGTATGTGGAGATGAAGAGTGACCATGGAGGGAAAGAGTGGCCAGACAACGCCTTGGAGCTATAGCACAGGAAGTAGCCAAGTCACAAGGCAAACTCACTTGGGCAGGGACTGAGGGGAGGGATGAAGCTCCTAATCAAGATGTCCACTCTCCCCCACTGCATGCCTGTCTGCTCAGGGGCACCTGACCCATTACCGCTTCTGCTGTACATCAAAGAGTATAATGGAGTCCGCGTCTCGAAGCAGGAGGTTGCCTGTGCCAGCATAGAAGATCTCATCACAGTTGGGCACCTGTACCTTTTTGGTGATCTCGTTCTTTAGGTTCTTGATTAGAAGCTGAGATGAGTTTTAGAAGGTGGGGTTAAGAGAGGAAGGATGTGCATCAGATGGTGACAACTGACGCCATCCCTCAGCAATTGTTCCTCAGCTTCAATAAACTAAGTACTTTTTTTCCTGTCCGAGTCAGTCCCCATTCCAGGTTAGCCCACTCCAACCAAGATCCTCTCTAAGAGCCCCTGATATCACATTGTTTTTTTCCCTTCAATTCACACACCCTGAGAAATCCAACCAAAGCCTGGGTTCCTCGATCAACCAGAGAGAGAAAACAGTGTTTCTGAGGCTTACATTTTTGTTAAGTATTTTCTTGAGAGAGCCTTGCTTATCTTGTGCTGGAATCTATTACATTTCAAGTGCCAAAGGAGGTGGCAAGATAAGGAGGGGGAGGAGTAGGCATCTACTCCTCATCCAGCCCACCCCCGTATCAAACCCAATGCTTTTTTGGCTCCTGTGTGACTTTAGCTTGGTTCTTCAGCCCAGAGACACAGTGATTATCCTCCCAATCAAACCCATTTTGAAGCCTTTATTTGGAACAGAGATTGGGGTTAGGGGAGGGGTAGAGGTAGAAGCGCAGTATGGTTACAGCTGCCCAGGGCAGAGCAGGAAAAGAACCGGGCTCCTTATTCTGCAATACGTAGGCCACTGTCACTACATGAGCTAAATTAGATTCCCGGTTTAGTCTTAACTCACCGAATGCATCCGATCTAGGACAGCAAACCGATTTCGAGCAACCCAAACGGCTGTCAGGCCTGAGGATCGCTTCCCTTCAGGGGCTAAGGAAGAACAAAACCAAGGGGCGGGAGCATATGGTGAGCCACTGGCAGGTGACAGAGTCAGGTGCCATGGAGATGCCAGTCTTGCTGGCTGCCATCTTGGCTTTGCCAGTTCAGCTGCTTCCTAACTAATTCAGCCGTAACCTGAGGCTATTGTTGAGTGACTTTTCCCCACCAGTCCCTCCAAACTCCAACCCTCACCTCTGCCAAGCCTCTTTTCTCTAGGCCAAGTGTCTGCATTTCAGCCAACACCATGTACTGGCAGAAGGGCCGCCCATCTTGGGAGACAGCACTCTCAGTCAAGCTAACGAGCAGGGCCTCCCTGGCCAAGCTGCAGCACAGCAAGCTGCCTGCAGTGTCCTAGGGCCTCCTATCAATAGGCCTCTGAACAAGCTGGAGGAGACAGAGCCCCCTCCCCAGGACGCAGCTGCTCTGCTGCTTTTAACATGCAAATGGAGACCTCCTAGTAGAATGGGGTGGGACCGAGCCCTCCCAACTAAATCTTGACAGGGCCAGCTCAGTGTTGAACAGTATTTAGCACCAAGCTGTTGCTCCATAAACATCAATCAACCATTCTAATTATCCTGAAGCGAGTTATGAAATGTTCCTCAGTTCCCAAACATCTCACTGGCTGATCAGAATTGTGAAATGGACACTATTCTCTGGGAACATTCTAGAAGGCTAAACTAAAGAAGGCACTGAAATACTTTTATCTCAATATCTGCAGGCAATAGGACAGAACATGCTGACCAGCCTTGCCCAGTGCTCCTCTGGGACCTGGGGTAAAAGGCAATTTATGAAGCTAATTACAGTGAAACCTATGAGAGCCAGAACTCCACAGAACTGCCTTGTTTTTCTGGGTCTCACAAGTTTTCCACCTTTGATAAGGTGCAGTCTTACCACTTCTCTACCTCTCCTTTGAACTGAGAATATTTTGAGTTTTCCTTCTCTGACAGGTTTTCACCTCATACTGGTTCTGGCTTTCGCAGGTTTTACTGTATTATCACAACCAACGCGTCCATTTTCCACGGGCTGGGAAACCACACTACTCAAGCTTTTGCTTTGTCTCTCTTTTCTGCTGCCCATCTTTGGGCTACACTTTTACTAACTACCAAAACCAAAACCAAACCCACTACCACTGAGTAGATTCTGACCCATAGTGACCTTATAGGACAGAGTAGAACTGCCACACGGGGTTTCCAAGGAGCAGCTGATGGATTCAAACTGCGGACCTTTTGGTAAGCAGCCGAGCTCTTAAACACTGACCACTGCCTCAAAGGAGGGAGAAGGGAAAATAAAAGTGGTAATAAAGTAAACCTAAGGTATTTTAAACTCTATCAGTTGTAAACACATTTAGGGAAAAAGTAAAGGGGTGGGTGGGGAGGGACCAAACCACAAGATTTGGTCAGAGATGGCTTTAATTCATTAATTTATAGGAGAGACTTTGGGTTATGGATACCAAATACATACATATTTTCTCTCCTTCTTGTCACAATTAAAAAGAGAATGAACTGTATCAGGAGAAATAATGATACAGTGGCGCTCACAAAGAAGAAAGAGTCAACAAAATATCTGTCAGGATTTGTCGATGGGGTCTAACATATGAAACTATGCTATTAAGAAGGGGACCGGAAGGATAAACCTCTGGCCTGATGGTTTGTATAAACCCACTAGTAGAAGTGAGCTGAAAGAGTGTAAGAGTCCAATCTAGTCTGAGAATCCATTTTGTCAGCAAGTTCTGACAGTAACAAGGGACGGCGGTGATGGGGAGATAGGCAGGGGTCTCAGCTGGATCCGGGGGTCCCAGCTGGGGTTTGAGGCTGTTAGCAGCCTCGTCTTTCTGACACGCAAAAGGAAGCAAATCGGATCTGGATGCGGATGGGAGAGAATAAATCCCTAGTCACAGGATGAGACATTCCAGGATTGGAACCACATTTTTAAATAAATGAAACTACCAGGGTGAAAGTCATCTTGGCTGACAATAAACGAGGATAACATGCTGTGCTGAAAGAGAAAATGGAGAGTTTCTAATAACTAAATTATAAAATATATATATCTAGCTGGGGTAATAAAATGAGGGAGGAACATGAATATTTCACACCCTGGTCGCCTCTGATGCAATTGTCAGCAGCACCTGCCAAAAGACATGAGTGATGTGTCCATGGCCTGGGGATGGGATGTAAAAAACTTGAAGAGGAGTGATGATGTGGGTGAGGAGAGCGGGAAGCAGAGTGGGGTAGACAAAGAGAATGCCTACCATCAGGATTCTGGGAATCAGCATCCTTGGGGATGGTGTACAGGTCATAAGTGCTATTCTCTAAGTTGCTGGCTCTCTGTAGAGGAAAGGAGGAAATTAAATTGTTAGTGAAAGGCAGCCAAGACACCAGCTTATTTTGACAGACAAAACAGCTGCATTACAGAGACACCAATCTGAAGCTGTACTTTTCTCAACCTTCACTCAGAGGTCATTTGAATGTTTCCACATCTAAGAACTATAGGGCTGTTTGCCAAAGAACACAGCATTCATGTACTTTATTTATTCTCCAAAGACACTGGTATTTAGATGAAAACAAGGAGTGCTGTCAATCCCACAAATTAGTTGACTAAAACCCTGATATCCTGGCACCCCTCCGAGTATACGCATTGTTATGGATTGAACTGTGTCCTCCCAAAATGTATGTTGGAGTCCTAACACCTACACCTATGGATATAATTCCACTGGGGAGGGTTCCCTTTATTATGGTAATGAGGCCCTATCAATGTGGGGTTATGTCCTAAATTTACCACTTTTTGGATTATAAAAAGAGCAGATTAGATATAGAAGCAAGCACAAACTGGGGAAAATAGATGCTGTCTTAATTATCTAGCGCTGCTATAACAGAAATACCACAAGTAGATGGCTTTAACAAACAGAAATTTATTTTCTCACAGTTTAGGAGGCTAAAAGTCTGATCTCAGGATGCCAGCTTTAGGGGAAGGCTTTCTCTGTCAGCTCTGGAGGAAGGTCTTTGTCTCTTTTAGCTTCTGCTCCTGAGTGATTTTCATGTGGCTTGGCATCTCTCTTCCCCCATCTCTGCTTCTTTTGCTTGCTTGTTTAATCTTTTTTATATCTCAAAAGAGACTGACTCAAGATACAACCTACATGAATCCTGCTTCATTAACAAAACAAAGTCAACCCATTCCCAAAGGGGATTATAACCACAGGTAGAGAGGTTTTTTGGGGGGACATAATTCAATCCAAAACAGATGCCACGTAAAGATGGCCAAGGGACAGACAGACACAGGGGTTACAGAAGCTGATACAAAACAGGATCTTCCCCCAGAGCTGACAGAGAAAGCCTCCCCCTAAATCTGGTGCCCTGAATTTGAACTTCTAGTCTCCTGAACTGTGAGAAAATAAATTTCTGTTCTTTAAAGTCACCATTGTGGTATTTCTGTTACAGTAGCACTAGGAAACTAAGATACTCATCAACTTAAAAATCTGCTTGAAAGAAAAAAGACATCCAGTGGGTTTAATGAAAACTGCCAAGAGGAGAATATGGTACTCATAGATGCTGAAGGAGGACTGGGAGTAGACACTGGAGGTCAAATGGGGAAAGACAGGTTTTCGTTCTTGGCAGCCAGGGCACTAAAATTAGAATGCTATTTTCTTTTTTTTCCAATTTGTGTGGCAAGAACTAAGGAAGGCTACCTGATGATCCTAAAGGCAACTCCACTGAAAGGAACCTCCCCACCATGGCAGTTCTCCTATTTTTATCCAAATGGAGCAATAAAGACAAGCATCCCTCTTGCATAGAAGAGATACAGTCCTAAACATTCTCTCAAATCATTCTTAGTGATCTGGGTCATTCACCGCAATGTTCCATTAAGTTCAGAAGTTATTAGCCGTAACATGTTTATGACAACTGAAGCCTATCTGGTGTGAGCCTGAGTGTCTACTGTTAAAAAAAAAAAAAACTGTTAGCTCTCTCAAAATGACCATTAAACAGCTTCTAAGAAGTTATTACAGATTCACTAAGGGCATGAGAAAGAGACGACTCAAAAATGGAGAGATTTTAGGAAGACTCCATGGGTTACTTACCGTACACAGGAGAACTGCATTTTCTGCAGGATTGTATGACATATTGAACACTGGAAACTTGGAACCACTAGAGATATACAGAGAAAAAAAAGAAAACAGGGAAGGGGCATAAGGACAGAAGGAATATCCTCTATTTATCCTGCTCCTCCTACCTTTCCAATCTTTAGTCATATATACATCACTTCTATAATCAGGAATATAAATAAATATTGCATTTATACTCTTTCTTCCTTTACCTTGGAGACTTCCCTCTCTCAGCTATGAGTAAACAATAGTTTGAAAAGCCAACTCTATTACAACTCATTATTTAACAGGAGGTAAGGTTAGGATTCACTATAGTGAATCAGACTGGTTCTGCTTGGGTACAAATTCCTACACATAATTGCAGTGGACACCATAGGGCCGCATGATGTGATTTGTCTCTGGCTGGCTTGTCCTGCCCCTTGGAGTGCTCACATAAACCAATCTTTTATTGTAGTGATGCTGGAGGGTGGATAGCAAACCCTCATGCCAAAGTTTGCCACCATGAATGTTTTAGCACGCTGATGCAGCTGGCTTTCCAAGAGGACAGCTCCTTTTGCCAGGCATCCCAGAGGTTATCATCTCCTCAGAGTTAAGAGTTTCCAGAGACATATATTCTGGTTCAGAATTGTACACATGTTGTTGGAAAGCAAAGGAAGAGTTACAGAAAGTGATACCAAATAAAAGCAGAAAGCCTGTCACCAAGTTAGGCTGCTCTCTACCAGAACACTCTCCAGGTCTGTAAGAGACCTGGCAGACTATGGGGGTATGATTTCCTCTCCACAGGGTCACTAGCATTCTCAATTAGGGAATTCCCATTCTACTCATACCACCTACTTGCCCACCATGCTCTTAGGGTTTAAACTGAGCAGCCTTAGCTGTGGAGATCCCATCTGTGACGAGATTAGATTCAAAATGTTCTTAAAGAACAGATCCAGTTTGTGGGTATTGTACCATGGTGATGGATGAGAGGGTTTGGAGAGAAGAAGTTAATCAGATTTACCTCCGTAACTGCATAACAGCAACATCTTTGGAGCTATTGAAATCCAACTGACGCAAGAACCGGTCCTTGACATAATGCAGCATGTTGCCATGAACAGCATAGGCTGGCCGTTCCCGTTCCAGTTTAAACACAATCATGCCACCGTCGTGTCCTGGGGCGCAGGAAGGAGAGAGAGAGAAAAAAAAATAGCTGTAGGCAGGAAAGAAAGCTAGAAACAGGAGACATATGACGACTAAGCTTGGGCATGTATGCTAAAAACAAGACACTTGAACACATCCCTTATTGGCCATCTTTAGTCAAATTCGTAGAATCTAGTCAAATAAATCTAAATCATTTCCTAATACTACATCACACTGCCACAGTTAAAACATTCCCTCATGTGTTCTGTGTTCCCCTACCTCTTGGCACAAACCTGTATTATAGCACTTAGCACCTCGCACCTTGTTTAGGACTACCAGCCTCACTAGACTGTGAACTCCCTGGAAGCAGAAATTACAGTAACTCCCAGACCCCAGCACACAAGAGCATACAAAACATCTCCTGAATGAATGGATATTAGTTTAAAAAGCCTTTCTCGTTTTTTAAAAACGTTTTGCTTTTTCTCAACTAGTATCATCCATCCCCTAGAGAAACCTTCTGTCCTTGTCCTCCTGAAGTCCTGTCTCCATAGTAAGCCAGACTGCATCACGCCCCCGCTCAAAATCTTCTAATAGCTTTTCATCCATTCAAAATAAAATCCTAAGTCCAGACGACGGCTGGCAACACAATGCCCAGTCTAGGCATGGTCTCACCCCGTTACTTAGCCCCGTACCCGCTGTGCCCCAACTGGCCTCTGTGACGTTCCTCGGACACACTGAGCACCTCTCATATCACTGCCTCGTGTTTGCTGTTCCCGGTGGTTCCTTCCCCTTCACTTTCCTGACCACCTGATATGAAACCTCAGTCTCTACATTCATCCTTTTCTGTCCCCTACTTTTGATTAGTTATCTTTCATCGCACATCATTTTACATATTTATTATTTTATTGTCTATCTCCCTCCACTAGTAATAAAAGCTTACATAAAGATAGGACTTTGTTTAATGCACTGCTATTACACCAGCACCCAGAACAGGCCTGGCACTCAGCACGTATTTGCTAAATGAATGAATAAATCTCAGCTTCTAGTTCCCTCTAGTCTGAGAACTCCAAGTGTACAGTATCAGGCTCCCATGTCTCCCGGGAACCAATCACAGAGAACTGGCTTTATCGTTAATTGGATCTTGATGGAGAAGGGAACACTAAGAGAACACAACTCCAAGAAGATAAAGGGGAAAACAAGGAGAAAAGCTCCAACTAACTGGCTCTGAGAAGTCTACTTCTCATGCTAACCTGCTGTGCATTTACTGGAGACAAAGCTAATGGAGAATCATTCTTAAGTCTCATAAACTCTGAACTAAAGCAAAGGAAAAAAAAAAGGAAATGGCCCTTACCTGCAGCAAACAGGTTGAGGTTGGGGTGGGCAGCCAGGACCCAGAATCGATCATGATCCCTGCGGAAGGTCTGAACTCCAGTCCTAGAAAAGCAAAAGGTACACAGAGAAGAATATTCATTTCCTAGGAATCTTCAGCCTGTCACACACAGTAACACTGAGTGCTAAACTGGCAAGCTGATTAAATAATTAAACCAGGGACAGTAAATTTCACAGCCTAAGTAAATGTGTTATTATAGTTAGTTCCCACAGAATCAATTCAATTCTACCAAAGAACAGAAAGAGATGACTTTAAACGGGCCATACTGTTTTAATATTTCAATTTCCCCCATGCATCATGATTTTCTACTACGCTGTTTTGATTTCAGTTTACTTCTCTAGCTTCAGAATTAGAGGGAGGAGCGAAGGAGAAGAACATGCTTAAATTTAGAAATTTGAAGTGATCTAGATATCAGTCAACTTGACTAAAAATTTGTAAAAATGCTAGCTGGTCTCCAGGTCTCTTCAAGTTTTCAAAATATTTGATTTGATTTTTCTAGGCTTGATGATGAAGATTGATAAATAAAAATATACTAATCTCATTTAAAAAAAGAGAGTGAGAGAGAAAAATGGGTTCTCCGCTGGAGAACATCACACAACATCAGTAAGGTCCTTACCGCTTAGACATATCCCACACCCGGATACTCTTGTCCTCAGAATTGCTGAGGATCAACTCTTGGCGAGGGTGGAAGACAGCACAAGATACATTGTTGTAATGGCCTCGGCAGGTATCAACCTCCCATGCCTTTGATTCTGAAAGACGAAAGAGAATTAGGTCATCTGTAGGTATGACACCCTCTTTACTAAATGCTAGGTATGACTACAAAACGCTAAAATCAGTATCTTCTTTCTGACAGGGCAATCCTTTTCACTTAAGTCTCTTAACCTTCGCATAGTTCTTTTGTTTTTTATTCTGACCCTGCATTCTCCACCATCACCCCTCACACTGTTTTATTTGTCCTGAAAGCCTTAGTCCCTAGCTGCCATTCCAGAATAAATGTAAGCTCCGTTAGGCAGGGCCCTTGTCCGTGTTAGTCATTACTATATCTCCAGAGGCTTGAACAATGCCTATTACAAAGTAGGTGCTCAATAAAAATTTGTCAAATGAACAAATTAATTAATTCTTACCCTTAACCCTGCTCATATGCCTCAAAATCAGGATGTCATCAGAGGAAAAAAAGGGAAAGGGGGCAATTCTATGCTCCCAGGATTGGCATAAGATAACCACCTAAGGTAGGAAAATAGGTCAGAGTCCAAAAGACTTCATGAGTTCACCTTGCTGGCCAGAAGTCAATGTCTTAGACGCCGCGGTAATAATGTCACTGGTTCACTCACCGTTCATGCGCCAGATCTTCACTTGACGGTCATCTGCCCCAGATACAATAAGGGGCATAGTGGGGTGGAAAGCGGCCCAATTTACTCCACGATCATGGCCCTATGGAAAATCAGAAGTGTTTCTTCTAAAATGGCTTTACAGTTGCTGACTCAAAGCAAATCAATGAACCATGCTGGTGGCTCTAAAGATGTTGCTGATTTTTACTCTTTATGTGGAAGTCTCAAGGGACTACGCTGCTCTAAGATTCTGAACAGGAGAGTCTCCGTGTCAATCCATCCGATATTACCCTCCAAATTCTCATGGGAATTCCCAGCCCTTTCTATTCTCAAATTCAGCTTCATCTGCATTTGAGATACACTGGTTTTTTTTTTAAATTTTCTTTTAGTTTTTGGTGAAAACACACATCAACCCATGCTCCTATTTAACAATTTCTACATATAGTGTTTGGACGCTTTGTTTACATTCTTCACATTGTGCCAACATGTCTCCTTATTTCTGCTCTACTTGTTTCACCCCCACTCATTTAGACTCGCTGCCCCCCTAAACTTCTCATCCATGCTTTAGAGTTACTGCTGTCATCTTGTCATTTTTTCTTAAGCACAATAATTAAGGATGACATTATTCACTTTTTGAGCTAAACTGTTTTTTTGTTGTTGTTGTTAAAGATGACTTCAGGGGATGGGCTTGTTTCAAGGTTTGAAGTATACTACCTTATTTTATTACTGGTCTAAATTATATCTTATTTCTGCAACAAATTATTAACATCTCAAGAATAACAATTATTTTTTCTTTTTTTATTGTACTTTAGGTAAAGGTTTACAGAACTAGCTTCTCATTAAACAGTTAGTACACATATTGTTTTATGGCATTGGTTAACAACCCCACAACATATTGACACTCTCCCTTTTCAACCTTGGGTTTCCTATTACCAGCTTTCTTGTCCCCTCCTGCCTTCTAGTCCTTGCCGCTGGACTGGTGTGCCCCTTTAGTCTGGTTTTGTTTTATGGACCTGTCCGACTTTTGGCTGAAGGGTGAACTTCAGGAATGACTTCATTACTGAGCCAAAGGGGTGCCCAGGGGCCATGCTCTCAAGGTTTCTCCAGTCTCTGTGAGGCCAGCAAGTCTGGTCTTTCTTTTCTTTTTAGTTTTTATTGTGCTTTAAGTGAAAGTTTATAAATCAAGTCAGTCTCTCATATAAAAATTTATATACACCTTGCTATATACTCCTAGTTGCTCTCCCTCTAATGAGACAGCACACTCGTTCCCTCCACTCTCTATTTTTGTGTCCATTTGGCCAGCTTCTGATGCCCTCTGCCCTTTCATCTCCCCTCCAGACAGAAGCTGCCCACATAGTCTCATGTGTCTACTTAATCCAAGAAGCTCATTCTTCACCAGTATCATTTTCTATCCCATAGTCCAGTCCAATCCCTGTCTGAAAAGTAGGCTTTGGGAATGGTTCCAGTCTTGGGCTAACAGATGGTCTCCGGATCATGACCTCGGGGGTCATTCTAGTGTCAGTCAGACCATTAAGTCTGGTCTTTTTATGAGAATTTGAGGTCTGCATCCCACTGCTCTCCTGCTCCCTCAGGGGTTCTCTGTCGTAAAAACGGTATTTTTTATAATTTAAAGCAGCAATTCTCAAGTGTAGTATGCAAACCCCTAGGAAGTCCCCAGGACCTGTTAAGGTGGTTTGCAGAGTCAAAACTATTTTCATTGCAATACTAAGATTTTATTTGCTTTTTTCATTATTATTCTCTCATGAGTGTACAGCAGAGCTTCCCAGAGGCTACGTGACGTGCGATGATGTCATCGCTGTCAACTAATGGAACGTGCGCTCATGTTTCATGTTTTAAAAAGTTCTTAGTTTTACTTCTAATATGGTAAAAATTAAAAACAAAAACTCTTTGGGGTCCTCAATAAATTTTTAAAGTATAAAGAGGTCTTAAGACCAAAAAGTTTAAGAACTGCTGATTTTAAGACACTCTATATCATATAGTTATACTCTACTCTGACAGAATCACAGGTAAGGTAGTTTTGAACCAGTAGTTTTTTGGTTTTTTTTTTAACAACATTTTATTGTGTTTTTGGTGAGAGTTTACACAGCAAGTTAGGTTCCCACTTGACAATTTTAGCACAAAACCCAGCACTATTTTTGAGAGGTATCATGGTGTGCTGAAAAGCACCAGGGTTTTGGAGTCAGGCAGACTCAAGTTCAAATCCCAGTTCTTCCATTTGCTAGGTATATGTGGACTTAGGCAAACCGCTTAATTTTTCTAAATTTCTCTCTCTCTCTTTTTTTAATCTGCAGAATGGGGTTAAGAATACCTACTTCTGTGGATAGCTGTGAGGATAAAATTAGGTAATATAAAATATAGTTTCTTTTCCTTATGTCTATTTTCCCACCATGCAGCAAGTTACCCACACATGGTTGGTTCTCAATAACTTTGATTAAATTAATTCTTCCTCTCACAAGGGGCTTGAGAATGGGCTCTACTTTCAGATGGTGATAGGGCCTACAACCAGCTTTCTCTCTCTCCCCATTCGTTTATAACGTAATACGACTCTCTCTCAGGTTGCATGGAAGCTTCATTTTTCTGCTGACTCACTCATCACTCCATCTCTAGTGCCTAGAGCAGTGCCAAAGGCTTCATAAGCACTCCATAGATCCGTAGTGAAGGAATGAGGAAATGAGCAGCATGCTGTCACTGTTGCCCTAGAGAAGAGCCCACATCCAGCACTGGGTGTAGCGATAAGTACCTCCAGCACATGCTTCACCACTGCGTCCGTAGTTCCAAACAGATCGACCCCAGTTATTCCTCTCACATCTGACTCCACTGCACCAGGGGACAAGTTTTTTTTCCTTAGACCTTTGAAGGGTAAGGAATGGGATGAAAAATGCAAACAAAATGTCATCAAAAAGGGTACAGTAGCAGAAGCACAGGAAAGTACAGTCACAGACTAACATTAAAGAAGAAGAGGGGAAAAAGAAATAGAAAGAAACTAAAGAAAAAAGGAAAAAAGAGACTCAAGAGCTCCTACCTCTTTCTTAAAATGTTCGAAACATTAAAAGTACATTCACTTCTCTTTTGCTCCCCTAACACCAGCTTAACAGACCTACTACTGGTCCTTCTGGAAAAGGCCACCCCAACTTCTGAATCAGCCAACCTCAAGAGGTATCTACTTCAGATAATGCCTATTTTCCAAACTCTCCAATGTTCTCGAGATGTGGCCTCAAATGGTAAACATTCAAGCCTTACTTTCAACTTCATAAAATCTAAACAACTTTTCTTCCACCATTTCAAAAATTTTTAAAGAAAAGCTGTCATCTCGGAAGCGCTACGCCTCAGTGCTTCTCAAACTGAAAGTCTTGTAGGTAACTCATGGGAAGTTCCAAATAGATTATGAAAACTGGACCTATGAAGGACAGAACAGCTACTTGGTAGAAGATACACAGAACTATGGGCTACATACAAAGTATACTCATACCTTCTATTTGACTTCCAGGCTGGGTATAAGTCTGACTACATGTATTCTGCCATTAAAACTTATGGAGGCTGTTCTCTCTTAAGAGAAATCAGCCCATAATTTTAAAACATATGGAAAAAAGACACCGGAAGGAAAAGAGTCTTATCTGTATAAGGCCCACGCTAACGGCTCAAATACATCCATCTTTCAAAGCTATTTGTGCTATAGTCAGAACCAAAACTATGACAACAATGCTACCGCCTTACATTTGAAAAACTCTTCGTAATTTTCAAAGCATTCTTACACATGTTATGTGATTTGACCCTGATAATCCTTTGAGGCAGGTAAGCCAGGTATAATTATACCAGTTTACAGATGAGGAAAGAAAAGAACTGGGACTAAAATCCTATCTTTTGAAGTGTTTTTGAGAAAAAGTGGGAGGTTAAACTACCTTACACTAGTAAAAACAATTACCTCTAATAGGGAGAAAATAAAACCTATCACTGAGAATAAAACCTAAATAGCTTCAAACCTAAAACTTGCCATCTATAAAACAATACGAGAACCTCAACGATCGCATTAAAAGATTGTTTTAAAGTTACCATGTTCCTTCTGTTACAGCAGTGCCTAAACATCAGCAGGGGAGGAGCAAGAGCTTAAAAAGCCACGGCAGTTCTCATTCTCAGTCCAAAAGGGGCATTTATGCAATAGGTGGGAAGAAATAAAAGCTGGTGCTTAAAAAAAGCACTCTCACAAGACTTCATAAATACATAATCACAAGGATGCCTCCTTTTACTTATTTTGCTTGTCTCTTTAATGGGACCTGTCAACTTGTTCTAATGAGTCTGGTTTATGAAACTGATTCAAAGGAAGACAAAATGACAGACAGCTGTGAGGAACTTCACCTCCGATAAGCTTCAACAAACACATTAAAAGGGAAAGCTGTATGACAGAATGAAAGCCTTTGTTGCACTTGCGTGTAATGATCCAGGAAAAGAGGAAGGGCAAAAACAGACAGATGAATAGTGACAGGCAGTGAAAAGATACTTAGGGAAGAAATATTTGCGCCTTCGACAAGCCACTCACGAGGGCTGAACGACAGATGGAAAATTTCTACAGCAGCTACCCAAATCCAGAGGGAAGAGAAGACACTCTCAGAACGGACCAGTTTGATGCACACCTCCCAATGGGGACCAGAGGAAGCAATAAAAAGAAAGGGATGAGGACAGGATTTGGCAGCAAATTAATACGTTTTTAGTAGCTGTTTCAAAGATTGAGCCTGAATTACATGGGCTTAGCATGCAAAGGTATAAGCACATTAAAATAACTGTCAGCTTACTTGGAAACTCAAGCTAAAGAAATAACCTGTCTTATCTACCTAGGTTGTAAACATATTTCCTTTGAAACAAATAACTTTTGCCAGGCTAACACAAAAGATTACGGTCAAGCTAAGCCTCACTGACATGATCTTCACAAGGGAGGTATCATGGGACAGGCTTTCCTTTAAAGATTTCTATATTTTCTTGTTTACCTAGCTCCGAGTGTGCCCTTTCTAAGAGAGACACTCAGAAAAATTAAAATTTTCACCCATAGTCTAAATTTGGGGTATTCATTCTTTTACTCAGAACCAACTTTCTCCCTCTTGGAAATATCAGCTCTGGTCTCTGACAGGCCTGAAAACTAATCCCTCCTCCTGTGTTCAGCACTTATTTGAACTCAAGCAAAAACAACTATGCTGAAAAGAGTATGCTGACTACTAGAAAAGGAAAGAAAAAGTGCAAAAGTTAACCCCAAAAGCTCCTTCCACTTCGTTAAATACCAAAGCATCTCCTTCCACTCTGGTTAAGGGGTTACTGGAAGTCAAGAGAGCTGGAGGAAGAGAAGAACACTTAGAAATATTAAAAGAGAGCACTGATATTAGTACAGCAAGTTAGCATGAAATTCTCACTACCACATATACTAAGCATAGCAATTACAATGTTATTATACAGTAATCCATGCATTTCACACATTCAAGAGCAAGTATAAACCCCACTGGGGTCACACTCTCTCCCTCTCTTCTCCGATCTAGGGCCCTTAATTCTGATGCAAAAATAATTTCTGCCCGTAAAAGGTGAAGAATAGAGTTTCTTGCCTTGGGCATTTCACGGTCACAGACAAGAAACCTTCCACCTGATTGTCCCAACTTGCTTTAGCTATGCCACAGGGAACACGCTGTGCTAGTACCAGGTGGCACAAGCAGCACTTTTAGAGGGGAACAGAGTAAGGCCCTTCTGAATCTGATATTCTGGAGAACAGTTAAAGCCCTAATGCCCAAAAGCAGTGGTTTAGGTATGTAATCAATTAGCTTCTCTGCTATGATCTAGAACGGCATTACCTACGGTATACTACTCCTGGAAGAGCTGAAAAGAGTCAAAGTATTTTCTGTAGGGCTTAATTCTCTCACAGAATCTCAGCTGAGAAAGGCTATTTTAAAAAATTGCCCCAGATCAGCTAGAGTAGCATCAGCCAGGATCCAACTCCACCAGGCTCCTATATCCTGAGACAGAGAGGGTGCTCTGAATGTGTGCACAGTAAAAACTGTAGAGAACCATATCTAGGTAACTGTGAGAGTGGATGCTAAGATCCCTGGGACTGGCAGTGAGGAGAGGCCACAGACCCACCGTGCCTGTGCCTAGCTCCTCCTGCTGGCATGACTGGTCACATCTGGGTGTACTTCAAAAAGCCTAGTTAGTTTGACGAAAAACTGCAATGGCAAAAACCCTAGAAGACAGTATAATTGTCCTATCACCGATGCAATCTTGCTCACACTAAAACAAAACTAAACCTGTTGCCATCAAGTCAATTCTGACTCACGCAGACCCTACAGGACAGAGTACAACTGCCCCACACAGGGTTTCCAAGGCTATAATTCTTTACAGATGCAGACTGACACATCTTTCTCCCACGGAGCGGCTGGTAGGTTCGAACTGCCCACCTTTAGGTTGGCAGACCAGCACTTAACCACTATGCCACCAGGGCTCCTTCTTTTTACACTAAACCAAACCCAAACCCACTGCCGTCAAGTCAATTCTGACTCATAGCGACCCTACGGGACAGAGTAGAACTGCCCCGTAGAGTTTCCAAGGAGAGCCTGGTGGATTCAAACTGCCGGCCTTATGGTTAACTGCTGATGCACTTAACCACTACGCCTCCCTTCTAATTCTGAGCCTGCAAAAATGGCAACGACAACATGATCAGAGATTCTGCTCTCCCATTGTCCCATCTCCCCTTGGCTTATTTTTATGCTACGTGAATCTTAAACAACTGCTGTCACAACATCCCAAACGCTGCATCTGGGAATCTAGCTTTTTCTGCCTGCTGTTGATTAATGGCTTAGAAGAACGGCAAATGCTACACTGCCCCTGCCTACCAGGCCACAAGATATCTGGGAGAAGTCATCACCTTACTTGTACAAGGCAGAAAGGTTGCTGTTTTCTTACCATTACAAACCAGCAAGGACCTATGAAGTGGCCTTCTTTTTATAGAATGAAAACAGTTTTGTAGTCTAGCCACTAACCTTTCAGAGAACCCAATCTCCAAGAATTTCTAAGGCAAAAAAAAAAAAAAAAAGACTAGAAAGAGACAATTCAGCAAGTGACAAGTAAATGTCCCCGATTCTCATTTCCCTATTCCAACACTTGACAAAGCACTCCCATTTATCCAGCATGCCTATTTCATAAGCACATTCCTTTCTCTGCATTTAAATTCTCCACTTAGATCTTTTTAGATCTCTCCTATACAGCACTGAACGTTTAAATCATTACCTTGAAATCAGATACAAAGACTGTAAAAGGAGGAATTACCCCAACTATCCAAAATCTGTAAATTACTTAATTTCCAGTCCTAGAAGTCTGCCTACTCTATTACTCTAAAAGCCTGTCCATTAAAAGGTATTCTGGATGCAAAAATCCGCACAAGCGCACCATGCTCCTCCGTGAGGCAGTAGGATCCACGAGTCTTGCTTCCCTGCACTAATCTAGCCTCAAAATTCATTTTCGTTAAATGTGTCTTTTTTCTTATGTTAGAAAAAAGCTTTATTCTTAATCAAACACACCCAACAGTATACACACTTTAACTAAAAACTGATCTGAAAAGTGAAAATTTCTGCAACTCGAATGAATTTTTCAGAGCAACAGCCTCTCTTAGTGAATACCTCTAACATAAAGAACCACCAAAGCAGATTCAATACCCTCAAAAACAAAGATGCTGTTATGCTGGAACAGAATACTCTAAATATTCCTGTTCTAAGCCAACTACCCTATTTTAGGCAATTGCAGTTTTTCGCCAGACATGACTAGGTTACCCCTGAACTTGAGTAGCTCACCAGAAATATCCCAAACGCGTACAGTCTGGTCCAGGCTGGCTGATACAACCAGGTCTTCGGAGGGGTGGAACTGAGCACACATTACATAATGGTTGTGCCCCGTTAACACGCTGCAAGAAGAAAAAAGAAAGACAATACCAAATTACAAACAGCCATCGATGACTCCTACGCTAAACAGCGCCCTTCATAGTCAACAGATGTTTATCCAGTTACACTTTCACAAAGGTAAAGGCTGGTCGCACTAACAACCCCGCACTAACAGCCATGGTCAGCTCTTTCAACGATAACTCTTTTCTTGGCTCTAATGCTTCAGTGTTCAACCATTACTACCTTCAGGGGGGAGTTTCTAGGTGGCACAGATAGTCAAGCACTCAACTACTAGCTGAAAGGTTAGCTATGTAAACCCACTCAGAGTTGCCTCAGAAGCAAGGCCTTGTTAACTCTACGAAGCAGTTCTACTCCGAACCCCTGGGGTCACCATGAGTCAGAACCAACTCAACGGCAACTAGTAACAACAGCAACGACGTCAGGAGAACTGGGGTCACGCAGCTCTCCTTTCAGATTAAAGCTATTAAAATATCAAAAGAAATGGAATCTTAGTAATTCATCTTGGAAATTTTCTGTAAGATTTTAGAGGGGTATCCATCCCTCTTACAGGGCATCGTTTTAAATGGTCCTTACTTCACCGTGGAAAGGTTGATTTAGAACCCCAGGCCCAGACACAAAGGTGGACAGGGGTCTAGGCCTTGACTCAGGATTTATGGGAATGGAATTGAAACTCAGCTAAAAGTTCTTGCTCTAAACACCTAGCTATGACCTCCTTTCCCTGGTAAGGAGCAATTACAAAAACCTAGATTCATACATTATTGATGAGATGCCCTCCACATTTACCATTTTGTACCTAAAAGCATCTTACAATCAGTAACTGATCAGCAGACATAGCCTTGGGACAGGAGATGACTGCTCTGAAGAGAAGCTGATTATGAAAAAACTAGCAAGAACTAATCTTCCCTTTGAGCCCTCTGCCTCCTCTTTACCAGACACAGGTCCTAGACTGCCAGTTCCACACTCGGATGGTCTGATCGTCTGAGGCACTCAGAATCCAAGGATATTCCTGAAAGATATTCCAGACAAACGGGCTGAACGTTAGACAAACTTATTCTGCCAGGCTCCTATAACCATTTCTGCCTTTTAGGGAGGATCATTCTATTGCCTAATGTCTCAGCTATTATCAGCAAGGAGGCTGCTGCTTCTGAAGTCAGGCTAGTTGGCTTCTTGCCACCATTCTACCAGCTTTTTCCAACTTGGGCACTATGAACTAGAAGATTTAAGAATGGAAGCCACAAAGGCATAATAGATTCTCAGACACAACAGAGAGTATAACATACATTTGTGTTTACTTTTGTATATAGGCGTGTGTCGTATGTGTACTTATATATGATCTTATAAATTATAATCTATATATACCGATTAAATATACGTATATACAAAATACAATATATAAGTTAGGAACCCATGGAAGAATCTTCTTTAACTCTCTAGGATGGAAATATTGCTTTACAGTCTGACTTTTTCCTGTTAGGCCATTCAGTTTCAAAAAATTCCCAATCAAGGCAGAAAGCAACACATAACGACGACTTAGCCTTTCTGAAGTCTATAAACTTATTGAAAAAGAAAATATTTTCTTATTTGCAGCTGTAGCCCCAGTATTTAGCACACAGCTTAGCAAGTACAATGCACATACATACTTACTGAACTGAAAAAAAATTATAGAAAATAAGGTTTTTCCTCACTTTCTAGCTAGATGGCAACTTGTAGGCAAGGGTCTTCAACGAGTCCTTTATGGCAATGACAAACAGTTCCTATCTAATAGATTATCCTGAGTGGCTATTATTTTCCAATGTTACAGGTGTAATTTTCTCAATCATCCTACCCTACTCCTTCAGTATATCATCCTTTTCAAATAGGTAAATTATTCCAGAAAGACAGGTCTCCCTTTTAAATTTTAAAAGAGGAAAAATTAAGTACACTCTGCTAGGAAATTCTTTATTTCATTATATTCTTTCTAATGTAATTCAAAAGACTTCTTTTACTGAGAGTCAAAAAATAGTCCAAGTCAAGTCTAATAACATAAAATGATAAGGCAATCCAGCCAGGCTGGGACTGAATTAAGAAGTTAAGAGCTAGCATCTAAGTCTACTATGATACCTGACACATCAGAGAAGGTAGAAAGCCTGGCTAGGGGAACAGCCTCTACCAGATCCCAAAATCCTGGATAGAACATGACTGTTAATAGTTCAAAAAATTTATTAGTTCATCAAAATAACAACATAGCTTGACTTTCCTCCAGATACACCTACTATTTACTAATATTCTTCATGGGGTTAGCCTGCAAACTTTTATTTGCTAGCTCAGCAAACTCTCCCCACTATTCTCTATAGAAAAACAAGGGCTTTCTCACAGAACCCTGTGAACTCAGTTAAATTTATTTTAACCAGGGCTCTTCTTTTGAAGAAGGAAACAAAGCAAAAAGGTCAACACCACACAAATTCTAGAAGAAGCACTCCAATAACAATTCTGTTACCAGCATAGATCCTTGAGGACAAAGTAAAAGACTCCTATGGGGTCACCATGGCTACTTACATGATGAAAAAACGTGGTGCGGATATAATCTAAGTGCCCAAGCAATGTGAAAAGACAGCGTCGAAGCTTGTAATTCCAAACCTGCAAAGAGAGATATCCAACTGAGGAAGAGAACATGAGGGTCTTGGGCTTCTCAAAGGCTCAGGTTTCTCAATGAACAAGTATGGACTCATATTTTAGCATTTCTAAGTCAGTCTAGAAACCTTGGTAGGAAGTCTTGATTAAGGCTGGAGGCAAGAGGACGAAGGATGAAAATGCAGGCCAGCTAAAAAACCTGGGTGGCGGGGAAGAAGATGGCAAGACCAGAGAAAAGCTAAAGACAAAACTACAGAAAGGTTTTCCCTTTCTTCGAGGAGAAACCATCTCTAGTTAACAGCACAAGACAAGGTGCTTATCCCGAGCTTAACTTGAAACTTTTCTTTCTACCCTTTAATTGTGTTCTCCTCAGACTGAACATAATTAGTGCTTTACCTATCACCTTAGCTCAGGGCAAAACAGAACAAAACAACAAAACAGGACAGGTACCCTAACTCTAAAGGAAGCAGTAACGTAGCGTATGGATCATCTCAGAGCCCTAACTTGTGGCAAATGATGCCCATACATTCATAGCGTGTACTCGCTATCGTGCCAACAAACTTTAACTCATTGCTATGAAAACACTACGCTGCTCAGTTAGGCTGAGCTAAGCAGAGAAAAAAATATTCAGATATGAAGCTGAGTCAATCACCAAAGCACCAGGCATCAGTGGACACAATTGAAGAGGGTGCTAAAATCAGGACCATAAATGTAGATTGCTCATCCTGCTCAACCAAAAAAACACCCAAAAAAGTGCAAAAATGAGAAGTCAGATGCTTCCCCCCCACTTTTAAACATTTTTATTTGTTTATAATCTATCTGGGCCAGTTTCTTATTAATCTTTTTTTTTTTTAACTTAAAAAATTTTTAATTTTCTTTTGTAAATTAAAGAAGTAACACCAGTTCCTGTAACAAATCCAAACAACCCACAAGTATGATTTTCTAAACAAGTATGTAAGCTGCTCAAAGACTGGGTCCTTGTCCATTATGCTCAACAGGAGCACCTAGAACAGTGGCTGACACTTAGGAGATACTTAGCACGTATATGCAGAAATGAGAAAAATAACATAAAAAGTCCACCCCCATTTGTTCATTCATCTATATACAAATACACGTGTAAGCAGAGGAATTATACTAAAAAATCAGATCCTACCACAAATACTATTCTGTACCTGGCCTTTTTTTCCCCTTTATAGAGTTCAGTGCCTTAAATTTTCATATTTCTAAGCTTCAAACTGTGTTAACTCCTTAAATGTCCTCTATCAAGCTCCAGAACTATAAATCCTGAAGGACCCATAGGGTCCTTAGACCATTAATTTGGCCCTTTGCTTGGCCTCCTGTCTTATTTGGTATTATATTAATCACATCAATGCTGTATTTATCTGGCTATATCAAGTGACATGATCCACAGACATGCCTTTTCTGGACATTCCCCCATTTTATAAAAAAGTTTTCAGCTTTATTAGTCATCAAGAGAAACATAACTGACAGCACAACTGGACTAAACCAAAAGCAGTTTCCTGAATAAACCAAATGCTTCAAAGGCCAGAGTAGCAGGGGTGGGGGTCTGGGGACCACGGTTTCAGGGGAAATCTAGGTCAACTGGCATAATAAAATCTATTAAGAAAACATTGGTGAGTAGCATCTGGGGTCTTAAACGCTAGCGTGTGGCCATCTAAGATGCAGTCTCAACTCACCTGGAACAAAGAAGAATGAAGAACACTAAAGACACAACGTAATTATGAACCCAAGAGACAGAAAAGGCCACATAAACCAGAGACTATATCAGCCTGAGACCAGAAGAACTAGATAGTGCCTGGCCACAAACGATGAGTGCCCTGACAGGGAACACAACAGGGAACCCAACAGGGAACCCCTGAGGGAGCAGGAGAGCAGTGGGATGAAGACCTCAAGTTCTCATAAAAAGACCAGACTTAATGGTCTGACTGAGACTAGAATGACCCCGGAGGTCATGGTCCCCAGAGCTTCTGTTAGCCCACGACTGGAACCATTCCCAAAGCCAACTCTTCAGACAGGGATTGGACTAGACCATAAGACAAAAAATGATACTGGTGAGGAGTGAGCAACTTTGCTCAAGTAGACACATGAGACTATATGGGCAGCTCCTGTCTAGAGGGGAGATGAGAAGGCAGAGGGGGACAGAAGCTGGCTGAATGGACAAGGGAATACAGGGTGGAGAGAAGGGGTGTGCTGTCTCATTAGGGGGAGAGCAACTAATAGTACACAGCAAGGTGTATATCAATTTTTGTATGAGAGACTGATTTGATTTGTAAACTTCCACTTAAAGCACAATCAAAAAAAAAAAAGAAATGTACATGAAAACCATGCCCTAACACTACACAACATTACACATTCGACCACTACAGGAATTAATAATTTATTTTTTTCAGTACGCTTTAAAAACAAAAAAAAAGCTTTACTGAGATATAATTCACAACCCATACAATTTACTCACTTAAAGTGTAGAATTCAATGGTTTTCAATATAGTCACAGTTGTTCAACCATTACCACAATCAATTTCAGAATATTTTCATCACTCCAAAAAGAAACCCTATCCATAAGCAGTCACACTCTAGTTCCCCCAACTTTCCCAGGCCTACTTTCTGTCTCTAGATTTGCCTATTCTGGACATTTCATATAAATGGAAGATAATCGCTTTTTTAAAATATTAATTATTTTGGGGGGGGGAATTTTTTTTCTTAAATGTTACCCAGTTCTTTCCTTTCTCAAGCAGATAATAAGAAACCTAATTTAACCATTCTTGATAGTCGATGGCCACACTATAAATAACAAATACTTTACTAGAAATATTATAATAAAGTTCTATCTGTAGGGTATTCTGAGGTCTATCAGGTAGTTTGACCTTACACTAACTGCTCCTAGGATGCAATGCCTAAAAACTAGGGAAGAGAAAAGAACTGTCCTTCCTATAATTCTAAATGCCTGTTTTTTCCACAAGCAGCTGTCATTTCTTACTCCTGTCACCTAAATTCTACTGTATAATCTGCAACATATAACTATCTGAGATAGCACCCGTAGAAGACTTTACTTTTTCTATGAAGTAAATTTCACTACTGGGTTTAATTTCACTGGTTTAGTTGGATACATACACTTAATGAAAATAACTTGTGGAAGTAAATAGGACAAAATTTGATTATTTTTATAGGTTCTAGCCTCTGGCTTAGCTCTTGCCTATCACACAGTCAATTTTCTTCAAAGAACTGCCTCTACTCTGTGTCTGTTTCCTTACTTCATATTAAAGTGCTAAGATCATTAATGTTCTCCTCATAAAGCAATACAAAGGTAACTTCTCACTCTAATTTTGACCAATTTTTCCTACCCAAAATCCTCTCCTTTCGTGGCTTCTAAGAGCTCCTGCTTTTCTCCTCTTGGTTCATCTCCAACTTTTCAAATCATTCCTTCCCATATTAACTCTACTTCCTTTACCTCTTAAATGATGGTTTGTCTTCTCATCCAACACACTCCCTGTGCAATCTCTTCCATTACCTCTGCTTTGACTCCCTCTTTCTTAATGGCAATTCACAAATATATTTCTAGTACAAATCTGTTCCTCTGCTAGACCGTCCCCTAAGGGCCAAAATGGAACTCATTATCCCAAATCTTCCACCTCCAGAAAACTGTTCTTCCTCTTGTATTCCCTTCCCTGGTTATTGACAGTCCTTCTACCCAGTGATCTAAACTAGAAGCCCAAAAGTCGTCTCTTTCGTTTCCCCTTATTGACCCTCCAACATCCATCCAACAGGGTTACGGATTCATTTCCTTATGCTCTCACATCTATCTCTTTCTCTCCATTTCGAATGCCACTGCCTCAGCTCAGGCTCTGTTCATCTCTCATATGGCCTTATACGACAGTCTCCTAATTGGTTTGTCTGTCTCCAGTCTGGCCAAACTCATCCTATCTATTCTTTACACTACCACCCAAGCGAGCTTTTAAAAAAAAATATGTATATCTGGTATCACTGGTTTGTTTAAGATCCTTTAATTGCTCCTTGTTGTCTGCACGATAACATCCCAACTCCTCGGCACTGCAACAGGTACTCCATGATCTGGACCCTCTCATCTTCTCCCTTTCTCTCACCTTTTCCCCATGCTTTATCCATAGAAAACTAATTAGTTTCTCAAATGGGCCCTGTCTTTTTGTTTCTGTACCTGGGTCGCCCTCCTCTACTTCACTTGGAATATCTATTATGTCACTCAGCAAACCGTACGTGCTGTTATTCAGGCACATTTATCTCCTCTATTACAATAAAAGCTGCTTGAGAACAGAAACCATTTGTTATTTATTTTCAATACTTAACAACAACAAAAAAAAGTTTCCTAGATGAATGCTTTTATCAAAAGCCTGAGTTCTGTATGAATGAGATATCCTCTTAGTTCCTTCCACAACCCCCAAACCTTCCACATCCTTCTGTTCTGTTCTTCCAGTCACGCCAGAGCCTCTATACCTTAATCTTATAGTCATCTCCTCCAGAGACAAACAGTGGTTGCTGCTTATGGAAGTCAATGCCTCGTACTGGACCTGGGGAGAAGGCAGGCAAAGTACATTAAAGACACGTATTGTTTCTGATCTCTAAGATGGTTTCTATTAAGAATTTTCCAATTCTATCCCTTCCACATTCTTTAATCCTAAAGAAATTAATATCAAGCAAGGCTTAAACCAAGCCAGAAGATAATACTTACACTTCCTTTAACTTCGTCACAGAAATTGGTATCTTACCATCATGTTCATCAAATTTGTCAATGAGGGTACACATCCGATAGTCCCATAGCTGGATGACCCCATTGTGCAAACTGGTCAGGATCCAGGGTCTTTTGGGGTGAAAACTGAGCCCTGGAAAAAAACAGAATGATGTAACGAGCTATGTCCCATAATGTCACCTCCAATCAATTCTGATAAGAAAAAGGAACACCTAGGTTCATTCATACATTCAACATGCCTGATACTTTTTTATCGGACCCCACATACTGTAAATTTTATGTTGTTAGGACTAGATTTTTGTTATATTCCTTTAAATATTGCTGGGCTTTGTTTTAGGATGCAGTCACTTGGAATCAGTCTGATCCTTTTGAGGCTTGCTTGTAAGCTTTGTTTGTTAGAGTGGGTACACAGCAGCCCTTCAAACCAAAACCAAACCGGCTGCTGTCAATTCCAACTCATGTTGTTACGTGCCGTCGAGTTGGTTCCAACTCACAGCAACCACACGTACCACATAAGGAAAACTGCCCGGTCCTGCGCCATCCTCACATTTGTTATGCTTGAGCCCACTACTGCAGCGACTATGTCAATCTATCTCATTGAAGGTCTTTGTCTTTTTCGCTGACCCTCTACTTTACCAAGCATGATGTCTTTCTCCAATGACTGATCCCTTCAGACATGTCCAAAGTATGTGAGATGCAGTCTCACCATCCTTGCTTCCAAGGAGCATTCTGGTTATACTTCTTCCAAGGCAGATTTGTTTGTTCTTTGGCAAGACAGAGTAGAACTGCCTCATAGGGTTTCCAAGGGGTGGCTGGTGGATTTGAACTGCCAACCTTTTGGTTAGCAGCCAAGTTCTTAGTCTAGGTCTATTTTGGCATCACTATGAGTCAGAATCGACTTGACAGCAACAGGTTTGGTTTTTGGATTAAGGCAATGAGGAGGCCTGGGGGTGCAGTGGTTAAGCACCAGGCTGTTAACCGAAAAGCGGCCAGTTTGAACCTACCAGCTGCTCCACAGAAGAAGATGTGGCAGTCTGCTTCCGTAAAGATTTACAGCCTTAGAAACCCTGTGGGGCAGTTCTATTCTGTCCTATAGGGTCACTGTGAGTCGGAAGTGACTCAACGGCAACAGGTTTGGGTTATTAAGCAAACAAACAGAGTCCCTGGGTGGCAAAATGGTTAAGCGCTTGGCTATTAACCAAAAGACTTGCGGTTCAAACCCACCCAGAGGCACTGTGGAAGAAGGGCCTGACAATCTGCTTCCAAATGGTCACAGCCATAAAAAGCTTTGTGGAGCACAGTTCTGCTCTGCAACACTTGGGGTTCCATGAGTCAGAATCACCTCGACGGCAACTGGTTTGTACATTTTTATTAAGACGACAGAGACCCTGGCTGGCACAGTTAATGCTCTCGGCTGCTAACTGAAAGGTTGGAGGTTCGAGTTCACTCAAAGGCACCTTGAAACGAAGCCCTGACAATCTGCCTCAGAAAAATCAGCAAATGAAAACCCTACGGAGCGCAGTTCTACTCTGACATACGTGGGGTTGCCAAAAGTCAGAATCGACTCAATGGCTACTGGTACCCGGTGGTATTAATGCAACACCCCTCTGACGCCTCTGCATGGTGCCCTGTATATCAGGACCTTTCTACTCTGGCTCATAGAAACAAACTATTCCAAGCCCTGTGTGAGCTCCACAGACTGTTCTGCTTTTTACTTTCCAGTGGTTCTTGCCCAGGCCCTGAATAGTTTCCTCACATGCACATGCAAGGAGTCCTCAGTCAAAGACCCAAGGGGACCCCATGCAGATCTCCAGTCATCTCTGTGCAACTCTCTCCACTGGTACTTTGTCCAGCAAATTCTAGCCACCTTGGCTTCCCTGAACACTAAACTCTTGTGTGTTCAACTCAGCGAGACCACAGGGCTCTTCCTCCTTCCTGCTACTGTGGCCTGGAAATTCTCTTCAGGCAGCAAGCTAAAACAATCATAGGACTCACCTCCTTTATCTCCCTTCTCTCAAGGATCACTCTCCTGCACTGCGTGTTGTCCAGTGTTTGAAAAGCTTTGTTTCATACATTTTGTCCGGTTGTGTAGATATTTAAGGTTGGAAGATAAATCTGGCCCCTGTCACTCTACCATGACTAGAAGTGGAAGTCCCCAAAGGTAACTACTATTAACAGTTTGGAGTATTCCTTTTCAGATTTTTAATGTAGTTACATACAAACGTAGATCTTATTCATTGTATGAAAATGGGGATCACATTATAATTTTCTGCAAAATTCTTTTCTCATGTGGCTATATATCATAGATCTCATTCTGTTTAAGTACACATAAACATAATCTCACTCTTTAAGTGTACTGTACAAATGCATCACATTTTTAAATTATTTTACTGATGGGCATTTAAGTTTTTTCCTCCACTTTTTGGCTATCAAAAAACAGGACCTAATAAAAAACGACAACAATAAAACAGGACCTAATGAAGATACGAGGAGCCTGTGGCCTCAGTGGTTAAGTGCTCGGCTGTTAAGCAAAAGGTCAGCACTTCAAACCCACCGGCCACTCTGTAGGAGAAAGATGTGGTAGTCTGCTTCCGTAAAGATTACAGCCTTGGAAACCCTATGGAGCAGTTCTACTTTGTCCTAGAGAGTCACTCTAAGTTGGGATCAACCCCACTGCAACAGGTTTGGTTTTTGTAATGAAGATACTCGCCATGAGTCTGAATGGACTACATGACAACTAATAACAACAAAGACACTTTCACATATAACGTAGCCTATCTGCACTATCACTGTTTTAGGCTAAAGACCTGGAAATGGAATTGATTGCTCAAGAATAGGGTATGTGCATTCAAAATTCTGATGATGGTTGTTGTTAGCTGCACTGAATCTGAACCAACTCACGGCAACCACATGCAAGAAACACTGTTTAAATGCAAAAAGGGTGGATCAGTATAGACTCTCACCAAGTTTATAAAGGTACCTGTTTCACCGGACTTTGGACAACATAAGATGTTATCCGTTATTTGCTGTTTTGTTAACCTAAGACAAAAAAATGTTTTTGTTTTTTTGCATTTCTTTAATTAGTGAGGTGTGGCATATTTTCATTTGTTTATTAAACAATTACATTCCTAATTCTAAATTTTTCATTCTATTTTTCCATTGGGTTGCTCACTTTTTACCTTTATGATATACCTCGTTATCTGGTGCCACGGAGCCAGTTTTGACTCATGCCATCAACCCGTTCCCCGGGATTCGATTCCAACTCACAGTGATCCTACAGGACAGAGCAGAACTGCCCTATAGGGTTTCCAAGGCTGTAAATCTTTACATGCCACATCTTTCTCCCACAGAACGAGTGGCTGGTGAGTTTGAACCACTGACTTTTCAGTTAGCAGCTGAGGGCTTTAACCACTGCACCTCTGGGGCGCATTCTCTCTCTATAAGAGAATAGTAACTATTCACATTTTACAGATGAGGAAACAAATTTAGAGATGTTAAGTACGTCGCCCAAGGTCACATACAGCTTGTTAGTGACTATTTCGGGATACTGAAGCAAGTTCATCTCATTCCAAATACCAAGTTCCAAACCACTTTGCTATGCTGCATCTTATCAAATACTGCTGCTTTAATTTCTTTTCCAGTTCTCAGCAGACCTGACTTCCTTGCCTTTGCCATTAAAACACTCTAAAAGACTACTGCTGCGATTTCAGCCATTTGCCCCCAACTCCACCCCTCTCTTCTACACACTCAAGCTCTAGGGTTGCCATATTTAGCAAATAAAAATACAGGAAATGCCCAGTCAAATTTGAAGTCCAGATAAACAAAGAACGATACTAAAAAATTATTCGTTGTTAATCTCAATTCAAATTTAACTGAACGTCCGGTATTTTACCTGACAATCCTGCAAAGCTCAGATTTTACTGAGAGCTACAGACCTCAAAGTCCTGTTTTCCGGTAAGAAACAGACCCTAGTGGAAGCACTGGGTGGTGATATGACGCAGCCAAGGCTTCCTTAAATGAGGTAGCCAGTGCTCGTCTCCAACAAAGCTACTGACTCGGGTGCCTGTGACAGATGGAGACTCAATCCCCAAGACCACTCCCCACAACACGATCAGCAAAAAGACAAGAGGTTACAAGACCTTACCGGCAGAAGAAAGTCGCGGCCACAGCCCCCAGGAGCATGAGAGGGGAAAGAACAGGGAACTGACCTAAGGGATTGCGGGGCTGGAAACCACTCTGCAGGTAAATCAGGGCCCGAGGACACACCAAAGAGGAGACTGGAGAACGGCCCTCCAGGCCTAACTTCCCTCCCTCCCGTCCTCCTCAGGGTCCGTCGATGGGCCAAACTCAGCCAGCATGTCTACTCCCTTTCTTCCCCCGTGACAGCGCCGCCCGTGACATCCAGCCTCCGTGCTCCCCCTTTTCTTCTCCAATACCTTTGACCCGCGCGCTCTTGGTCTCGAATTTGGTTAGCATCCTCCCGACCTCCGGTTCCGAGGTCCTACTCCGAGGCCCGCCACTCCCTGCTGCCCTTTGGTTGCCTCCACGTCAGCGTCCCTCCGCAGTAGCCACCGGAAGCGCCTCAAGACACGAACTTCCGGTCTCTGGAGCTCTGGGCCACAGAGATGACGCCAGTGGTGGCCTAGAGAGGCCGCTACCAGACTGAAGGGGAACCGAGGCTTCCGCTCAACTGAGAGGCAAGATGGCTACGGCTGCGGGCGGCTGTGAGGTTGTACGGGGAAGTCAGGGTCTTCTTCACCTTCTGTCTTTCTGCGTCCTATTGGCAGGTGAGGCCTCCCATGCCCGTGAGCTTCGCTCTGTAAGAACCCTCCGGATCGGCCCAGCAGCTAGCGCCGCCGTCTCCCTTTCTGGTCCACTGCCCCTCTGTCCCCCCGCCCTCTAAATCCTTTTTCTCTTTCGTTCCCGCGACAGAAGTTCCCCCCTTTTCCTGGACCTGAAGGCCCTTCTCCCTTCGGCACATTGTGCCGCTCTCTTCCTACTTCCAGGCCTCTTCCTGGACTTCCTGCCCGGCTATCTCCCAGTTTGTCCGAATGCTGATTTTTTCGCACGGCCCCAGCCACCCTATCCACAATCAAAAGAGACAGGTGTCGGTGTTCAGCTTCCTTCCCAGAACGTTTTGACTTTTTAAGATGAAACCAGGCTCGTTTTGTGGGTTCAGGGCTTAGGAAGGTAGATTCCTCGTTTCTTCCTCTGTTGGTTTCACTGTAAACCCCTGGCCCTCTGCCTTGCCGCAGTTTCTTTCATCTGTAAAGTGAGACTTCTGATATGGGTATTCTTAACTGTTTAGACCCTGAAGTAATGATCCAAGGAACTTTATGAATTTGTGGTGTGCAAAAGTGTTTGCTTACTTGTATTTATTTTTTGATACATGATTTTCTACTTGTTGGAGCCTTAAAATGCAAATATGCCTGTATGTAACCATGACTGTGCCTTCCTCCAAATTCGTATTGTGTTTAAAGATCCCAAATGAGAAATTCTAGCTGCCCCCCACTCTGGGCACACACAAACCACCAATTGGCGCTTTTGGTGTAGTTGGTGAAGAGTTGATTAACTCTGACAGGTGTGTGTGTGGCATAAAGTGTCTCCCAACTCTGTTCCTGTTGAATATACCATGGCCTGCCAGAGGAACGAACAAATCAGCCTTGGAAGAAATGCAGCCAAAATGCTCCTTAGATTCGTAGATAGCAAGACTTCATCTTGTTTTCGACATGTCATCAGGAAAGACCAATTGCCAGTAAAGGGCAACATGTTTGGTAGAGAGTCAGTGAGAGCAAGGGGAACCCTCAATGAGATGGATCGACACAACAGCCTCAACAGTGTGCTCAAACATGTCAAAGATCACGGAGATGGCTCAGGACCAGGCATGGTTTTGTTCTTTTGTTCCACTGCACATAAGGTCACCATGAGTCAGCCAACTCGAAAGCGCCGAACACCAACAACAAGGTCTATTCAGGCTCTTGGAAAAGTATCTCAGAAAGTTTTTGTTTTTGTAATCTGTACCCCATTATTAACTAATTATTAATATACATACAGGACAGAAAAGTAGACATATGATCAACCACGCAGCCAGAAGCTGACACAGCTGAGGCCAAATGTGCCTTTTCTTTGACAAATCAAGTTTTCTCTCTTTTAGCTTCAGAATCAGCTTCTCTGTGTGGAAATTGTAATAACCCTCTGAAGCACTAGTTGAGTGCTTTGTAGAGCATGTATCTGCTTTAATAATGTGCCCAAAAAGTGAGAGGAATGGATATTCTTCCCATTTTAGAAAATGTGATATTGAGTGACTTAATGCAGTAAACTCATGACATAGCAGAGGCTAATATCAACGTCTCACAATTTCTTCTAACACTTTCTGTTTTCTCAGGTTTGTGCAGGGGAAATTCAGTGGAGAGGAAGATCTACATCCCCTTAAATAAAACAGCTCCCTGTGTCCGTCTGCTCAATGCCACTCATCAGATTGGCTGCCAGTGTGAGTTGGGGTTGGGATTTGTGTTTGTGGCCAATGATATTTTAGTCTGTGCCCTAGATATAAATTAAGATCCATATCCTGCTTGGGAGACTCGGCACTCAAATTAAACTGTGTGGGCAGGAAGTGATAGAGAACCATCTTGCAAACCAGGCAAGGTAATTAATGAGAGCTAACACTTAGTAAGTGCTACATACCCAGCTTTTTACATGAATGTCTTATTTGACCCTCATAACAACTCCATGAGGTAGGTCTTATTATTTTAAATAAAGATCATGAAAGCAAGGCTTAGAGAAGTTGAGTAACTTTCCTAAGGTCATGCTAATAATAAGTGATGAAGCCAGGATTTACACTGTAGTGGTCCAAGGTCAAGGAGTCCTGGTGATGCAGTGGTTAAAACGCTTGACTGCTAACTGAAAGGTCAGCAGCTCAAACTCACCAGCCGCTGCGCAGGAGCAAGATGTGGCAGCCTGCTTCTGTAAAAATTTACAGCCTTGGAAACCCTATGGGCAGTTCTACTCTGTCCTGTAGTTGGAATCAACTCAACAGCGGTGAGTTTGTTTTTGGGTCTGAGTTCTAAGCCAAGACTTAATCATCCTACTATACTGCCTTCTAAGTAGAAGTCTCATATCCTGTGGAGCCTAGTCATCCTCTGCCCTCTGAATGATCTTTTTGGAACCAAAATGGGCTTCTTAAAAACAGTGAACTGAGAAGAAGGCATTAAGAATGCCAAATAGTTGTCAGGAAGAATTAGTAAAACGTTCAGACTTGTCTTTATGCTTTGTGACTGTGTTCCAAAACCGTGGCAACATGGTTCTAAAAATTATAGACATCACAGAGGGAAAAAAAGGTGTGATGTGAAGGCCAAACCCCAGTTCCTCTGCTGCTTAACCTGCTGTCTTTAGATTTTGTTCTTTCACGGCCAGTGAGTGTAGTTTCACAGATAGGCAGGAAACTCAGGGCCCTATCTTGCTTCTTCATCATCAAAAAAATTGAATTTACACCTATAAAAATGGCTAGACTAGTCCTGCACAAAGCTGAAAATCAGAGTACCTTTTATAGGTGTTTATACAAACCCTGGGAAGTGTCTGTGTATACACTATACGCTATTTGTCCCATGTCCCTGTACAGAAAGTACTGGGACTGAATTGACTGGTTCCAAACCACCCCAAACAGAACTTCTGTTGGACTTAGTTCCTTAACTGCATTTGCAGGTGGAAAAGAGCCAGGTCCAGTATAGACTGAGATCAGACTGCTGGTCTTGCTAGAACCTCACTGTAAGTATCAGAGGCCAGGAGTCCATCCTCCTGGATCTGGGCTCTAAGAAATCCCCTCTGGGAACAGTAATGCACAGAAGTGTTTGCTTATATGTATTTGTTTTCGAAAATACAACTTTATAGTTGGTGGAAGCCTAAAATGCAAACATGCATTTCCTAGCGTGTTCTTGGAGCAACTCTGTGGGAAGAAAGCAATAGCCTTTAGAGAGAAAGCCAAGTTCCAGTACAGAGGAATGAAAGGGAAGGGCTGGACTCTGGCCATTCCCTCATTAAAGCCTTATTTCCTGTTTCAGCCTACTTATCTGTAAGTCTTACCTCATCATATCTGTCCATTCTGAATAGGCTACAGCTTCTTTAATTAGAGTTTTAAGCATGATAAAGCTAAAGAAAAATAGTTTGATTTTTTTGGTTATAATAGCCATTCTTTTAGGCTCTTTTCTTTAAGATGTTCAAAGTTCTCTATGTAGATTCTTTTTTTTTTATATCTCTCCTCACAGTATGAGATGACTAGAGAGTTGAAAAGCTTCTCCCCAGAGAAAGTAAGCAAGTTAGTTAAGATTATGTAGTCACTGATTGGAACCCAGAATAGAATACAGGTTTTTTTTCAGCGCAGCGTCATAGCTTGTTCTAGTTCTTTCTAGAGCTGAAGTTATATATTTTTTATTTGCTAGACTATCTTTTCCTTGTCCCACGTTTCAAATGCTGTGGCAAGGGCTGTTGTCTTTTGGACTGGGCTTTAAACCAAACAGCTCGAACCCCTGCTGAGAATTTGCATTTCTAACAAGTTCCCAGGCAATGTTAACGCTTCTGGTTAGGGACCAGTGGTTCTCAAAATTTGTTATACGTGACAATCACCTGGGGATCTTGTTAAACTGCAGATTCTTATTCAGTATATCTGGGGCCGAAATGCAAATTCTCAGCAGTGGTTCAAACCAGAACGAACTGTTCAAAGCCCTGCTTTTGGGGTACTTAGAACTGCCATTGGTATCTAGGTCCTTACTAAAGTTATTCCAGACTCTGATATTCTTCCGTGTTTCATCATTATCACCACCGACGTGAATTTATGAAGTATTTACTATATGTAAGATATAGTTGAATGTTGGCGACCCTGCCTCTGTATCTAGATTTTACCAGATCCAATGGGAGAAAAATTTTGCTCATCTGGCAGTCCACAAGTGCTTACGGGTTTTGTCTCATTCCCGTTGCAAGTATTTCAGTGCCTTGGTGTAGAACCATAGTTCTCATGGCCGGCTATATTTAATGAAGAACCATATGTGGTATGTTTTAAATTGTGTTTACCTGGGCCCAACCTTTGGAGATTTGTGTGTAGTAGACCCGAGGTAAGGCCCGGGCATCTGTGTTTTTTTAAAACTCCAAAGTGATTCTCATCCACAGCCAGGGTTGAGAACTGCTCTAAAATAATTTTTGAATAATCCACCTAGTTATGTCTCTGCATGGATCACAAGGGACCTGAGGCATGTCACTACGCAGAACTCAAGGCTTCCTGCACTTGAGATCACCCATCCTCTAAAGCAGTGCATACTTGTCTTTGTACACCACAAGACACATAGAAAACATTTGGATGGCACCCTGGTAGATAAATGGGCGATATTTGTAGGGCACCCTGGCGTAAACGGATGAGTCTTTTCTTGGCTGGAGGTGACCAGCCTATGCACTTTGGAAACCCCAGGCCCCCAGCCTTCCCAAGGACTGAGGGGAATCAATATCAGCATATTTTTTATCCATTCAAGTCTCAGAACTGGGGAGCTCTGCTCTGGAGACCACGACCTTCTTGATTAACCTCACCTAAAACTGACCAAAAACAAGTAAAGTCATTCCCAAATAGGGCAAAAGGAATGGAGATCCAGGAAGGCTGCTGAGGCAAAGCCAATCTACTCATATGTTTTCACAAAGGAAGGTTCACAGATAGAACTCCAAGAGATCTAGAGCCTGCCATTTCCTAGAGAAAATACAGGTTTGGAAACTTTGGCATCAACTGTTTAGAATCATGTGGCTCTGGCTAAATGAGGTTGAGGGAAGAGGGCAAGCAAATGGAGATCACCGTTCCTTTCTGACATTTAGTGGACAAGGCTACGCTGATGAGTAGTCCTCTTGGGCTCTTTTGTCTTCCATTTCCTCCTGGTAACCTTCAGCCTTCAGTTGGAGCCAGGGCGATTCAACTGTTCAGTTCGAGTTCAGAGGTAGCTCCGTTAACACAAATGTGCTGTGACATCTTTGGCAAATAAATGCCTGGCCAGTCAGTGAGGCAGTCAGAATTGTCAACTGTGGGAGATGTAATCTGACCCATTCTGTCCTGGCAGCTTCCATTAGTGGGGACACAGGGGTTATCCATGTAGTAGAGAAAGAAGAGGACCTGCAGTGGGTGTTGACCGATGGCCCCAACCCACCTTACATGGTTCTGCTGGAGGGCAAGCTCTTTAACAGGTAAGAACTAGGTGTACCTACCGGAAAAAACGCATCCAGAGAGGGCAAGATTCAGGGAACATTCCCCACACCTGTGGGTGAAAACGTCCCTTAGCTGCCCTGCTCTGATCAGAGCAGGGGGTGGTGGTGGTCCTCAGGGGACATATGTACATTTTAAAGGAGTTATCTCAGTGATCCCGTAAGTAGAGCTCTACTGAGTGAGGACCCCAGGGAGGAAGGGGCATGGTACCCAGGATCATTCTCAAACAGTTAGATATCAGTCCCTAAGCCCAAGCTGGTTCATAGTCCTGACTCAGAAGTTAGAGAGCAAAACGGGTCAACAGCTTTGATTTCCCTAACTCCACATTTGTTTCCATCAGCGGGATTGGGGGTGGAATTAGAGGATATTGGGCTTTGTGGTACCTTTGTGGCCTCCCTCCTTGTTGCAGGACTATAATGGAGAAGCTGAAAGGGAGAACCGGGCGAATTGCGGGTCTTGCAGTGTCATTGGCCAAGCCCACACCCCCCGCTGGCTTCTCTCCTAGTGTGCAGTGCCCCAATGATGGATTTGGTAAGAGCCCCAAAGGACCAGGGAGCCTGCTATTACCCAAAGTAGCTTGTTGCTTAGGTGGTGTTGGCTAGATACTTACGGCTTCAGTAATATCTTTGATGTGGTATGTGTTCTTTAGGTGAGTTTGAGTGAGTATATGTATGTGGTGTGAGCAATTGACTCCCAAACAGAAGATAGTGTTACTTTGTCACTCATTCCTCTCCTCTCCCGCTTCCCTTCTTCCACTTCCTCTCTATCCTTTCTTCTTGACACATGCTCAGATCCCTAATCTGCCAGCCTAGGGCTCCCTGATGCCAGTGTGTCTGTCTTATACTGTGGTACTGGTAGATTGGTGCCCACTCCTTTGAGCGATCCCCTCCTTTTGAACTCTGTCCCAACCCTGTGATATCCTAACCTTCCTCCCTCACCTCATCCTGAAGCCTATGCCCCAAAAACCTTCCCCCATTCTCCCCTTCAGGTGTTTACTCCAACTCCTATGGGGCAGAGTTTGCTCACTGTAAAGATGTGCTATGGAACCCTCTGGGTGATGGCTTGGCATATGAAGACTTTAGCTTCCCCATCTTTCTTCTTGAAGACGAAAATGAAACCAATGTCATCAAGCAGGTAATGCTTCTGCCAGCTCCTAGCAATTCCGGTTAGAGATAGGGTGGAGAAGGGGATCAAGAATGTTTTTTTTAGGCTCTCCTGTTTGGAGGGAGGCTCATTTTGTCTGTGCACCCTGTGGAAGACAGTTCTTCCAAGAAAGAGCCAAGAAGTGTATTTGTCTCACATCCTGTCTCTTGGTTCCTACTGCTGCCTAATATCACAGCATTAAACGCTCTTAGACTAGAAAAAAATATAACGAATATTTAATACGAAACAAGGTATACAGCCCTGGTTAAGAGCTAGACCAAAACCAAACTGAACCCTTTGCTGCCGAGTTGGTTCTGACTCATAGCAACCCTACAGGACAGAGTAGAACTGCCCCATAGAGTTTCCAAGGAGCGCCTGGTAGATTCAAACCACTGACCTTTTGGTTAGCAGCTGTAGCACTTAACTACTATGCTACCATGGTTTCCACTAGTATGGTAAAAAGAACACTGGAATAGGAATTGAGGGATTTATTTTGGTATTTTCTGAAGTTCTTTTTAGTTCTAATATTCAGTACTTCTAGTCCAGCTTCTTCTTTTTGACACATAGAGCAGTTAAGAGATGTGTCCAAAGTTACATGGTGAGTTGATGTCCAGGCTCTCTTGAACCTGGCCTTTTGATCTCCAGTTTGGTGTACTTTACATCTAATTTCATGAGTTACAGTGGCCAAAGATCCAAATTGGGGCCATTGAGGTGGGGTAATTACATTTGCCCCAACTAAGCCATGGAGTCTGTGTCCTTTGGCACCTCTTTGACACTCTGGATCCTGTGGTTGTGCCAGGACAACCATAGCTCAAGGACAGGTACAAGAGTGGCCTCAGGATGGAACCAGGCTGTCCTCGTTCTGGGCAGTGTGGCAGTGACACACTTCCTGTTCCAGTGCTATCGAGATCACAACCTGAGTCAGAAGGGCTCTGCACCCGCCTTCCCGCTGTGCGCCATGCAGCTCTTCTCTCACATGCACGCCGTCCTCAGCACTGTCACCTGCATGCGACGCAGCTCCATCCAGAGCACCGTCAGCATCAACCCAGGTAGGACAGGCCCAAGGCCTGCTAGGTGTGCTGGAGCTAGGGGGTCCCGGGCCAGGGAATGTTGGAGAGACCAGGGTAGGGAAGGAGCGGGCATAGGCAGTGAATCCTGGGTGGGAGAAATAGAACCAGCACCAAACAGGTGAAGTGACTTGTCCCTGAAGGGAATGGTGGCAGAGAAACCAACCTGGAGCCCTTGGAGGGAGTGAAAATGACTGACAGAGCCCACGGGGCACTCGTCAGAGAAGTCGTCCGTGCCTTCTTTGTAGCCACCCTCTCCCTCTCTCCTGCTGATCTCTCACTGTTTCTGTCCTACCCAGAAATTGTCTGTGACCCCCTGTCCGACTACAACGTGTGGAGCATGCTTAAGCCTATAAATACATCTGGGACATTAGAGCCTGATGATAGGGTCGTGGTGGCTGCCACCCGGGTGAGTGTTGGCCGTTGAATCAAGGTGGGCAGGCCTCTTGGGCATATCAAATTTCAGGGTTATCACATTGGGGAGCCTCGGATGGAGAGCGACCTGGGCTTCAGGCTCCCAGGTTCTAGCCATTGCCCCAGGACCTGTGTATTTTCTTGACTGGAACAGGAGATAGGGCTTGGGGGCCTGGTTCTAATTTCCCATTTTAAAGTGTGCCTCCCCTGCCTCTTCCACTGCTGTACGCAGCTGGACAGCCGGTCCTTTTTCTGGAATGTGGCCCCAGGGGCTGAAAGTGCCGTTGCCTCCTTCGTCACCCAGCTGGCTGCAGCTGAAGCTTTGCAAAAGGCACCTGATGTGACTCTCCTGCCCCGGAATGTCATGTTTGTCTTTTTCCAAGGGGTAAGTGCTCTAAGGTGACCTGGGGGGCAGGGAAGGAGGGAGACAGTGAAGGTGGGAGTGGCGGGTGCTTCTAAGCTACCAAGTCTGCGGGTTGGGAGGCGTGGGGTCACAGTACTTGGCCTAAACTGTCTGTCAGCAGAACGCTTCTGGATGTGTCTACGTGTGTCTCCCCTCAGATCCCCAGCTTTAGGAAGCCTTCGTACCCTGACCTGGAATTGGTATACTATTCATCCCCCACATCCTCTCTGATAGGATCAATTTGAGGTGTCCTGCCACATTTGTTCTCTGAGGCCCCTGCCTCTTCCTACTGGCAACACAGCCTGGCCCTAGAGCAAGGGAACAGCAGCTGAGGTTGAACCAGTGCGGGTAGGGGAGTCAGGAAGCAGGCACACAACAGCTGACGTTCACCTCGGGCCTTTGCTGAGGCTACTTCCCCCAGATCTGGGCTCGGGAAGTCCTGTGATACGTACATGTGAGGGATGGTCACAGCTGGAGGTGGGGTGGGAAGGAGGGCAAAGTCACATGACTGTAAAGATAACACGAGACAGTAGGCTTCTTGTCTGCAGCGTTGCTGATCTGGCCTTCCTTGAGGCTGCCCTGACTCTTGGAATTGCCATTCTCTTTCCTACCCGTCCCCACGCTTCAGGAAACCTTTGACTACATTGGCAGCTCACGAATGGTCTACGATATGGAAAAGGGCAAGTTTCCTGTGAAGTTAGAGAACATCGACTCGTTCGTGGAACTGGGACAGGTGTGCAGCACGTGCCCCCCACCCCTCTACTTTCCTCCTTAAAGCATCTCCCCCCATCATTCTGTTGTCCTCACTGCAGGTAGCACCACCTCTTCCCTTGACTCCTCTTCTGGTCCTGCTCTCTCTCCCAGGTCTGGGCCAGAGCAGGATACTGATGGTAGGTGTTGCTTCCTCATCCTCCCCCAGGTGGCCTTAAGGACTTCACTAGAGCTCTGGATGCACACAGACCCCATGTCTCAAAAAAATGAGTCTGTACGGAACCAGGTAACCTGAGCATCCCTCCTCACTTCCTGTCCATCAGCCCTGTCACCTGCTGCCCCCAGGACCTATGAGACCAGACCTTAGGTTGGATATTGGCTGGAGGATGCATACTACAGCTGTTATTTCTCCCTGGGAAGACTCATCAGCTCAGTTACACAGCACTGGTTTGCTGGGATGATTAGATCATTTACTGCCCAGCAAACTGTCGCTGCTCGTTAAGGGCTAGTTCAGTGAGTGACTGGTTCCCCTCTTTCCTTGCTGCCCACATATCTAGTTGTCAAGGCTGCCCTGCCCGATTCCTGGTGGTACCAGACTCCCTACTCAAATTGTCTTCACTACTTGTTCAAGACCCTTGCTCCCTTCAAGGTCCTAGTCAGCCTACTTTTTCCACAAGGTTCTCTTCAGCCTTCATGTCATCCCTGCTGTGGACTCCTGTAGCACTTACAGAAGGGTTACCTTTTAGGCCTCCAACACGCTGTTCTGTATTATTGTTTGTCCCTCCAATTCTGTACAAGTAATAAATGAGTGTCCACTGAGCCTTAGGCAGAGTACTGAGAAAGTGGACTGACTTAAAAATCTGAAGAAAACCCAGGTCTGTTCCTTCTTTGTGCCCTAATTTTCTACTCTAAAAAGGATGGTGAAGGGCTACAGGAAATTCTGAGAACCATGATCCCAAAAAAATTCTGAGAACCATGATCCCAAAAAGCTGCAGGAATTTAGATCCATGAGGCATTATCTTTGCTTCCCAGCAGACTTTGGGCAGCTCCCCAAGCAGGGAGCTTGAAGTGTAGAGCATCTCAGGCCTGAAAGAACCCCCTGGGGTCCTGCTCCCCAGCTTCCCATGAGTTCCTCCCTCGTCTCCCCAGGTGGAGGGCCTCCTGACCACACTGGAGAGCAGTGGAGCCGAAGTCCCTGCTGTCGTCCTCAGGAGGCTGAGCCAGTCCCAGCCCCTCCCACCGTCTTCTCTGCAGCGATTTCTTCGAGCTCGGAACATCTCTGGTGTGGTTCTTGCTGACCACTCTGCTGCCTTTCATAATAAGTAAGAGTCACTGGGCCCTCCACGCTCTTCGTCCTTGAAGAGAGGCTAGTCTGTAGTCTGGGATTGATAGAGAAAGAAATGTCTTTTGTGTCAGAAAGGATTACCACTCTCTGCTCTCCCCACATCTCCCACTCTAGACCCTCAGCATAGTTTGTGCTCTTTGCTGATAGCCTGCTCACATCTGACCTGGTCCCCACATTTGACTTGAAGACAGTCCTCACTTTTAGCCGTTTCCTAGCACAGCCATCCTCTGTTAGGGTTCCACTCCTCCCAAGCTCTTGAAGGGCCTGAGTTCCCCAGGGCTGCCGGCAGAGGGCATCATCTCCAACAAGAGCCCTTGAAAGGCTGATGGGGTGCTTCAGCTGGAGGACAGAAGGAGCAAGTTACTGGGGCCCACCCAAAGGGCCCACGGACGATACTCTGGGGAATGTAACGCATTCCTGTTGCCATGCTGGTCCAGTGTGAAAGTAAAAGTGTCCGCTACCACTGAGGTGGCTCCAGGATAAGAAGCGAGGCCTTGTTAATCCCTTCTTTCCTAGCCTTGGACATCCTTAAACTGTCCCTACCCTGAAGCCTGGAGTAACAAGAGACTTCTTATCTCAGGTGGATCGCTAAGCTCCCAGCCTCCTTTCCACTTGGCCAGATGAGTTTCTGAGTGCAGATGTTTAAGCTCTAGTTCTCTGAGCCCAGCCAAGTATCACGGCATTTGTTTAGGGAGGCAACGATTTTGGTCGATAGGGTCAGCTCTCCTCTCCAGATCTTTCCTCTCTACTACTTTGGGGTGAGTGATGATTCATTTGAGTACACCTTTTGGCTGACTTGATTCTTTGTGGGGTGGGCATTTATATGGTGAAGCTGGGAGCTCTCTTCTCTTAATCTGTTGTCTTAGTCGTCTAGTGCTGCTATAACAGAAATACCACAAGTAGATGGTTTTAACACAGAGAATTTATTCTCTCACAGTTCAAGAGGCTAGAAGTCTAAATTCAGGGCACCAGCTCTAAGGGAAGGCTTTCTCTCTCTTTTAGCTCTGGGGGAAGGTCCTTGTCATCAATCTTCCCCTGGTCTAGGAGCTTCTCAGCACAGTGACCCTGGGTCCAAAGGACACGCTCTGCTCCCAACTCTTTCTTGGTGGTAGGAGGTCCCTCTCCTCTCTGCTCAGTTCTCTCTTTTATATCTCAAAAGAGAATGACCCAAGATACAAGCTAATCCTGTAGGTTGAGTTCTGCCTCGTTAACATAACTGCCTCTAGTCCTCCCTCAGTAACGTAGAGGTTAGGATTTATATCACAGAGGATAAGCGCGTCAGATCACAAAATGATGGACAACCACACAATACTGGGAATCATGGGCTAGCCAAGTTGACATACATTTTGGAGGGATACAATTCAATCCGTAACACTCCTCTTCTAAGATCTGTCTCCTTGGGGCTCCCCAAGGAGCTTCATGGTGATTTGACTCAGTATGTTATTAAATATATGTGAGCCTGCCTGGTCCTAATGCTTGCTAACCTTTCCTTCTACTCCCAGTCACTCTCAGTGTAGGTGCTTATGGGAACAATCATAGAATTATGTGGTGCTCTAGTGACCTGAGACTCTTTAATTCTGGCAGGGTTCTCTGGAGGTTGTCTTAACCGTTCTCCTATATCCCCTGTCCAAACCATATAGAAGTGTCTCTTGCAATTAAAGATCTCCTAGGAAGCAAAGATTTCTGCATCCGGATCTCATTCACCTTTTCTTCCTTGTCTGTCAGGAAATTCTTTGTATTTAACTCACCATTCCCACCCTCACTCCCATCTCCCCATTCTTCACACGTTCAACTCATGATCCATTGCCATGTGGTCGATTCTGACTCATAATGACCCTTCAGGACAGAGTAGAACTGCCCCATAGGGATTCCAAGGAGCAGCTAGTGAATTCGAACTGCTGACCTTTTGGTTAGCAGCCGTGACTCTTAACCACTGCGCCACCAGGGCTCCACACCTTCGGCAGGGGATCCTAATTTTCTGTCTCCCTTTTTCCCTGGATGATGAAAAATAAGGTACCCAGTTCTGCATAAGAGACTCTTGTGGGTGGAGAGGGGCAGGGCCTTGGCTGAGTGTAGCCAAGAAGGGCTCACATGGCCTTTCCTGGCAGCTATTACCAGAGCATTTATGACACTGCCGAGAACATTAATGTGAGCTACCCTGAACAGCTGAGCCCTGAAGAGGAGCTGAACTTTGTGACAGACACCGCCAAGGTAGCGATGACCTGGGCTGGGGTGGGAGCATGGGGAACCCAGAGAAGATGGTTAGCATGTTAGTGTTTGAGGATGGCAGAGGGAGCCATCTGCTGCCTCCTCTCCTCCCATAGGCCCTGGCAGATGTGGCCACGGTGCTGGGACGTGCACTATACCAGCTTGCAGGAGGAACCACCTTCACTGACAGGATTCAGGCTGATCCCCAAACGGTAAGAGCGGATGGGTGCTAGCTTCTTCCTGGCTTTGTTTACACAGCAGGCTGCCTGCAGATCTGTCTCTGGTCAGACAGCATCCTTTAGGTCCCTTGCCTGGGAGCAAACCCTGGAATCCAGCACACCCCTGCCTGCCAGTGAGAGCTCCTGTGTAGGCCTCACCTAGATGCTTGTGAGCCACCGCTGTCGCCCACCCTGGAGTGTCTCCTGCCCCGTGTCTGGGTCTCCACTGATAACCCTTCTCCTGGGCTCCACGTCACAGGGCTCGCTCTTTTCCCTATTCCACTCCTAGGTTACCCACCTGCTCTATGGGTTCCTGGTTAGAGCCAACAACTCCTGGTTCCAGTCTATCATCAGGCAGGACCTGAGGGCCTACCTGGGTAAGCATTTGGTATGCGAACGGGACCTTGAAGCCAAGGAAAGGGAAAGAGAAAAAGTTGTCATTTTGGTTTAATCTTTACTCTTATTCTTTTTCCTTCTGTATTCTTCTTCCCCTATTTTCCTTTCTTGGTATCTGTTGGATCCTTTCCTCTGAACCTCCTCTTTTCTGGCTCCTGCTAACCTTGGGCTCTTCCTATTTCTGCACCCTCTCCGCTCCACTTTCAGCGCACCAAATCCTCCCTTCTCTCATGGTCTCCAATCAGGTGACGGGCCTCTTCAACATTACATCGCTGTCTCCAGCCCCACCAACACCACTTACGTAGTACAGTACGCCTTGGCAAATTTGACTGGCATGGTGATCAACCTTACCCGAGAACAATGCCAGGATCCAAGTAAAGTTCCAAATGAAAACAAAGATGTGAGTGGTAGTGGATGTTGGAGGTGCCCTGAGGGTCCCCTTCCCCTTGGGAGAATTGGATGTTTTCCTAGGCCGCACTGGACTCAGGGGATTGGAATGGAGAGGTGGAGGGATGCGTCCTTTGAACTCGAGTGTTGAAGAGGCAGTACCCTGGGTCTGCAGGGTGAAGGGAGTGAGTGCAAAGAGGGTCACCTCAGCAGTGCGCTGTGTCCCGTCTTCCCATGCAGCTATATGACTATTCATGGGTTCAAGGCCCTTTGAATGCCAACGAGACAGACCGCCTCCCCCGCTGCGTCCGTTCCACGGCACGACTGGCCAGGGCCTTGTCACCTGCCTTTGAACTGAGGCAGTGGAGCTCTACTGAATACTCCACATGGACTGAGAGCCGCTGGAAAGATATCCGTGCCCGGATATTTCTGATAGCCAGCAAGGAACTTGAGGTAAGCTGTGGGTAAGAAAGCAGCAAAGATCTGTTTAACCTGTTTGAGTTGCCTCTTGTCTCATACCCCCTTCCGTCTCCTAAGCAGCAAAAACCTGCAGATCTGTCTCTGGTCAGCCAGCATGTCTCATCAGGAAACTTTTTGTCACTGATAGTTTGAGTTATGTGTTCATGCTGGACATATGCTCCCATGAGACCCAAGGAGATACTCCTTATCCTGTGGATCCCAGGTAGCCCCTCCACAGTTGTAACTCGCATCTTGCATTTCCTGTCTGTCACAGTTGGTGCATTAGTTTCTTGTGGCTGCTATAACAAATTACCACCACCACCAACATGGTGGCTTCAGTAACAGAAATTTCTTCTCTTATTCTTCTGGAGAGTAGAAGTCCAAAATCAAGGTGTCCGAAGGGCCATGCTCTCTCTGAAAGCTGTAGGGGAGGATCCCTCCTTGTCTCTTCCAGCTTCCCATAGTTGTCAGCAATCCTTGCCGTTCCTTGGCTTATGACAGCGTAACTCCAATCTCTGCCTCCATCATCACATGGCATTCTTCCTGTTTGTCTGCGTCCAAATTTGGCACAGTGGTTAAGCCTTTGGCTACTAACCAAAAGGTCGGCGGTTGGAATCCACCAGCTGCTCCTTGGAAACCCTATGGGGCAGTTCTACTCGGCCCTAGAGGGTCGCTATGAGTCGGAATTGACTCAACAGCAGCAGGTTTGTTTGGGGGTTTTTTTTTGGTTTTTATAGACACCAGTCATCGGATTAGGACCCACACTAATCCAGTAGAAATCTTAACTTGATTATATCTGCAAGGATCCTGTTTTCCAAGTAAGGTCACGCTCACAGGTATTTCCTCCTCAGTATACTTTTTAGGGGGACACAATTCAACCCACAAAAGTTGGGGCAAATCGGTCTAACATTTAATGAGCAGCTGTCACAAATAAGTTGGTAATGTCAGTGCTATGAGAGAATCAAAGCCATGGGTCCCACCTTCAAGATGCTTAAAATCCAAGTAGTACAAGACAGAAGCAAGATAATTTACTCTTCAAATGAGGAGATTAAGTCTCAGATTGGGGATATTGCCATGACGGTGAAGTAGTTGGTGCTTGGAGCCAGAACCAGAATCCTGATGGCCTGGCTCTGAGCCCCAAACAATTATCCCAAACTGCACTGAGTGCTGAGAACACCTTTCTCCTTCCCTGTTCCCCACCCACCCTGCAGTTTATCACCCTGATGGTGGGCTTCGGCATCCTTGTCTTCTCTCTCGTCGCCACGTACTGCATCAACGCCAAAGCTGATGTCCTCTTCATTACTCCGCGGGAGCAAGGAGCCGTGTCTTACTGAGGAGGACCCTAGCTGTTCCTGCCAGCTCTGCAGCTCATTTCCTCTACTCTTTGTCCCACTGGGACACAAGCCACTAGTCTGTCACTGGAACTTCTTTGGGCCTGGCTCAGACTGAGGGTAACATAAAGAAATGGAACTGTCCAGAAGAGACAGTAAGAGAGAAACAAGCCCCCACCCCTCCAGCTTCCCTTCACCGTCTCCTCCGCTTCCCCATCTCCTCTTCCTCACTGCCTTCTTTCTTGCCCCTGCTGGATCCTGGGACTACAAATAGAGGTTTCTTGTTCCTGTTTTACTCCCTAGGTGCCTGCCTTAACTTCCCTTCTTCAGGATCCCTTTTGTGCTCTTTCCATTCTGCCCCATACCGTCCTCAACTCCTCACCCACCCCACTACCCGCACCAACCACCTTCTTGTCTGGGAAGAAGGACACGGAGGGTTGAATGCCAGGATCAAACTACAAGGCACCTCTGAGGAGGACCGGGGCCATTTCTGGGCTGTGCCTGACGTCTCCTCCCTGTCGCCCTTCAGGCCCTCAGGTGGTACATTAGGGTGGGCGTGCTGCTGGGTGGGTATCCCACCCCGAGCCCACAGTGGTCAGTTGTACTTTTTATCAAGCTGTAATATCTATTTTTTGTTGTTGTTGGGTTTTTTTTTTTTTTGTAAATATATAAATAGCCAGTTTCATTAAAACAGATTATCCCATACAACTTGTACCATTACCTGTCATTCTTCCCAGGCCCTTTGTTCAGTGACCCTGGAAGTCATGAGATTGTTACCTCATGTGCTACCTTCTGAGTCTCCAGGGGGCCCTAGAGGAAGTCTCTGTCACAAACAGCTGAGGTCCTGAAGGAAGGGTTGTTTGCAGAGTCCTGGTTCCCTCTGATAAGAACAATGTTAACAAAGTTTCTTCCTACTTTCTATTCAACAGACATTTATTCACTGAAACACTAGGGCCCAGAGATGGAGAGACTCCTACCCTCCAATGGCTCACAGGCTCAAAGGAGAGAGACATATTCACAGCTAGGTGTCATTGCAGTGTATCCAGAGTGTGCTGGGAGCACGTGGAGGGATTCATGGGAATGGAGGTGGCGTGTAGAAACACTGCACAGAGGGAGAAGCATCTGGGCAGAGATCCGGGGAGCTCACCAGATGTGGAAGCACAGAGCTGAGGAAAGGCACAGGTTACGTTTGGAAATGGTGGCTTTTGGAGTGTGCCTGGGCCCTAAGGATCAGCAGGAGATGAAGCCGAGCCACATCATGAAGGCCCTTGACAGCATGCCAAGGAGTTTGGGCTTTCTGTAGATGGTGGGCTTTTTGTAGAGCAAGACTGGAGTGGTTCTGGACTGTTTTAGAAAGAGAAACTCAGCTGTGTTAGAGGGTAAATTGGAGAGAGCTTAACTGCTGGGATCTTCGTGGAGGCAACATTCTGGAGCAGAGGAGAACTGCTGAATGATTGTGGGCAGTCAGCTGAGGGGTGGAAGAGGATCCACAGAGTGGGAGCCTAAGCCCAGCCTTTTCCCCTCGCTGCTGGCCGAGAGGCTGTCTGACACATGCCTGAAGACTAGCAGTGATGGAAATGCATCAGCCGTTTTCGCAGGGTCCCATGCACTCTTCTCAGTTCCCTGACTGGGCTGTTTACTTCTGGGAATCCTGCTGAGCAGAGGGGATTTTTCCCCCAGGTTTCTCCCCAAGTCACCCCAGGGGGCATGTTTGGGGTTCTGGGATATGGATATATAGACCCTGCTGGTTCCCTCACCCCAGCCCTCCCAGCTTTGGGCTGGAGAAGCTGCTGTGCTGGCGGGAGTCGAGCACAGCTGCCACCATCATCTGGGCCGGCTCCACTCCTCCCTCGGCCAACAGGTCTCCCAGGGGACAGCAGTAAGCTCCCTCATCCTGCTGGCTGCTTCAGGAAGCAGAGAAGTGGCTGAGTATCAGTGAGGGGGCTGAACAGGGATGCTGATCAGTGAGGGTTGGGTGAGAAAAGGGACAAGATGTCAGTCCTTCAATACCCCAATCTTCTCTGCCTAGGGAAGAATCCTGAACACGAGCTTGTGATGCTTCTATTCCTCCTCCCAACCCCCCCCCCAAAAAAAAAACTGGCTCCTCTTTCCATGTTCTTGGAGAGGCCAGCCCCCTGAGGAGCAGAGATGCCTACGTGACCCACTGGGGCTCCCAAACACCCTTCTACCACCACCCTCCCTTTCTGAGACCACGGTTCTGACTCCTCACCAGGTACCTCCTGTGCACCAAAGACCACATGGGTGGCAGCATCTTAAGGGCCACAGACTTCTCAACTCCTTAGCCTCCCTCTCCCCACTTGGTCTAGGCCTTGTTCACCTCTGTGCCTTCTGAATCTGTTTTTTCACATCCACTCCCTTACCCCTAGGGCTTCCTTCCCTCCCAATAGCCCTGCCCTTTGCATGTTCACACTGCACTTTCTCTCCCTCCCAATCTGTACATATAGTTGAATAACTGACCACCCCTGCCCCAGGACCCCACCTGTTTCTACTTGTGACACCTTATGTCTTAAGACCAACACCGAGGGCTTTCCCACCAGCTAGTGTCTCTCCCCCAGCTATTTTGGTAAAGGTGGTTACCAGAGGGTCATGGCTGGGTCACTGCCTGAAAAGGCACATCCAGAGAGGGGTGTTTTCACTCAGAGTCTGGTGTTCTGTACTGAGATCCCACCTTATTCAGTAGGGCTTTGTTTCTTTGAGGGAACATGTAATATCTTAGAAATTACATGTATGGCCTAACTCATTTCATAGATGGGGGAGATGGTAGCCCAGAAGAGTGGCATGGCTTGCCCAGCATCACTCAGCAAATTAGAGACAGAGCTGGGACGAGAACTTTTCTTTATCTGCGCTGGCAGCCACAACAGTCATAAACATTTATTGAGTATGGCTATAGGCAAGGCACTCTATCCTGGCATCGTAAAAGGGTATGAGCTATGGGCCTCTTCCTTAGAGACAGGATCCAGAGTCTTGATGGCAGGGTGGAACATGACACACAATAAATAACTAGGCGAGGCAGCATATTCTCCATGCAAAACCAGTGCTAAAAACTGGTTCTATCTGAATTTAGTAGAGGGTTTACTTTGAACATGAACAGTAAGGAGGAGCTTCACGTTGTGGGAAGCTATCAGGACCAAATTTTGTGGTCTGCCACTAATGTTCTCTCTGACCTTGGAAAGGGCATTCCACCTCTGTGGGCCTCAGGGTTCTCATCTGTAAAATATAGAGTTAGACAAGGGACTGTCTGAGTTCCCTCCTGACGGCCAGTCTGGTTCTGTGAAGAGAAGGCTGGAGTTGTAGATATCTGCCTCCGCAGTGTCTCCCTTTCCTCTTTAAACTTCTCAGGTGGGCATCAATTTTGAAAGGTTGATCGACTCATGAGCTCTCTAAGGTAGCACTGGGGTCAGTTCTAGAGAGGGAGGCCTGAGGGGCACTATTGTTCTCCATCTCAGTGACTGTGGGGATTTGGAGATATTGTGACATGTGTGATGGAAAAGAGACCCTGTCCCTTAGCATCCCATCCTCAAAGAAAGTTTGGCAGGAGCTACTGAAGTTGAGCTTGAGAGAGGCAGCGACCCTGGAAGGTCAGGGACAGATGAGGCCTCAGATTAGCCTTGTATTCTTTCCTGAACCCCAGACTCAGGAGGTACAGGAGCTCCCATGCTCCTGTGGTGGGGAAGGGCAGCTACACCCCTGTCCCCAACCAGGGAAAGCTTAGAGCAGGAGTGGAAGGGTCATCTCAGGAGGCTTAAGGAGAAGTCATTAGTTTGAGATGATGCAATTGTGAGTAAGTGTTACCAGCCTCTGGTTGTTTGCTCAGGGGCTGGGGGCTAGGACCCTAGAGTCCTCCATCTCTTCCCGTACTTTGAACTGTGGAGGAGTTGGAGAAACTGAGGAGAAGAAAGAAAAAGATGGGAGAGGATATCAGAAAGACTAGTGAAGAGAAACTAAGGCAGTAGGAAATCCTAGTGGGGCTGAAAGAGGAAGAGGAGGTTGAGTGTGGGGAGGGAACTGAGCCTGAGGGGAGAAAGACCAGGCAGGCGTGGCCAGGAGGGGAGTGGGCCCAGAGCTGGTGGTGACAGATGGATGGACACAAAGAGGAGAGCTGAGGGGAAGACAGATGGATGGGGGAGGGAGGAAAAGAGGCTGTGGGGGGGGGGGGGCGGTGTACGGTGGTCAGAGGCCATAATGAGATTGAAGATGGGCTCTGGGCTAAGAAGAGGTGAGTGGAGAGGAAAGAAGAAAGGGGGGCTGCCTTAGGAGACAAAAGCAATAAGGCCTAGGGGGCCAGGCCTGAGAGAGGGCTCAGAGGCTGGGCACTGAAAAGGGGGGGGCTTCCAGCCAGGGCGACAGATTGTGCAGTGAGCCAGAGTGGAGACCCGCTGTCACCTTCTAGAGGCACAGAGAGGTAGAGACAGAGACCGGCAGAAGCAGAGAAAGACAGACTGACAAAGACCACGTGGAAACAGACAAGGAGAGAAACCCAAAAAGGGAAGATCCGAGACCTGCTGCTATTTCCCAGAAACACAACCGCTCTGGCCCCAGGCTCCTCTGGCTGCCCTGCTCCTCTGACTCAGACCCCATCAGTATCTTATAAAATAACACCCCCAGCCAAGGGCTACTCCTGGGCAGGGTCAGGCGGCATGGCATATTGAGGGTTAACGCCGTCTACTCTCCCTGCCAGCCGCTTGCCTGGTTGGGTCCCCAGGGCTCCCCACATATGTCACCCCCTCTCCTGCCAAACCCACTGCTTACCGGCTCCTCCAGGCCCTCCCCCCACCCTCAAGGACTAGGCCCAGGCCTGGGTATCTTCCCATACCAACCTCCCTCCACCAACAACCCACCTCTCACACTGTGTGAGGGTAAAAAGAGATTCGTAAACAAACAGCCTGAAAAATGAATGTCTATAAAATGCTAACTTAACAACAAACCATGTAGCCCTAATCATACTTCATCCCCAGGCCCTGCTTGCTCCTCCTGTCCTCCTTACAAAGACTCCCACACCACAGCAGGGGTTGGCCTCCCCTCGGGGCCTGGGGTTACCGAGAACCTGAGCTGACCTCAGCGCCCTCCCAGGCTTCTCAATCATGATGCCTCATCCACACGTGTGCATGACACTTCCGTGTGCACACATGTAGGGACTGGAGGGAGCCCTTTACAGTTTACCTACCATTTTCCAATGCATTCAGTGTAGAAGCAGCCCCATGAGGAAGACAACATTGTATCCATTTCACATATGACAGAATAGATGTGGTCAAGGTTAAGTGGCTTGTCCAAGGTTACCAGGACTTCGACCCATGTGTACTGGCCCCGAGTTCAAAGCCTTTCCACCAATTCATGGTTTTAAGTATGCTCTTTGTCATATGAGAATGAAACACTGAATCCCTGGGTGAAGACTGAGGCTGGGGTCCCAGAGCCCAGGACCCAGGGGTGACAGGTGCAAAGGAGGAGGTGGTCCCCAGACTCACCCTCCTTCACCAGCGAACCTCAGCTTTCCCTGGGGACAGTGTGGCCTGGGTGCTTCAAGGACGAAGTATCTGGCCAAACAGCTTAAAACAGGAGGGAGGCTGGGGTTGGGTTTAGTTTCTTCCTCACGTTCTCCTCCTGGCTCTTTTCTGCTTCTAGGGTCTCTGTTTTTCTCAATGTCTTTTCTTTGTCAATGTCCGGCCTCCCCATTTAAGTAACAGTCCCTCATCTCCATAGTGCTGTTTATCATGTCTCTCTACCTTCTCTCTTTGTCTCCAGTGTTTGTTTTTTTCTGTGTCTTCATAACTGTCTGCTCTCCGCCTCCCCCATGTATATGTGTCGCCACCCTGTCTTTGGGCCTCCCTCAGGACTCTGTCTCCCAGTATGAGTATCTGTATATCCACAGATATCTGTGTTTTCTCCATGCCTATATTTTCACCCAGGTCTTTGTCACCCTAACAAGTCTGTCCCAAGGTCTCTATTTCCCCTGTACCTTGCATCTTTGGGTCTTCCACAAAGCCTTGGCAACATGGCCATTCTGCCCCCATTCTCTCTTTCCTATCTCTCTGTCTCCCCATGTCTCCCTCTGTAACTGTGTCTCCCCATTTCGCTCTGTCTTCCCAATGACTGTTTTCCTTTTTTTTCCTCCCCCTAGGTCTCAGTATCTCCCCTCATGTCCCCCTCTTCATTTTCCCCTGCTTCCCCTGTCTCCCTCTCTGTCTCCCATTCTTTCTGTATCTCTCATCTCCCCCGTGGCACTCTCTCCTGAGTCTCTCTGTCTCCCAATTTCTTGGATGGGGTGGAGGGCAGGAGGATGGGGGGAGGTAGGCTTGTTGCTGGGGGCTCATTAGGTAGAGATTGGTTTTTAATCAGCACCATGGCAATGATGATGCAAGAACTGAGATGCCACCTGATCCCCTGCTCCCCCAACCCCCCTCTTCAAACCTCCTTTCTCCTCCAGCTCAGCCCATCTGCTGGGGCCTGGGCACCTGTCTGGGCCTGCCCAGGTGGGAGTTGGTGCCTCCCAAACCTGGGGGTGGGGAGGGGTGGCAGAGCTGGGGGAGGAATTATGGGACTCCCCCTAGGGAACGCCTCACTCTGTAGAAAGCCCAGAGAAGATCGATCGGCAACAGAGAAATGGCAAATTGCTCCAACAACCTGAAAGTGGGGTGTACTCCTACTGAGGTACAGGCCCTTGACATGCATTAGCTCAAGCTCCACGGCAACCTAAGAAGAAGCTATCATTAACCCCATTTTACAGAAAAGGATGTTGAGACTCAAGAGGTTACCTGTCCAAGGTCACATGGCCGAAAGCTTTTTTCATTGCACCACACTACCTTTAGCGTCCTCTCCAACCACAGCTCATTTTGGATACCTGACGAAGGGTCCATGAAGACGTTCAATAGCTGAGTTGGGGAGAGAACTTCAGACACTGAAATCCAGCCCACTGCCTCTCTGTGCTTCCCTTGGTCCCAGCACGCTGCTCCCTTCCTACCACCGTGCATGACACACACACACACACACACACACACACACACACACTGGAGGCGGCTGATCTATCGATGTGAGCTTAATCAATGTTCATTTGCATATAATTTTGTAACTAGTTTCCTTATCGCACATTTGATGCCCCAGCATACACAAAGCCTGCCCTGCTCTCCCAGTGTCCTTCTAACCCTGGTTCTTCCTCTCCTGGCATGCCTCCACTCCTCTCCTTTAAGCCCTTACTCCTCCCCTCTTAGGAGCCCCTCATTCCCAAGGGGTCAGCCTGGGCTGGCCAGCCTAGAAAAACTCCTCATAGAGTCTGTGTCAAGAATCTGACCCCACTCCTCCCCTGATGATGGGGTAGGTAGGGGGCTGGTGGCTGGGGTAGGAGGGTATGGGGGTGATTGAGTCCCAGGGTGGTGAGGGCAGGAGCCTGATCAGTAGCTACTGGCAGCTTTAGGAAGGTGGGTACCAGCTTTAGGAAGGAAGAGAGCTTAGTGAGGGTGAGGAGTCTTAGGTCCTCTTCTGTGTTTCAGTGTGGCCCACTTGCTCCTTTCCCTGTTAGTCCTTTGGACAGCCTTCTTCCCCTGGGAAAAGGAGACGTGGAAAAGGGGCTGTCAAAGTCAGTCTGGGACTCAGAATGGGACCATGGCTTCCTCCGGGCTTTGCCCCTGCCACCTCTGATGTGAGAGGCTGAGGGGTTCGTCTGTGATCCTGCCCTGGCTCTGGCCCCAGCCCCACCCCTTCCCCAGCTCTCCATTTCTTGCTTATGAAATATGCATGGAGAACAGATGTCCCTGCTCCCCCACTCCCGCCCCCCCAGGGCCAGCCCCCGCCCCCAGCTCCCGGGGGGGTTCCCAGATCCTTCTGCCAATGGCTGCCTGGCCTGGCTATTTAATATTGATGAGGGGGGTGCCTGGGCCAGCCAATGGTGAGCTAGGGGTGTGTGTGTGTATCTCCATATATATACATAGGGCTGGGCCAGCTCAGGTGTGTATGTGTCTGTGAGTGTGTGTGTGGGTGGTCCCAGTACCTGGCCAAGCCCACCCCCTCCACCTGGGCCCTATCTCCCCACCATGTACACCCCTCTCAGCTGCCCTGGAGCCCGAATGGCCATACTACGCTGCCCCCGAGAGCTCTAGGACACTGGTCACTAACTTTGCAGACGGATGAGCCCAGAGCAGCCAGAGGATACTGGGGCTGTCAGCGCTGCCCCCTGTCCAGCCGGATCCCCTGACAGGGTCCTCCTAGGTAAAGGGGAAACCACGGGCTGGGAGGATGGGCGTGTCCCTCCCACTCTGTGGCTCAAGTGCCCTCCCAGATCCTCCCCCTAGCTCTTCTCTCCGGTGTTGTGTCTTCCTCTGTCTCTCATCACCCTCTTTCCCCCTTCTGCCTTTGACTCTTTGTGCCTCTCTTTCCCCATTCGGGTTGGGGTTGGCAGAGTGGGGCGGGAACTCCTATTTTGGATGCTGGAATTGCTGCTCTCCCTGATCCTTGGAGCCTGGAACTTTGAGAACAGAAGTGGATTTTGGGGTGAGGACTTGATGGGTACAGAGGCTGCGGCCAGGACTGGGGCTGGGGAAAGCAGTGGGGCCAGGTGGAGGTGGGACTGCGACTAGACTGAGGAGCAGAGAAAGGGGAAAGGAAAGCATGGCAAAGTGATCAGGGAGGAAGGGACCCGGAGACAGGGCAGAGGGAGACTCGGGCTTTGATGAATGTGCTAGAACCCCACAGCTGAGCCCCTGGTCCCAACCCAAGTATGGAGGTGGGGAGAGGCAGTGAGAGTGGGGCCTCTAAGCATGTACTGGGAGGTGCTGACTTTGGGGCTTCCCACACTGTTCCTGTCCCCCCTTGCTCCCTTAGACCCCAGAGTATGGGGCACCGACCACCTCCTGCTCTGTTATGGTTGTGTGCGTTCTGTCTTCCCCACCTCAGATGTTGGTGACCTTGCATCCCCCCAGAGCTCGGTAACTGTTTGTTGACTTTATTTGAGCCTGTCTTCTAGGTGGTGGGGTAGGGCAAGGGGTCCTGACCTCTGTGAGGTCTCTGTCAAGCAGGCAAGCCAGGGCTGGGGAGGAGGGTAGATGGTGACTGTGAAGCAGCCTCCATGCTTCCATTTCTGGCCGCTAAGTAAGGCTGAGCTCGCCGCAAGTGGCCAACTGTCGCCCTCAATGTTCCCCCAGAGTGAAGCCCTTTCTCCAGAGGAAAGCCCTTTCCCCAGCCTCTCTAGTGCCCAGGCCATGCTCCTGCAGCCTCCCCCTGACCTCCTGTGATCCTGGGGACAAGCAAACCTTAGCCAAGCCCCATGACGGTGGCCCCAAGAAACTGCCATGTCTTCCTCTGCAGCCCGTATCTGAAGCCACTCTGGGCTATGGGAGAGTACAGGTGGAAAGCTGACCATGTTCCCTTCCCTCATTCTGCCTGCAGAGTGGCCAAGGGCTCAGGGAACGGCAAGGGCTGAGGCTGTTGAGGGCAGAGCTGGGGGAAGTGGCTGGTCTGGGCAGGGGGCTTGTGGCTAGAGGAGGTGTCTTTCTCTGGGTCTAGTGGGAAGGATGGTAGGATCTGATGACTGTGATGGTCATGTTAAGAGGACTGAGGGACTGGAGGGGCTGAGCTGGGGCAGCTGTGCCAAGCTCCATATGTCCCAGTCCACTCTACAATGGGCAACTTGCGCCTTTATTCCTCCTCCCACCCCCAGAAGCAGCAAGAGTGGAGATTGGACCCTGAGAGGGAGGGCATGCAGGGCCATGGCTGGTACTTCTCCCCTCACAACTGGGGAAGCTCCAGTGTCACAGCCTGCCCTCTCTTGGACCTGGCTGCAGTCTTGCTCGGTTTTATCCCGTTCTGTGTCCTCCTTCTCATCACTTTTCCTTCTCCCTTCCTGCTGCTCACTTTCTGGAATCTCTCCCCTCTTACCACCTGTCCACCCCTCCTTTCTACCATATCCCCTGCTGCCTCCCACCCCCACACCACCTTTCTGCTTGTCTTCCCTAAGGTCATCAGTACCTTCCCGTTTCCAGCTGGTGGCAAGCCCTCCTCACCCTCCTCCATCTCCTGGCTGCCCCTTCTTCCTCCCTCTGCTCCTGTCAGCTCTCCTCCTTCTCTCTTCCAGGCTCCAGACTGGAAGAGGCTCTGGCCATGGAGCCCTGAAGTGCCCCTTCTTCCTCCCTCTGCTCCTGTCAGCTCTCCTCCTTCTCTCTTCCAGGCTCCAGACTGGAAGGGGCTCTGGCCATGGAGCCCTGAAGTGGCTCTGACTTCCAGAGCTCAGTGGCAGGCCCCACTACCCTGGGCCCTTCCTGCCCCTCCCACAACCGGCTTTCAAGTCCCCAAAGGGAGGGGTGGGGAGGGGATCCTGACCTCCCAGGGCAGCCGACTTCCAACATGATGCTCAACTCAGACACTATGGAGCTGGACCTGCCTCCCACCCACTCGGAGACCGAGTCTGGCTTCAGCGACTGTGGGGGAGGGGCGGGGCCTGATGGTGCCGGGCCCGGGGGTCCTGGAGGGGGCCAAGCCCGGGGTTCGGAGCTGGGAGAGCCTGGCCGGAAAGACCTGCAGCACCTGAGCCGAGAGGAGCGGCGGCGCCGGCGCCGAGCCACGGCCAAGTACCGCACGGCCCACGCCACGAGGGAGCGCATCCGCGTGGAAGCCTTCAACCTGGCCTTCGCCGAGCTGCGCAAGCTGCTGCCCACGCTGCCCCCCGACAAGAAGCTCTCCAAGATTGAGATCCTGCGCCTAGCCATCTGCTACATCTCCTACCTGAACCACGTGCTCGACGTCTGAACTCAATGTCTCCTCCACCAGGGATGCTCCCCTCCTCCCGGGCCTCTCCAGGGTCCCTTCTCACTGCTCAACGCTTAGAACGGCCATCTCCTCCCTGAGACCCTGATTCTTGCCATGGAGTCCCAAAGGCCCTGGGCCTTTCTTTTACTGACCCAGGGACCGTGACGGCTATTCTCATGGGTTCCCGGTGGGTTTGCGGCCAGGGCCCAGCTGATGAGAAATGTTTGCTAGCCCAGTCGGTATAGCGTCCTCGGTGTAGTCACTAGGCTGGTCACACTTGGAGCCTCCCCCAGCTCTCTCATGGGCTGCTGTATTTCCTACCCCCGTCCAAATTTTCAGAGACTTCAGACCCTGACTCTGTTTCCCGTTAGCTTCCCATCCTGTTCTACCTTCTCTGCCCGTAGTTGGGGGAGGCATCAGAGCAGGAAATGGAAGGCCGGGGTTAGGGCGGGGGCTGGGCTTCTTCCTCTGAGATCTGTCTAGCCAGGCGTGGGGGCGGGGCAGGCCCTTGGGAAGCAGGGGGATGGGTGAGGTGACTCCTATGAGGGAAATCTCTGTAGCCGGGAATTATGGAAACCCTTCCTATTGTCCCTCTTGTTCCTGAGGCCTAGCGCGTGCAGACCTGGGATCTTACTTGCTAGTGAGTGAGTGCCTTGCCCTCTCTGAGCTATTCGGCCACCTCCCTGCCCCTCCTTTTCCAATTTTCTTCCCCTTGTGTGCAGCTAGAGGGAGGGAACCCAGATCTTGGGGTAGGGGATGATGTCCCCAAACTCAGCCCAGGTAGCTGCAGAAGGCCCAGGCAGTGGGTGAACCAGATCTCACTTCTTCCTCCATCCCAGCCAACCTTGGAAATGTGCAAAACCCACACCAGATCCTCCCTCGGGGGTGGGGTGGGGTGGGGGGGTGTTCCCCAATGCCCTCTGGGAATGCCCAGGTTTCTTACATTTGACGGAACCTTTTTCTCCTCCCTTGTACGGCTGTCAACAAGGGAAGAGACCCCACCCCTACCCCGCCTTCTGGCTCTCTGTGGCCCCCCCCCCCCCCCCCCCCCGCGTAGGCCCAGTTGCTGAGCCCGCCAGCTCACGGTAGCCCCAGGGGCCACAGGGCAATGAAAGGCCTTGGGAACTCTGTAGAAGAAATAGACTCTCTGCACCCCTGCGTTCCCTCCTCCCTCACACCGAACTCTTAGTTCTACAAGGATATTATTTATGTATTTATTTATTCATCTATTTATTTATTTATTTATAAATACTACTATTTATTGCCGAGTTGTGCACTTTGGGGTAGAGCCAGGGGGGATTCTGGCAGCTGTCACCGGCTCTCTCTTGCTTTCTCCCTGGTTACCCCTTTCCCTTTCTTGCTCCTGCAACTCCAGGTGTGTGTGGGGTTTCCCTTTTCTCACCACACCCCCATATCTTCCTGAGAACCATCTGTCCTACACCCTCATCCTCTGGGATGGTGCCCCTCCTCCAGCCCTGGGGCTCCTGGATGTCCTTCCTCAGCTCCCTCCATCCCCAGACAATCCCACCCCAGTCCCACCTGCCACTTTTCTCTCTCCAGTCCCCCCATGACCCTCACTTCTTCCTAATACCCCCACAGTGAGCCCCTAGGGTCTGCGTCCTATGCCCTGTGTGTCATTCCTATTGCATTCTGATTTCATACAAAAAAAAAAAAAATTAAAGAGACCTCGTTCTAGCACCAGGCATGGCTGTGATTCATTCAAGGGGGTTGGGGAAGCTGGCATGCAGGTTATGGTAGGGCGGGCATTGAAGAGCCTTGGCTTTGAAGGCTCCTTGAATGGAGAAGGGGCTACAGGGTGAAGAGGTGCTGGGGAGAGTGGAGCACTGTTCCCAGACTTCCCCACCTGAAGACCCATTACCCCCATCTTGACATTCATTCAATGATATTCTGATCCCTCTGGTGTTGTGTTTCTTCTCCTGTTCTCTGTGGGTCTGAGAAGGATCTGAGTGTCCCAGTAGAACCCAAGTCTGAGTTCATGTTGCTGGAAAAAGCTATGGCATGAAACTAAGACATAGCCTTTCCCATTATTGTCTCTGATCTTGGTCAGAATCCCTTACAATCTCAGTTTGAGACCCCCCTTGTGTTCTCCAGCCTTAGAATACTGAGGAGAATACAAAGAAGAACCTGAGACTGACAAAGGAATGAAGAGGTTAAAAGGGAGTGCTGAAGGAACAGTGAGAGAATCCTGGGAGGGACCCTAAGATCAATTTATAGATGAAGACACTGAGGCCCAGACAGAGGAAGGGCTGTGCCCAAGGTCACACACTTGTGGGCAGAGCTAAGTCTCAAACCCAGGTTCTTCATGCCCTATGTTGCCAGCTCCCCTCTCTCTTCCTGAGACGACCAGCCTGGCAGGTGGTGCTCATTTCTGAACCTCATAGTTCAGCAGGAACACTGACAAACTAGAGAATATCCAGAATTGTATGGCCCAGAAGCACTTCGTAGGAGGAATAGTTGAAAAACTGAGGATAAAGGTCTTTACAAGACTGGGTGTAAGGGCAATATGATACCAATCTTCAAAATATGAAGACATTCTGTGTGGCCCCGGGAGGCAGAACCAGGACCAGTGAGGGAAAGTTATAGGAAAGCAGATTTTTAACTCCAGGAAAAACTCCAACATCTGGAGCTGTCCAGCAATGGAAGAGCCTGCCTCAGGAAAAACCAAAACCAAACCAAGCCTGTTGCTGTAGAGTTGATTCCGACTCATAGTGACCCTATAAGACAGAGTAGAACTGCCCCATAGTGTTTCCGAGGAGCAGCTGGTGGATGTGAACTGCTCTTAACCACTGCGCCGCCAGGGCTCCTTCCTCAAGAAAGAGGAGTCCAAATAGTTGTTGTTAGTCTCCATCAAGTCCACTCTGACTAATGTCTTCTGAAGTGTGAGTGGGCTCAAGCAACCAACCTTTGGGCCAGTAGTCAAGCGCTTAATCATTTGCACCACCCAGGGAAAGGGTGAATAATCAACAATTTGCAGAAATACCAGACAGAGAGAACACATCCCTGCTCAAATGGAAGATGGGCTAGGTGAACTCAACAATCTTTTCCAAACTGAAGGCAAAAAGTGATGGGGAAATGCCAAGACAGCTTTCAGTCTCTGACATGAGCAGCAAGAGGGGCTTGAGTTAGACTTAGAGAGGAATTCCCATATAGGAAGGATTTGACATCTTCCCTTCTCTACCTGAGCTGGATCCGCCCAAAAGCCTGGCAAGAGGCAGGGCTAAGCTGAGACCAGGGAAAATCCAAGGACTACAAAATGCATGAATTCGGAAGGGACCACAGAATCACCTAAGCCAACACCTTTGCCTAAAAGGCAGGTAAGCTATGGTCCAGGAAGGTAATGTGACTCACCCATGATGAGACACTGGGTCTAGAGTCTCCCATTCCTGGCCCCATGCTCAGCAGCCACAGTTCCCTGAGTTCCTGGCCTCCCTCTCTCATCTCTTCGGCCCACTGGAGAGCAGAAGGGGTTACTGGGCCCCTCCCCTCAGGGATCCCTCAGGGCCTGGGGGTGGCAAGAAGGGGCAGCTGCAGCTGTTTGACTGCTAGCTCCGAATTTCTTCAGATAATCAATTGGCCTCGCTGCGCTCTGCTCTGCAGGACAGGAGAAGAAGGAGGGGACAGCACGTGCAGGGGACTATGGGAGGAGAGCCTACAGGGAGATGGAAGTCCCCAGGCTGAGGGGAAAGTGAGGGCTCTGGGCTAGCAGACAGGGAGGAGGGAAGAAAGGGCCCTCATTTCCCATCCCTCCAAAACACAGCACGTGTGCCAGTGGGGTGGAGGTGGGAGGTTTTGGGGGCACCAGTCGAGTGGGGCTTTTTCAGCCCCCCCCCCAGCCAACCCCCTTCCCTAGTGTCCCATCCGTGGCCACTTCCAGCTGTCCCTGCCCTCTCCCTCCGTAGTTACCACGGACCCCTGACCCTGCAGTCCTGTCTGTTATAATTGCTCCCTTCTGCCCTCTTTCTCAGCAAACCCCACCCCCAGTGACAAAGCAGACGGCAGGGCCCCAGGGGTTTGAGAGTGGGAGGCAAGGGGGGACTCTGCTCCTAGCCACTCCCCCCAACACACACATTGTCATAGGCTGCCAGGCATATGGCCCCTTTGTGCCCACACAATGGAGGCCCTGCCTGTGCCCCTTTTCCAGTCTGGGCACAGGGGCGCCTCTCATTTCACCCGCTTCCCTTCTCCATCTCCTTTCTCCCTTCCTTCTCCATCCCCAATGCAGTGCCCGCCTTCTGCGCCTTCTCTTCCTCCGTCTGGAAGTCTCCTTATATCACTCCCTTTCTTTATTTTTCTGCTTCTTTCTCACTTTCTTGTGTCCTTTTCTGAGCTCTTGAAATCTGACCAGGTGAGCGTTGTGGGCAGAAGAAAGAGGCTAGCAGGAGGATCCCTGTCACAGAATGTTAGTGCTGGGAGAGAAGGAAGCAAGCAGAGAAGCCAGGCGTGAGGCTGAGAAGGAGTGGGGACGGCAGCTGAGACATTGTGCTAGAGAGGAAGAGAACCCATACCTGGCAGCCAGAGGACCTGAGTTCCCATTCCATGTTCACCTTTATTCTTTGAGCCACAATGAGCAAATCACATGCCCTCCCTGGGTCTCAGTGTTCTCATCTTGAAAACGGGGGAAGGTAATAAGACCAGCCTCACAGGGATGTTACAAAGACAAACGGGATCACTGTAATAGAGCTAGCATGATAAGCACTTATTCGATGGTACCATGGGGGCAGACAGCAGTGAGGCCAACTTACACAGTTGTGCAGTTTATGCACTGCACAAGGCGCCAGGGCAGGGGAGTGGAGGTGTCTGACATCATTCCCTGCTCTGTGCACCACTGAATGGGTTCCTCTTCCTATTTTCCACAAAGGTAATGGCTAGTGGTGGCCCTGGAAGTCAAGCCCCCCATGCCTGTTCCTGAGCACCAGTCAGGAGTCCAAATGAAAACTCAGGAGTCCTAACCACCTTGGAAACCAAGATAGAGTGGGAGGGGACAAGAGACTATGAGAAGCCAGAGTGAGAGATCCCTGTGCTCAGTCTCTCCAGGGAGTTGGGAATAGTCAACTGGCTAAGTGCTTGGCTGCTAACCGAAAGGTTGGCCGTTCAAACCCACCCAGTGGCTCCGTGGGAGAAACACCTGTCAATCTACTCTTGTAAATATTACAGCCTGGAAAACCCTATGGGGCCATTGTACTCTGTTACATAGGGTTGCTATGAGTCGAAATTGACCCAGTGGCATACACAACAACAACAAGAAACTGAGGATGGAGAAACTGAAGCTGAGAGAAAACGGGGGCCAAAGATGCAGAAAAGGAGAGAGACTTGGGTTGAGAGGTATGATCCAAGCAATATGTTGGTTTTAAGAACCTCGCTCCGTTAAGCAAGCAGCTGAGCTGGATCTGATCATTACTTGTTGAACACTGCCCTCTGCTGGCCACAGGCAGAGAGGCTTCCACTCTTTCCCATCACCAGCTAGGAAGTTAGCTAAGAAACTGGGAAAGAGAAGACCAGGCTGGTGACATAGGGTGAAGGAGACACGGTGGGACCTGCAATCCAAAATTCTGTTCTTGTCAGAAGTTCCTGGAAGGTAAAGGAAGGTTGATTCATGACTAAGAATAAATGGAGACTAACGTTCACAGGTGTTTCATGTACATACATTAATCCCCCCCCCCAAAAAAACCCAAACCCAATGCAATTGAGCTGATTCTGACTCATAACAACCATATAGGACAGATTAGAACTGCCCCATAGGGTTTCCAAGGAGTGGCTGGTGGATTTGAACTGCCGACCTTTTGGTTAGCAGCCGAGCGCTGCTACATATATTAGTAGTCTATAATTTTCAGATCAATTTTTTCCAGCCTGTGCCTGTTTCATTTGTTGCACGTCAGTGTATGTTCTGTATTTGGGGGTCTGTGTGCTTGCTTTTGAGCCCTTTGTTATGTAGGGATCTGTCAGGTATGGGGCAGAGGCAAGAAGCTATTTAAAACTTTCCTTCCTTTTAGGTTTCTGTCTCTGCCTTCCAGTCCCATCAGCCACATGGCTATTTCCAGGGCACAGTCTTTTGCTGGGTCCAGCCCCACTTTGGACATTCTAAACTCAGAGCCTGCTCCACTCTAACCTGGGACTCTTCCAGCTTGGCTCCCAGGTGAATTGAGAGGAGAGGGAGAGCCCTGAGTTCAGAGCCTGCTGCCATCTCTCTCCCTTTTATCCTTATCAGTATTTAGGCTCTAGCCTTCTCCTTTTATAGACCTATAGTGTCCTCCTTCATTGGTCAATGCCACTCGATTCAATCAACCTACATTTATTGAATAGCCAGCGTGTGCCAGGCACTGTTCTAGGTTCTGAAATACAGGCTCAAGTTCTCCTCACCACCTACTGGGGAGGAAGAGTGGAGAGACAGACATGTAAACTTATCTATTTCACAAAGGTGAAAAGATATGCAAGGAATAGAAGTTGTGCAAGAAAATGAGTGATTAACTCAGAGGGGAGTGTCAGTCAGGGAGGGAGCAGGTAACATTTGAGCTGGGTTGTGGTGGTTGTAGTGAATACCGTGGTGTGCTGCCCAGACTCCCTTTCACAGATTTCCCCCTTCACAGGACAGAGGCACTCACTTCCCCAGCTACCAGGAGTATTGACTCACAGCTGAGTGCCTCTCCAGGAATTTCTTTTGGAGGAAGGAAGCTGCCTTATCTAAGGTTACACTCCCCCCTGGGGCAGTCTGCACCCAAGGACTAGTTGATGAGAGGCTAGGAAGTCCCAGTCCAGGGACATCTATGAAGGCTATCCCAGGGAGAGAGCTCCTATGGGATCGACAGCAGATTTGGATGCAATTGCCTTAAACTTCAACTTTTCTCTCTGCTCCCTCCTGCTTTCTCTGCACCTAACAGGGGCTCCCCAGAGCATGCCTGAAAGGCTCACCCTGCATATGACCTCAGAGTTAAAGAACCTACTTCCCAGGGAGCCCTACCTAAGACAGTGCTACTCCGGGGAGAAGGCACTATGTGGGTATGAAGGCACGGAGGCCTGAGAAGGTTTAGTGAGCCAGAGTACACTACAAGCAGTTTAGTATTGTTACATCATAAAATGCAAGGGGCTGGGGAGGCAGGAACAGGAGAGTGATGGAGAATGGTGTGGAGCAGAAAGCAGGGGTCAGATCAGGAGAAGCTTTCTATATAATGCTAAGAGATGGTTGTACTTTACCACATGGTGATGGGAAACCAGTGGATGCTCTTTAAAAAAAAAAAAAAAAGTTGCTGTCTAGTTGATTCCAACTCATGGCAACTCCATGTGTGTCAGAGTAGAACTGTGCTCCATAAGGTTTTCAATGGCTTGTTTTTCCAAAGTAGGTTAGCAGGTCTTTCTTCGTGGGCACCTCTGGATGTATTCAAACCTCCAACTTCTGCTTAGCAGCTGAGCATGCTGACTGTTAGTCACCACCCAGGGACTTCAGATGTTCTTAAGTAGGGTAGATAAACACGATCAGATTTACATTTTAGAAAGATCACTTTAAGGACAATTCTGAAGACAGACTGAGGCAGAGGCAAGATCTCTGTGGGGAACAGTTTTAGGAGGTTACTGCAGCTGAGAGAAGATTGCTGTTGATATTGTTAAGTGCTGTCAAGTGGGTTCTGACTTAGAGCGACCCTACGCACAACAGAAAGAAATACTGCCTGGTCCTGAGCCATCCTTACGATCGTTATGCTTAAGCCCATCATTGCAGCCACTGTGTCAATCCATCTCATTGAGGGTCTTCCTCTTTTCCCCTGATCCTGTACTTTACCAAGCATCATGTCCTTCTCCTGCAACTGATCCCTCCTGACAACATGTCCAAAGTATGTGAGATGTAGTCTCACCATCCTTGCTTCTAAGGAGCATCCTGGTTGTACTTCTTTCAAGACAGATTTGTTAGTTCTTTTGGCAGTCCATGGTATATTCAATATTGTTCTCCAACACCGCAATTCAAAGGCATCAATTGTTCTTTGGTCTTCCTTATTCATTGTCCAGCTTTCACATGCATATGAGGTGATTGAAAATACCATGACTTGGGTCAGGCACACCTTAGTCTTCAAGGTGACATCTTTGCTCTTCAACACTTTAAAGAGATCCTTTGCAGCAGATTTGGCCAATATGATGCATCTTTTGATTTCTTGACTGCTGCTTCCATGGCAGTTATTGTAGATCCAAGTAAAATGAAATCCTTGACAACAACACGCAAGCCCCCAAAGCACGACAAACTGACAGACATGCGGGGAGAGAGAAGAGGAGGGTCTGTATTTAGGTTGTGGCAGTGGGATGGAGAAGAGAGGACAAATTTAGGAGAGCTATTTGAATGGTAGAGTCAACAGGCCTGGGGGATTTATTAAATGTGACAGGCGAGAAGAGGACTCCCAGCCTTCTGGCTTGGGAACCTGGATGAGCAGTGGTGCCACCTTCCCAAATAGACCATATAGGAGGAGAACCTCTGTGGGGGTGGGGATGGTGGGAGTAACGGTGATGTAATATGGACAAGTTGAACAAGAGCTGTCTGGAGAGCCTTCTCGAGGAGCTGTCCAGAAGGAAGTCGGCTCTCTGGGTCTGTAATTGAAAAGAGGAGCCTCTTTACTAGCATCTCTCTCTGAAATCTTCAACTCCACATGCCCCAAACTGACCTCTTTATCTTCTCCACCCTTTCAACCCTCTTCTTCTCTTGGTTCCACACATCAGTATAAGGCACCATCAGAGTTCAATTGCTCTATTATGCCTTCATTTCTCTCTGCATCCACCTTCAGTTCATCATCAATATCTATTCATTTTACTTTCTAAACATGACTTGAAATTGTTCTGTATTTCCACCTCTACTTTCTTCTGCTGGGATTATTGCAGCTGCCTAGCTGGTTTCTCTGCTTCGTGGCTTCCTCCCTCAAATCTAGCCTCCAAACTGCCATCAGGTTGCCCTTTCCAAAATGCAAATCTAATCAGGACACTTCCATACTTCTTGCTGTTATTGTCAGTTGCCCTCAAGTCAGCTCCAACTCATGGTGATCCCGTGTGTAACAAAACAAAATGTTGTCTGGTCCTGCGTCATTTTCACGATTGCTGGTACGCTGGGCTCTACCGTTGCAGCCACTGTGTATTTTGAGTAGTTTCCAAACTGACACTCATCTTCCAGCACTATATCAAGCAATATTCTATTGTGATCCATAGGGCTTTCATTGGCTAATCTTCAGAAGTAAATTGCCAGGCCTTTCTTCCTAATCTTAGTCTGGAAGTTCTGCTGAAACCTGTCTACCATGGGTGACCCTGCTGGTAGTTGAAATACTGGTGACATAGCTTCCAGCATCATAGCAACACTCTAGCCGCTACAGTATGACAAGCTGACCAATGGGTGATGACTTCCATACTTAAAGCTTTTTAATGGCTCTCCATTATTTCCATGGTGTTTTCAATCACCTCATACGCATGTGAAAGCTGGACAATGAATATGGAAGACCGAAGAAGAATTGATGCCTTTGAATCATGGCGTTGATGAAGAATATTGAATATAACGTGGACTGCCAAAAGAGTGAACAAATCTGTCTTGGAAGAAGTACAGCCAGAATGCTCCTTAGAAGCCATGATGGCGAGATTGCATATCACATACTTTGGACATGTTGTCAGGAGGGATCAGTCTCTGGCGAAGGACATCATGCTTGGTAAAGTAGAGTGGACAGTGAAAAAGAGGAAGACCCTCAATGAGCTGGATTGACACACTGGCTGCAACAATGGGCTCAAGGATAACAAAAATTGTGAGGATGGCACAGGACCGGGCAGTGATTTGTGCTGTTGTACATAGGGTCACTATGAGTTGGAGGCAACTTGATGGCACCTAACAACAAAAACAACCATTATTTCCAGAATAAAGTTCAAATTCTTCAACATGGCATGAAAGGCCCTTCATGATCCAGCTCCTGCTAGCCTGCCCAGCCTTGCTTGCCAGTCCATCCTTCCTGCTTCATTCTCTAACAGTTTTTTGGAGCTTAAAGAGCTCTAGCCTTCTCCATATTGTTCCCTTCCTCTGTGCTTTTATTCATGCAATTCTTCCTCTTATTTCTTTCCCCTTATTTCAGGTGTATACACTTAAGTCCTACTCATCCTTCATGACAATGCAGTAGTCCTTTCCAGAAAACCTTCCCACCATGGTGGGCCCTTCCTCTCCCACGCCTCAAGCTTGGCTTCCCCTGCGCTTTCTTGGCTTTCAATGGTTGCACTTGCCACTTTGAATTTTACTGAAATCATCTATCCACTATCACCTGGGCTTCAGTGTGACCTTGGGTGAATTACTTAAATTCCCCGAACATCTGTTTCCTCATCAAAGATAACATGTGAAGCTCTTAGCCCAGTGCCTAGTGCAAAACAAAACTCCATAAATGGTGGTTATACTAGATAAATTATTGCTTTTATTATTATCTCCCGTTTTAGTTGACCGAGTTGCCCCAAAATCTACCTCTTGTCGTTCGCCTTGAGAATATGAATTTGTTCAAATATTCCACATCCATTTGGCATTTCAGATGGAGTTCTTATAAGTTAATTCCCTCCAGGACCTGTGCTTTTTCTTTTCGGTTCCCTGGAAGCCACAGAACTACTCATTAAAAAAAAAAATTTTTTTTATTAAATTACAAAAATAATACATCCTTATTGTAACAAATTCAAACAATACTGAAGTATGAGGAGTAATGTATGGGATTATGTAAATTTATGACCCCTAGGTGCCAATCACACATTCTTTCTGCCAAAATAATTCCTATTAGCAGTTTGGTCTGTACCCTTCCAGACTTTCCATTTTATAGCTATAGATAAAATATAAATGTATGTATTTAAAATTGCATTGCAGAAGCAAATAACCCAAATAAGAAATGAGATGGGTGATATTACAACAGACCCAACTGAAATTAAAAGAATCATATCAGATTACTATGAAAAACTATATTCAAACAAATTTGAAAACCTAGAAGAAATGGATGAATTCCTAGAAACACGCTACCTACCTAAACTAACACAAACTGAGGTAGAACAACTAAATAGACCCATAACAAAAGAAGAGATTGAAAAGGTAATCAAAAAGCTCCCAACAAAAAAAAGCCCTGGTCCGGAAAGCTTCACTGCAGAGTTCTACCAAACTTTCAGAGAAGAGTTAACACTACTACTACTACTAAAGGTATTTCAGAGCATAGAAAAGGATGGAATACTAGCAAACTCATTCTATGAAGCCACCATATCCCTGATACCAAAACCAGGTAAAGACACCACAAGAAAAGAAAATTATAGACCTATATTCCTCATGAATGTAGATACAAAAATCCTCAACAAAATTCTAGCCTAAAGAATTCAACAACATATCAAAAAAATAATACACCATGACCAAGTGGGATTCATACCAGGTATGCAGGGATGGTTCAACATTAGAAAAACAATTAATGTAATCCACCACATAAATAAAAAAAGACATGAATCACAAGATTTTATCATTTGATGCAGAAAAGGCATTTGACAAAGTTCAACACTCATTCATGATAAAAACTCTCAGCAAAATAGGAATATAAGGAAAATTCCTCAACAAAATAAAGGGCATTTATACAAAGCCAACAGCCAACATCACCCTAAATGGAGAGAGCCTGAAAACATTCCCACTGAGATTGGGAACCAGACAAGGATGCCCTTTATCACCGCTCTTATTCAACATTGTGCTGGAAGTCCTAGCCAGAGCAATTAGGCTAGATAAAGAAAAAAGGGCATTCAGATTGGCAAGGAAGAAGTAAAAGTACCTCTATTTGCAGGTAACATGATCTTATACACAGAAAACCCTAAGGAATCCTCCAGAAAACTACTGAAACTAATAGAAGAGTTCAGCAGAGTATCAGGATACAAGATAAACATACAAAAATCCTCTACACCAACAAAAAGAACATCGAAGAGGAAATCACCAAATCAATTCCATTTACAGTAGCCCCCAAGAAGATAAAATACTTAGGAATAAATCTTACCAGAGATGTAGAAGACTTATACTAAGAAAACTACAAAACACTTCTGAAAGAAACCAAAAGAGACTTACATAAGTGGAAGAACATACGTTGCTCGTGGATAGGCAGACTTAACATCATAAAAATGTCTATTCTACCAAAAGCGATCTATACATTTAATGCAATTCCAATCCAAATCCCAAGGACATTCTTTAATGAGATGGAGAAACAAATCGCCAATTTCATATGGAAGGGAAAGAGGCATTACTGAAAAAGAAGAACAGAGTGGGAGGCCTTACTTTACCTGATTTTAGAACCTATTATACCACCACAGTAGTCAAAACAGCCTGGTACTGGTACAACAACAGATACATGGACCAATGGAACAGAATTGGGAATCCAGACAGAAATCCATCCACATATGAGCAGTTGATATTTGACAAAGGCCCCAAAACAGTGAAACGGGGAAAAGACAGTCTTTTTAACAAATGGTGCTGGCCTAACTAGATATCCACCTGCAAAAAAATGAAACAAGGCCCATACCTCACTCCATGCACAAAAACTAAATCAAAATGGACCAAAGACCTAAATATAAAATCTAAAATGATAAAGATCATGGAAGAAAAAATAGGGACAACGTTAGGAGCCTTAATACACGGCATAAACAGTATACAAAACATTACAGAGAATGTAGGAAAAAAACTAGATAACTGGGAGCTCTTAAAAATCAAACACTTAAACACTCATTCAAAGACTTCACCAAAAGAGTAAAAAGACTACCTACGAACTGGGAAAAAGTTTTTAGCTATGACATTTCTGATCAGCGCCTGATCTCTAAAATCTAAATGATACTGCAAAAACTGAACTGCAAAAAGACAACCCAATTAAAAAATGGGCAAAAGATATGAATAGACACTTCACTCAAGAAGACACTCAGGTAGCTAACAGATGTATATATGAGGAAATGTTCACGATCATTAGCCATTAGAGAAATCCAGATTAAAACTACAATGAGATTTCATCTCACTCCAACAAGGCTGGAATTAATCCAAAAAACACAAAAGAATAAATGTTGGAGAGGCCGTGGAGAGATTGGAACACTTATACACTGCTGGTGGGAATGTCAAATGGTACAACCACTTTGGAAATCGGTTTGGCGCTTCCTTAAAAAGTTAGAAATAGAACTACCATGCGATCTAGCAATCTCACTCCTTGGAATATATCCTAGAGAAATAAGAGCTTTTACAGGAACAAATATATGCACACCCATGTTTATTGCAGCACTGTTTACAATAGCAAAAAGATGGAAGCAGCCAAGGTGCCCATCAACGGATGAATGGATAAATAAATTATGGTATATTCACACAACGGAATGCTACGCGTCGATAAAGAACAGTGAGGAATCTGTGAAACATTTCATAACATGGAGGAACCTGGAAGGCATTATGCTGAGTGAAATTAGTCAGTTGCAAAAGGACAAATATTGTATAAGACCACTATTATAAGAACTTGAGAAATAGTTTAAACTGAGAAGAAAACATTCCTTTGAGGTTGTGAGAGGGGGTAGGGAGGGAGGGAGGGAGAGGGGTATTCACTAATTAGACAGTAGATAAGAACTACTTTGGGTGAAAGGAAAGACAGCACACAATACAGGGGAGGTCAGCACAATTGGACTAAACCAAAAGGAAAGAAGTTACCTGAATAAACTGAATGCTTCGAAGTCCAGAGTAGCAGGGGCAGGGATCTGAGGACCATGGTTTCAGGGGACATCTAAGTCAATTGGCATAATAAAATCTATTAAGAAAACATTCTGCATCCCATTTTGAAGAGTGGCGTCTGGGGTTTTAAATGCTAGCAAGAGGCCATCTAAGATGCATCAATTGGTCTCAATCTACCTGGATCAAAGGAGAATGAAGAACACCAAGGACACAAGGTGATTACGAGCCCAAGAGACAGAAAGGACCACATGAACCAGTGACTACATCATCTTGAGACCAGAAGAACTAGATGGTGCCCAGCTACAACCGATGACTTCCCTGACAGGAAACACAACAAAGAACCCCTGAGGGAGCAGGAGAGCAGTGGGATGCATACCCCAAATGCTCGTAAGACCAGACTTAATGGTCTGACTGAGACTAGAAGGACCCCGGTGGTCATGGCCCCCAGACCTTCTGTTGGCCCAGGACAGGAACCATTCTCGAAGCCAGCTCTTCAGACATGGATTGGACTGGACAATGTGTTGGAGAGGGATGCTGGTGAGGAGTGAGCTTCTTGGATCAGGTGGACACTTGAGACTATGCTGGCATCTCCTGCCTGGAGGGGAGATGAGAGGGTAGAGGGGATTAGAAACTGAAGAAATGGACACAAAAAGAGAGAGTGGAGGGAGAGAGCGGGCTGTCTCATTAGGGAGAGAGTAATTGGGAGTGTGTAGCAAGGTGTATATGGGTTTTTGTGTGAGAGACTGACTTGATTTGTAAACTTTCACTTAAAGCACAATAAAAATTATTTAAAAAAATTGTATTGCAAATATACTGTTAGACTTTTTTTCTACTTAATATAAAATCATACTTTACTTGAACTGCAACTGACTTTGTCACTTGACTATACATTATAAACATCTTTCTGTACTTGTACATGTAGGCTAACTTCACTTTTTAAACTTCTGCCTAGGACATATGTACCATAATTCATTTAGCCATTCCCCTGCTGACGGGTGTTTAGGTGGCCTTCAGTCTTCTGTTACTAACAATGCTACAGGGCATGTTCTCCCGTGTGTATTTTTGTACACTTATGTGGTGTCCTGGCCAGGCTCTCAGCGTTTTGGGGGGGGGTGTCATTGTTAGCTGCTGTCCCGTGGGCCCCTGGCTCATGGTGACATCACGCACGATGGAATGAAACACTGCCCAGACCTGCACCATCCCCATGATTGGTGATGGTTTGAATATTGTGATCCATAGGATTTTTATTGGCTGATTTTCAGAAGCAGATCACCAGGCCTTTCTTCCTAGTCTGTCTTAGCTCCACTTTTCAGCATCACAGCAACCCTCAAGCCTCCACTGCAGACAGATAGTGGCTGTCCATGAGATGCACTGGCTGAGAGTCGAACTGGGCCTCCCACGTGGAAGGCCAGGATTTTACCACTGAGCCACCGTTGTCTCCATTTGGGAGGACAGAGTCCTTGAAATGGAATTGCTAGAGTGAAGACAACGCACATTTCAAATTTTGGTGGGTGCTTCCAGGTTGCCCTCCAAAAAGGCTTTACCAGCATACACTGCTTCCAATCACATGTGAGAGTCTACATTTTTCTATACCTTGATAACATGGACCATTATCGATCTTTATTTTTGCCAATTTGATGGGCAAAAGGAAATATCAAATTTTTCTTTTATTTGAATTTTCCTTATTTTTTGAGGTTGATGGTATTTTCATATGATTATTAGATATTTGCATTTCTTGTGTGAATTGTCTGTTCCTATATTTGGCCTATTGAAAAAAGTCGTTTCATTCCTTTTTGCATTTCGTGTGATAGTATTTCTATTTTTTTTCTAATTTTAGTAACACATTTAAATTAGTATATCCAGTATAGTGGTTAAGAGCACGGCTGCTAACCAAGAGGTCGGTAGTTTGAATCCACCTGCTACTCCTTTTTATTGTTGCTGTCGTTCTAAATCTTCATAATCTGGTATGTATTTCACACTTACTAGCCACATGTGACTTTTGTTAGCTGCTGTTGAGTTGGCCCCCGGCTCATGCACAACGGGATTGGACCGTCGTAAGCCATGGGATTTTCATTGTCTGATTTTCGGAAGTAGACTGCCAGGCCTTTTTTCCTAGTCTGTCTTATTCTGGAAGCCTCACTGACCATTGTTCAACATCACATATGTGATAGTATTTCTATTAAAAAAAAATACTATTTATTCTAAGTAAAATAAAAACATTTTGGTTCTTCAAAACATTGAACTGCTATAATCAATTGTATTTCTCAGTTTGTGGCACACAAATAAATAATTGGTCCACACCTGACCTCTTTTTTTGTTGCTTGTTCTTTTCCCGTTCCCATCTCTTTGGCGCTCCACCCTTAGCCCATTTATTTACTGCAGATGCTGAGATCCATCTTTCACTCCTTCGTTTAAACACACGTGTACCCATGATCAATACATTATATTACTTTGTGTGTTTACATTTCAGAATAGCATTATGATACATTTTATTCTGGTCCTTGTTTCTTTCTTTTCTTCCCTCCCTCTCTTCCTTCCTTTCTCGGTAACTATTGTGTTTTTAAATTATAGCCTGATTTTTATTTATGATTTATGAAATGGAATTTAAAATCACAGTATATGGCCACCTAGTTCATTCTTTTTATCTACATATGGTGGTGTTTGTTGTTAGCTGTGGTGGAGTCGACTCCAACTCATGGTGATCTTATGCACAACAGGATGAAATGTTGTGTGGTCCAGTGTCATCCTCACAATCGCTGGCATGTTCAAGCCCATTGTTGCGACTGGTGTGCCAACCCACCTCACTGAGGATCTCCCTTGCCCTCTGCTTCACCACACATGATGTCCTCCTTCAACGACTGATCCCTCCTGAGGACATGTCCAAAACAAGCGAGTTGGACAATGTCCCATTGTGATCCATCAAGCTTTCATTGGCTAATTTCCAGACGTAAATCACCAGGCCTTTCTTCCTAGTCTGGCATTTGAAATAGCAGTGACATAGCTTCCAGCATTATAGTAATATGCAAGCCACCACAGTATGACAAACTGACAGATGGATGGTGGTTATCTACATGTACCATAGTGGCTAAGAGCATGGCTGCTAGCCAAAAGGTCGGTAGTTTGAATCCACCTGCTGCTTGCTCCTTGTAAACCCTAAGGAGCAGTTCTACTTTGTCCTGTAGGGTCGATTGTGACTCACAGCGACCCTATAGGACAGAGTAGAACTGCCCCATAGAGTTTCCAAGGAGCGCCTGGTAGATCTGAACTGCCTACCTTTTGGTTAGCAGCCATAGCTCCTAACCACTGTGCCACCAGGGTTTCCTATTCTGTGATATCATATGCTCTTTCCCCAGTTTTTTGGATGTAATTTGGAAAAATTGCAGCAATATCCAGCATGTCATTTTGCATATTTTTGCAGGATTTATTTGGGTACTGTATACCTAGGAATGGAAGTGGATTACAGAATATACATATTTTCAATTTTATTAGACACTACCAAATTGCTGTACCAATTTCTACTCACACCAGCATCTCCTCATGATCTGTTTTCCACCACCTCACTAGCACTGGATGTTATCCAAATTTTTGAATTTTGTAGGTCAGGTAGATGTGAAGTGGCAGGTATTTTTCTCCTGTTTTCTGCTGGGTTGTTTGGAATTTTCCAAATGATTGTAGGACCTTTGTTTATTATGGATTGTAACTCATCATGAAGAATTTTTACATTTTTTATTTACTCAAATTTATAATCTTTTATTTTATGTCTTCTGCATTTTGTGCCTTGGCATTCTCTGTTCCAAAATCATAAAATAAACAAACAAAAAAATGCCACCGCTTTCTTCTTGTACATATATCATTATAGCTTTTGAGGTGTTGCTGTTTTATCTTTTACTCTTTGATCTATCTGGATTTCATTAAACCTCCATTGCCGTCAAGTCAATTCTGACTCATAGCAACCCTATAAGATAGAGTAGAACAACCCCATAGGGTAGTTGGAATATGGAATGTATGAAGTATGAATCTAGGAAAATTGGAAATCATGAAAAATGAAATGGAACACATAAACATCAATGTCCTAGGCATTAGTGAGTTGAAATGGACTGGTGTTGGCCATTTTGAATCAGGCAATCATATGGTCTACTATGCTGGGAATGACAACTTTTTTAAGAGGAATGGCATTGCACTTCACGATCTATCCTGAAGTACAGTGCTCTCAGTAATAGGGTAATATCCACACCCCTACAAGGAATACCTGATATTACCAACTATTATTCAAATTTACACACCAACCACTAAGGCCAAAGATAACGGAATTGAAGATTTTTACCAGCTTCTGCAGTCTGAAATAGAACATGCAGTCAGGATGCATTGATAATTACTGGTGATTGGAACGCAAAAGTTAGAAACAAAGGAGAAAGGATTGGTAGTTGGAAAATACGGCCTTGGTGATAGAAACGATGCTGGAAGTTGCTTGACAGAATTTGTAAGATCAATGACTTCTTCATTGCAAATACCTTTTTCAACAATACAAACAACGACTATACACATAGACCTTGCCAGATGGAATACACAGGAATCAAATCGACTACATCTGTGCAAAGAGACAACGGAGAAGCTCAATATCATCAGTCAGAACAAGGCCAGGGGCTGCCTTTGGAAGAGACCAGCAACTGCTCATAATGCAAGTTCCAGTTGAAGCTGAAGAAAGTTAGAACAAGTCCATGAGAGCCAAAGTATGACCTTGAGTATATTCCACCTGAATTTAGAGACCATCTCAAGAACAGATTTGATGGGTTAAACACTAATGACTGAAGACTAGACAAGTTGTGAAATAACACCAAGGACATCATCCGTGAAGAAAGCAAGAGGTCATTAAAAAGACAAGAAATAAAGAAAAGGCCAAAATGGATGTCAGAAAGACTCTGAAATATGTCTTGAACATTCAGTAGCTAAAGTGAAATGAAGAAATGATGAAAAGAGTTGAACAGAAGATTTCAAAGGGTGACTTGAGGAGACAAAGTAGAGTATTGTAAGGACATGTGCAAAGGCCTGGAGTTAGAAAAACAAAAGGGAAGAATGCACTTGGCATTTCTGAAGCTGAAAGAGCTGAAGAAAAAATTCAAGTCTTGAATTGCAATATTGAAGGAGTCTATGGTGAAAATATTAAATGACTCAGGAAGCATCAGAAGAAGATGGAAGGAATACAGAGAGTCACAATTATGAAAAGAATTTGTTGATGTTCAGTCATTTCAGGAGGTAGCATATCATCAAGAACCGATGATACTGAAGGAAGGAGTCCAAGCTGCACCGAAAGTAATGGTGAAAAACAAGGCTTCAGGAATTGACAGAATACCAATTAGTTGTTTCAACAAACGGATGCAGAGCTGGAAGTGCTCACTCGTCTATGCCCAGAAATTTGGAAGACAGCTACCTGGCCAACCGAATGGAAGAGATTCATATTTATGTCTATTCCCTCCCTGCCCCGCCAAAAAAAATGATTCAACTGAATGCAGAAATTATCAAACAATATCACACACAAGTAAAATTTTGCTGAAGATCATTCAAAAGTGGCTGTAGCAGTACATCAACCGTGAACTGGCAGAAATTCAAGCCAGATTCAGAAGAGGATGTGGAATGAGGGAAACCATTGTCAATGTTAGATGGATCTTGGCTTAAAGTAGAGAATACCAGGAAGATGTTTACCTGTGTTTTATTGACTATGCAAAGGCATTCGACTGTGTGGATCATAACAAATTATGGATAACATTTCAAAGAATGGGAATTCCAGAACACTTGATTGTGCTCATGAAGAACCTGTACATAGATCAAGAGGCGGTCCATCTAACAGAACAGGGGAATACTGCATGGCTTAAAGTCAGGAAGGGTGTGCATCAGGGTTGTATCTTTTCACCATACCTATTCAATCTGTTGGAATTGACTCGACGGCAGTGGGTTGGTGGGTTTATTCAATCTGTATGCTGAGCAAATAATCTGAGATGCTGGACTACATGAAGGAGAATGTTGCATCAGGACTGCAGGAAGACTCATTAACAACCTGCGTTATGCAGATGACACAACCTTGCTTGCTGAAAGTGAAGAGGACTTGAAGTACTTACTGATGAAGAACAAAGACTACAGCCTTCAGTATGGATTATACATCAACATAAAGAAAACAAAAATCCTCACAACTGGACCAATAAGCAATATCATGATAAACAGAGAAAAGATGGAAGTTGTCAAGGATTTCATTTTATTTGCATCTACAATCAACAGCCATGGAAGCAGCAGTCAAGAAATCAAAAGTTTTGTGTTGGGAAAATCTGCTACAAAAGACCTTTTTAAAGTGTTGAAAAGCAAAGATGTTACCTTGAAGACTAATGTGTGCTCTTGACCCAAGCCATGGTGTTTTCAATCCCCTCATATGCATAGAAAAGTTGGACAATGAATAAGGAAAGCTGAAGAAGAATTGACATCTTTGAATTACGGTGTTTGCGAAGAATACTGAATATACCAAAAGATCGAACAAAGCTATCTTGGAAGAAGTACAACCAGAATGCTTCTTAGAAGCAAGGAGGATAAGACTATATCTCACATACTTTGGACATGTTATCAGAGTGGATCAGTGCCTGGAGATGGACATCATGCTTGATAAAGTAGAGGGTCGGAGAAAAAGAGGAAGACCCTCAAAGAAATGAATTGATTCAGTGACTGTAACAATGGGCTCAAGCACAACAACGATTGTGAGGATGGCGCAGGACCGGGCAGTGTTTAGTTCTGTTGTATATGGGGTTGCTATGAGTTGGAACCAACTCGATGGCACCTAAGAACAACAACAATATATATTTATATACTTTACTGGTTTGATTCTCTGGAAAACCCAGTCTAAGACATTTGGTACCAGGAGTGGTTCTAGAGAAACAAAATTGTAAGGATAAGTTTTATAAATTGATTCTCAAGTGTGGTTAGTCTTAAAGATGTTGGTGACTCAGCTTCCAGTAATAAATAGGGCACTGCTAATACATGGCATGAGGTGGCAACAGAAATACGTGAAGAATCACCACCTATAGATTAGGTACTGGGGAGAGGTGAGGCTCTGGGAGATCGGATGTATGATACCTCTTTACAAATTTCTCATAATGAGAAGTTTAAGGAAGCTAGTTGTTTGGTCCTACTTTCACTGGACAAGGTGGTAAAAGAGATGAGCTCAGACCTTCAGAGCCAAGCTCAAATGCCACACAAAAAACTTCGAAGTTTCCACTTGCGCCTTGAAAGGAAGCCTTATATTTATTATTATTTTTGGCTTTAACAAAGAGAAATTTATTTCTTCACAGTAAAGTAGGCTAAAAGTCCAAATTCAGAGTGTCAACTCTAGTGGAATTCTTTCTCTCTCCGTCGGCCTTCTCATCAATCTTAACCTGGACTAGGAGCTTCTCTGCACAGGGACCCCAAGTCCAAAGGATGTGCTCTGCTCCTGGCACTGCTCTCTTGGTGGTACGAGGTCCCCTGTATCTCTGCTCACTTCTCTTTTATATCTCAAGAGATTGCCTCAAGACACAATCCAATCTTGTAGATTGAGTCCTGCCACACTAACACAACTGCCGCCCATTCTCCCTCATTAACATCATAGAGGTAAGACTTACAACATGTAGGAAAATCACACAACACCGGGAATTATGGCCCAGGCAAATTGATACACACATTTTGGGGGGGACATAATTCAATTCATGACATTCCACCCTTTGGCCCCTCAAAAATCACATTTTTGCAACATACAAAACTTATTCACCCCATCATATCATAGCAAAAGTCTTAACTCCAAGTCCAAAATCCAAAATTCCTTTTCATCTGTGAAATCTAGAATACAAGTTATCTGCCTCCAAAGGTACAATGGCACAACAGGCACAAGCTAGATGTTTCCATTACAAATGGGAGAAACTGGAGGAAAAGGAGGGATAACAGGCATCAAGCAAGTCAACAGAACACATTACATTAGCTCTCAAGGCTTTGAAAATAACTCTCTGTTCTCTGAGACAATTTACACAATGGCCCTGCCCTCCAGAGCCTAGGTATTGGTCACACTCTCTAGATTCGGAATGGAGGCCCCTCGGCTCTGGGCTTCAGCTCAGTATTCCAGGCCCACTGTGACAGCAACTCTGCTCCCTCAGCTTCAGGCACATCGTTCTCCTAGTCCATCTGAGTGGTGACTCCACCCTTAGAAACACCAGAGGCCATGGCCCCACGCTTTGAAACCACTGAGGTCATGGCCATACCTTTTGAGACTGAGACAGCTCAACTTCTTATGTTCCTTGGCACTTCAGCTTCTGCTTCCTGGTTTCTTGGCCTCTCAGCTCTCAGGCCTCGTGCCCACTTCTGCCCTGATGGAGCAAATGTTCCAAATCTCCGTAGCTCCACCATGATAAATGCCTGGAGGCACCCCCACTTCACCAGGAAGCCTCCTGCGTTGCACACAGGCACTCAGCTCTCTCACTCCGTAGGTCAGCTCTAGCACCATCTTGCACTGTTCTCCTGGCTCTGCTGCTGCTACTCTCTCGGTACCAAATCTGTCTTAGTCATCTAGTGCTGCTATAACAGAAATACCACAAGTGGATGGAAGCCTTATTATTTTTTTTAAATGTTACTATTTTATTATAATAAATCCAAATATCCAATTCTAGAGATAAGAGGTATATTTGTTAGAATAAATGAATTATAGACAATAACATTGGTATAGAATTCCTGCTAGTTTTTAAAAGATTACATAATTTTTTTTTTTTCTACTGTACTTTAGGTGAAGGTTTACAGAGCAGAACAGTTTCTCATTAAAGAATACACACTGTGACATTGGTTGCCGACCCTACAACATGTCAGCTCTCTCCCCTACTCGACCTTAGGTTTCGCATTACCAGCTTTCCTGTTCCCTAAAGCCTTCTTGTCTTTGCCCCTGTTTTATGGGCCTGTCTAAGCTTTGTCTGAAGCGTGAACTTCAGGAGCGACTTCATTACTGATATATAAACGTGTCTGGAGGCCACACTCTCGGAGTTTCTCCAGGCTCTGTTAGACCAAGAAGTCTGGTCTTCTTCTTCCTTTTTTTTTTTTTTTTTTTTGTGAGCTAGAACTTTGTTCTACATTTTTCTCCACATCTGTTCAGGACCCTCTATTGTGATCCCTGTCAGAGCAATTTGTGGTGGTAGCCAGGCACCATCTAACTGTGCTAGATTCAGTCTGGTTGAGGCTGTGGTAGATGTGGTCCATTAGTCCTTTGGACTAATCAGAAAGCCTTATTTCTTGTAGTAACAGAGCTGATATTGCTGAAAATCAAGCCCAGAGTCTTATCATAAGAGTAGCTGAAGTATAATACCAACTTCAAGAGGTGTCTGACATTAAAGCGAGGGCATTGATTGGGAAGAAATGGGATCCTGAAACTTGGGATGGGAACACATGAGCAGATAATCAGAAAGCTGTAGAAGCTGAGCCCCTAAATTCTGTTGAATCACTCCTGCCAACAGAACCAGCCCTCTCACTCTCATCTGTGGAGATTACTCCATCTTTGTCTACTAAGCCACACTCCCCAGTAAAACCATTAGCTCCTCCACCCCTATCTAACAAGATTAACCCAGCTGTGTCTGAACAGCTTATGTCTGAGTCATTGTGTGGGGTACTGCCTGAGGCAGATGCCTCACAAGACAATGCTGAATATTCTCAAAACACATCCCCGCCAACCTGTTTTGACTTTGAGACCTATAACTAGACTTAAGTCCCAGCAAGCCCCAAAAGGTGAAGTACAAAATGTGACCCAGAAGGAGGTATGCTACACCCCAAAAGAACTGCTTGGCTTTTCTAATATGTACAAACAGAAATCTGGGGAATATGTGTGGGAATGGCTATCAAGGGTGTGGGATAATTGTGCAAGGAACATAAATATGGATCAGCCTGAGTTTATTGATATTTGGGTCCACTAAGCACAGAGTCTTCATTCAATAACTCAGCTTGAGAGGTTAGGAAAGGGTCTAATAGGTTGCTTGGTTGGGCTGCTAAAGCATGGATTATGAGATGGCCTACACTAAATCAAATTGAAGTACCAGACCTGACTTGGTCTACTATAGAAGAAGGTATCCAAAGACTTAGGACAATTGTCATGTTAGAGTGGATTTATCAGGTTAGACCCACAGATCCACACATGAAGTGCCCAGAGGACATACCTTTTACCATAACTGTGAGAAACAAATTTTGAAGGGAGCCCCAGCATCCTTAAAGGCTGCTGTGATTGCTATTTTATGTAAGTCAGATTTGACAGTGGCAACTGCCCTACCTGAATTAAGACACCTAACTACAATGGGGTTGATTAGACGCTGTGGTGGTAGGGGCCAAGTGGTGGCACTCAGTCGACAAAGACAAGGTGGGTGTGCTTACCATAATGGGCAGTGGAGTCAAAGCAGTAAACAGAATAGTCTAGTGGATAAGATGATGCCTTCTGTGGAAGCCAGTCATCCTCTTTCCCCAGCTAATCCTGTCATTGCTCAATGGGCTCACCAACAAAGTGACCATGGTGGCAGGGATGGAGGTTATGCATGGGCTTAGCAACGTGGACTTCCACTCACCAAAGCTGACTTGGCTACAGTCACTGCTGAGTGCCCAGTCTACCAGTAGGAGAGACCAACACTGAATCCCTGATGTGGCATCATCCCTCGAGGTGATCAGCCAGCAACCTGGTGGCAAATTGATTATATTGGACCACTTGCATCATGGAAAGGGCAGGATTTTGTTCCTACTGGAACTGATACTCTGGATATGGATTTGCCTTCCCTGCAGGCAATTTCTGCCAAAACTACCATCTGTGAGTTTACAGAATGCCTTATCCATCATCCTGGTATCCCACACACCATGTTCCCCATCATCCTGAAGCAGCTGGATGGATAGAATGAAGAATGACGTTCTAAAGACACAATTATGGTGCCAGCTAGGTGGCAATACCTTGCAAGTTTGGAGCAATGTTCTCCAGGAAGCTGTATATGCTCTGCTTGAGTAGCCAATCAATTGAAAGGGAGTTTCCTTGGGGGTGTGGCCTCCATTGAATATAAGTAAACTTTCAGGCTAGGCTTGTGGGTTTTGCTAGCTCTGGATCCTGCAGCTGGCTCCTGTTTGTATGATCTCTGGTTCTTAGAACTTGAGCTAGCAGCTTACCTGCCATCTTGCCTGCCAATCTTGAGATTCATTGATCTTCGAAGCCTGTGAGCAAGAGCTCTGCTGTCTGACCTGCCGATCTTGGGTTTGCCCGCCCCCGTGCTTATGTAAATCAGGAGAAGCCTCCAGCCTGACCCACGAACTGTGATGTTCTAGCCTCTACAACCATGTGAGCCATTTCCTTGATATAAATATATCCTTGTATATATTTATATGCTTTACTGGTTTTGCTTCTCTAGAGAATCCAGCCTAAGACACCATCAAAGATTGTTTTTTTCTGCGTGTAAACCTTTTCTTGAGTTTTTATAATACTGGTCTCATACAATATTTGTCCTTTTGTGATTGACTTATTTCACTCAGCTTAATGCCCTCCAGATTCATTCAGGTTGTGAGCTGTTTCACAGATTCATAATTGTTCTTTATGGTTGCATAGTATTCCGTTGTGTGTATGTACCATAATTTGATTATGCAGTCATCTGTTGATGGGCGCTTAGGTTGTTTCCATCTTTTTGCTATTGTGAATAATGCTGCAATGAACATGGGTGTGCATATGTCTATTCATGTGATGGCTCTTATTTGTCCAGGGTATATTCTTAGGAGTAGAATCTTGGGTTCGCCAGCCCCTGCAGCTATGTGAGTCAGGAGAAGCCTCCAGCCTGACCCATAGACTTGGGAATTTCCAGGCTTTACAATCTCATGGGCCATTTCCTTGATATAAATCTCTCTCTCTCTCTCTATGGTTCTGCTTCTCTGGATAACCCAGCCTACGACATTCCTCTCCTGCTTTTCTTTTGTCAGTTTGGCCAGTGGTTTGTTCATTTTGTTGATCCTCTGAAAGAACCATCTTCTGGTCTCGTTGATTCTTTCTGGTGTTCTTCTGTTTTCCATTTCATTTATTTCTGCTCTGATCTTTATTATTTTCTTTCTTTCGGTTATTGTGGGCTTCTTTTGCTGTTTTCTTTCTATTTGCTTGAGTTGTAGGGCTAATGTTTTGATTTTGGCCTGTTTTTCTTTTTTGATGTGTGTGTTTATTGCTATAAATTGACCTCTGAGCATTGCCTTTGCTGTATCCCAAAGGTTTCGATATAATGTGTTTTCATTCTCATTTGAATCCAGGAATTTGTTGTCTGTAAGCAAGGTGTTATTCAATTTCCATGTATTTGATTTTATTCCCCTTGGTTTTCCTTTTTATTAAAAAAAAAAAATTTATTTTTTTATTTTTATGGCATTGCAATCAGAGAGAATGCTTTGTATTTCAATATTTTGGATTTTATTGAGGGCAGCTTTGTGGCCTCAAATGTGGTCTATTCTGGAGAATGTTTCATGTGTGTTTGAAAAGAATATATACTTTGCTACTGTTGAGTAGACTGTTCTACATATGCCTATGAGACCAAATTTGTTGATTGTGGCCTTTAGATCTTCTATATCTTTGTTGAATTTCTTTCTAGATGTTCTGCTCTTTTCCAAAAACAGTGTGTTGAAGTCTCCTACTATTATCGTAGAACTATTTCTCTTTTCAATGCTGTTAGAGTTGTTTTATGTATTTCAGAGCCTTGTTGTTCAGCATGTAGATATTAATGTTATGTCTTCTTGGCAAATTGATCCTTTAATCATTGTATAATGTCTTTCCTTGTCTTTTATAGTTGGTTTTGCCTCGAAGTATATTCTATCTGAGATTAGTATTGCCACTTCTCTTTTTTGATAACTCGTTGATATATTTTTTCCATTGTTTGATTTTTAATATATATGCATCTTTGTGTCTAAGGTGTATTTCTTATAGACAGTATATTGATGGGTCATTTAAAAAAAAATCCATTCTGCCATTTTCTGTCTCTTTATGTGTGCATCCAAGCCATTTACATTCAGTATGATTGTCGACAGGCATGATTTTATTACCGTCATATTGTTTTGTGTGTATGTGGTGCTGTTTTCTTTATTCTTCTTACTTCCTGTGGTGAGTGCCTTTTGTTTGTGAATTTTCTTTTCATTTCTTTTGCTATTATAGATTTTGTGTTTACCAAGTTTTTATGCTTTTCTTCTTTTTTATTTTGATGAGTAGGTTTATTAACTTTTTTTGTGGTTACCTTGAAATTTACCCTTACCTGCCATCAGGATGACTGAGTGGTCTAAGGCTCTGCTTTCAGGTCATAGTCTCCCCTGGAGTTGTGGGTTCTACTCCCACTCCAACAAGACAACCTTTGGAAACCCTGGTGGTGTAGTGGTTAAGAGTTTGGCTGCTAACCAGGTGCTCCTTGGAAACCCTATGGGGCAGTTCTATTCTGTCTTATAGGGTCACAATGAGTTGGAATTGATTCTATGACAATGGGCTTGGTTTGGTTTTCCTTCTAAGTTACAACCAGTCTTTTATTACATGCTATTACCTTGACTTCCTTTCCATTTGAAAGTTCTATACCTATGTTGTTTACTCCCTCTTTTATTGTTTTGATATTGTCATCATTTACAGACTGACGTCTCTGGTTTCCTGTTTTAAGTCTTTTAGTTTTGTTTCATTATTCAAAGTTCTTTACCTAGGATGGTATCTGGCTGATGCTGTCTTGTGTCCCAGACTCAGGTTGTTGTGTGATGTTGTTGATTCTCTAACCAAAGGACTTCCTTTAGTATTTCTTGTAAGTTTTGTTTTGTTTTTACAAATTTCCTTAATTCCTGTTCATCTGGAAATGTCCTAGTTTTGCCATCGTATTTGAGAGAGTTTTGCAGGGTATATTACTCATGGTTGGCAGTTGTTTTTCTTTCAAGGTTTTATATATGTCATTCTTGCTTGTTTACTTTCGGCTGAGTAATTGGGGTTTAGTTTTATTTTTTCCCCTTTTTAAGTGACTTTCTTTTTGAGCTGTTGTCAGGATTCTTCCTTAATTCCTGGCTTTGGCAAGTGTGATTACGATATGTCTTGGTGAGTTTCTTTTGGGGATCAGTCATGGATTGAATTATGTCCCCCCCAAAATGTATCAATTTGGCTAGGCCATGATTCCCAGTATTGTGTGGTTGTCCTCCATTTTATGGCTGTAATTTTATGTTAAAGAGGATTAGGATGGGATTGTAACACCCTTACTAAGGTCACATCCCTGATCCAATGTAAAGGGAGTTTCCCTGGGGTGTGGCCTGCACCACCTTTTGTCTCTCAAGAGATAAAAAGGAAAGAGAAGCTAGCGGTGGGGGTGGGGGGACTTCATACTACCAAGAAAGCAGTGCCAGGGGCAGAGCGTGTCCTTTGGACCTGGGGTCCCTGTGCAGAGAAGCTCCTAGTCTGGGGAAACATTGATGAGAAGGCCAGCAGAGAAAGCCTTCCCCTGGAGCTGACGCCGTGAATTTGGACTTTTAGCCTACTTTACTGTGAGGAAATAAATTTCTCTTCGTTAAAGCCATTCACTTGTGGTATTTCTGTTACAGCAGCACTGGATGACTAAGACAGAATTTATCCTATATGGGGGTTCCTTGAGCTTCTTGCATGGTCAGCTTTTTGTCTTTCATGATGTTTGGGAAGTTTGTGGCCAGCAAATCTTCATTGATCTTGTTGAACAATGTGCTTCCCAATTTTCCTGTTGTTCTAGAACACCAATCACATGCAAATTTTTGCTCTTGATTCTGTCCCACATAATTCGCAGGTATTCATTATTTTTCTTCGTTTTTTTCTCTGAGTTTTCCTCAAAGTGGTGCCCATGGATTTGTCTTCAATCTCACTTATTCTGCCTTCCATTGCTTCAAATTTGCCCCCAAAACCTCCTTTTGGATTCTCCACTTCTGAAATTTTGCTGTTCACGTTTTGGGTTTCTAGTTGCTGTCTTTGTATGATTCTAATTGTTCATTTATTTGACGTTTTATTCGTGATTATTTTCCTGATTTCTTTATTGCTTTGTCTGTGTTTACCTTGGTTTTGGCTATGCTTTCATGGATTTTCTCTGTGTTTTCCATGATTTTGTGTATTTTTTCCTTGGTTTTGTTTGTGTTTTTCTTGATCTCTTTTCTAGTCTCTTGGAGAGAGACCTAAATATTAGACTTTTGAATTCCATATCAGGAAGTTCCACTGTCTTTTCTTGTACCAGAAGGTCATCTGATTCTTTATTTTGGTCACTTTCTGGAGCCATCTTGTCCTGCTTTTTAATATGTTTTTGTATTTTCTGCTGTCTCCAACACATTAAGGTATTATTTTCTATATTTATTGATCGCTTGTTCATTTGTTGCATCCTGCTTTTTTGTTTTGTGTTGGTATGTCAGGGTGGGCAGGCCAGGCATGCTTTGCTGCATGCTTGTCTGTGAGCACAGTAACTCTCTGTACCTTATCCAGGTGGGCAGGACAGCAACAGTCAGGGAGAATCTGCTTTGCCATATACTGTTTTGACGATGTGGCTGAGGGCTACCTGAGTGGGTGCTGTCTGCCTCCTGGTGTTTGTCTAGTAGTGTGGGAGCATTCACAGCCCCTCACCAGATAGGCAGGGGTGTCAGATGCGGGCTGGTACTGGCTCACCTCCCACTGTTCAAAAGCTGGTCGAGTGGCAGGAGTGGGCCCGGCGTGGTGGAGGGCCTGAGTGTCAGGGGCCCTGTAGCCATGATGGGACAGCGGGGGTTAGCAGGAAGGTGGAGGGGTGGCATACAGGGCTAGGTGGGAAGGAGGAAGAAAAGAGAGAGAAAGAAAAAAAGGGGGTGGCATGGCAGAACTTGCAGGTGGGCGGGGGAGTATTGGGGCCTGTCAGGAAGAGAGTGGAAATGGTGTACTGGATTAGGTGGGAGGGAAAAAGAAAATAAATAAATAGAAAAAAAATGACTAGTGGTTGGGGGTGGAGTGGACCCACGGCAGCGGCAGTATGGCGGGAGCCAGAGAGAAGTGGGGGAGATGGTGTATGTGGAAATGTGGGAGGGAGAAAGAAAGAAAATAATGGTGGTGAGGTGGGGGCTGGTGAATGGGGGTGGGGCTGGCCTGGGGGCCAAGGGAAAGGAAGAGAAGGTGGTGCACAGGGCTAGATGGGAGTGAGAAAGAAAAAAAATCCATGTGGGCAGGAAGGAGTAGGGCAGACCTGGTGGTGGGGCTTGTATTGTGGACCCTGGTGGAGGGGGCTGCTGGGATGAGAGCCTTCTTTCTTTTACTCACTAGAAGGGTGAGGGGTGGGAAAGCATGTTTCTCTGTTTACTGGGTGCTCAGTCTCCTGTTGTGGGCTCCGTGAAGTTGCCTTCCTGTACTCCCTGTCCAGGGTGGTTGCTGGCTATCTTTCAAGATGTCCAGGTTGTGTGGTGTTAGCTTTCAGGGGACTTCCACTTCGTATCTCTCTTTGTTCTCCATTTTCCATCAGTTTCTTCTTCCATTTGGTGTTTGGTCTAGTTCTAATTCCTTCATTTGGTGCTCAGGATTCCAAGAATGACATTTGTATCAGTTTTAGTTTTTCAGGTCTTTGCTGCAGTGGGATGGTGTGGTGCATCTATCTATAGTGCCATGCTGGCTCCACTCTCTGTTTTCAGTTTTTTGATATTGCAAATAAAGCTTCTATGAACACTCATGCACAGGTCTTTATATGAACGTATGTTTTCACTTCTGCTAGGTAAATACTTAGGCATGGCATGTCTGGATCATATGATATTTGTTTGATTAATATTTTAAGGAACTGCCAACATGGGAGTACCATTAACTGTATATGAGAGCCCAGTTAGTCCACATTCTTTCTAATACTTGGTATGGTCAGTCTTTTGAATTTTAGTCATTTTTTTTTTTTAATTTTTATTGTGCTTTAAGTGAAAGTTTACAAATCAAGTCAGTCTCTCATACAAAAATTTGTGTACACCTTGCTATATACTTCTAGTTGCTCTCCCCCTAATGCTCTCCCCCTCCTTTACTCCACTCTCTCTTTTTGTGTCCATTCGGCCAGCTTCTGACCCCCTCTGCCTTCTCATCTCCCCTCCAGACAGGAGCTGCCCACGTAGTCTTGTGTGTCTACTCGATCCAAGAAGCTCACTCTACACCAGCATCATTTTATATCCCATAGTCCAGACCAGCCCCTGACTGAAGAGTTATCTTTGAGAATGGTTCCTGTCTTGGGCTAACAGAAGATCTGGGGACCATGACCGCCGGGTCCTTCTAGACTCTGTCAGACCATTAAGTCTGGTGTTTTTACAAGAACTTGAGGTCTTCATCCCACTGCTCTTCCGATCTCTCAGGGGTTCTTTGTTGTGTTCCCTGTCAGGGCAGTCCTCAGTTGTAGCTGGGCACCATCTAGTTCTTCTGGTCTCAGGCTGATGTAGTCTCTGTGGCCCTTTCTATCTCTTGGGCTTATAATTAGCTTGTGTCTTTAGTGTTCTTCATTCTCCTTTGCTCCAGGTGAGTTGAGACCAACTGATGTATATTAGATGGCCGCTTGCTAGCTTTTAAGACCCCAGACGCCACTCTCCAAAGTGGGATTCAGAATGTTTTCTCAATAGATTTTATTATGCCAATTGACTTAAATGTCTCCTGAAACCATGGTCCCCAAACCCCTGCCCCTGCTACGCTGGCCTTCAAAGTGTTCAGTTTATTCAGGAAACTTCTTTGTTTTTGGTTTAGTCCAGTTGTGCTAACCTCTCCTGTATTGTGTGTTGTCTTTCCGTTCACCAAAAATAGTTCTTATCTCCTATCTAATTACTGAAAACCGCTTTTCCTCCCTCCCCACTCTCATAACCATCAAAGAATATTTTCTTCTCTGTTTAAACCATTTTTCGAGTTCTTACAACAGTGGTCTCACACAACATTTGTCCTTTTGCAACTAATTTCACTCAGCATGATACCTTCCAGATTCCTCCTTGTTATGAAATGTTTCACGGATTCATCATTGTTCTTTATTGTTGCATAGTATTCCATAGTGTGAATATACCATAATTTATTTATTCGATCCATTGATGGGCGCCTTGGTTGCGTCCATCTTTTTGCTATTGTAAACATTGCTGCAATGAACATGCATGTGCGTATATCTGTTCTTGTAAAGGCTCTTATTTCTCTAGGATATATTCCAAGGAGTGGGATTGCTGGATCACATGGTAGTTCTATTTCTAGCTTTTTAAGGAAGAGCCAAACCGATTTCCAAAGTGGTTGTACCATTTGACATTCCCACCAGCAATGTATAAGAGTTCCAATCTCTCCACAACCTCTCCAACATTTATTATTTTGTGTTTTTTGGATTAATGCCAGCCTTGTTGGAGTGAGATGGAATCTCATTGTAGTTTTGATTTGCATTTCTCTAATGGCTAATGATCTTGAGCATTTCCTCATGTATCTGTTACTACCTGAATGCCTTCTTTAGTGAACTGCCTGTCCATATCCTTTTCCCATTTTTTAATTGGGTTATTTGTCTTTTTGTAGATGAGTTTTTGCAGTATCATGTAGATTTTAGAGCTCAGATGCTGTTTGGAAATGTCATTGCTAAAACCTTTTTCCCAGTCTGTAGGTAATCTTTTTACTCTTTTGGTGAAGTCTTTGGATGAGCATAGGTGTTTGATTTTTAGGAGCTCCCAGTTATCTCGTTTCTCTTCTGCATTGTTAGTAATGTTTTGTATACTGTTTATGCCATGTATTAGGGCTCCTAGCATTGTCCTTATTTTTTCTTCCACGATATTTATCGTTTTAGGTTTTATATTAGGTCTTTGATCCATTTTGAGTTAGTTTTTGTACATGGTGTGAGGTATGGGTCTTGTTTCATTTTTTTGTAGATGGATACCCTGTTATGCCAGCACCATTTGTTAAAGAGACTGTCTTTTCCCCATTTAACAGACTTTGAGCCTTTGTCAAATATCAACTGCTCATATGTGGATGGATTTATGCCTGGATTCTCAATTCTGTTCCATTGGTCTATGTGTCTGTTGTTGTACCAGTACCAGGTTGTTTTGACTACTGTGGCAGTGTAACAGGTTTTAAAATCAGGTAGAGTGAAGCCTCCCACTTTGTTCTTCTTTTTCAGTAATGCTTTACTTACAGGGCCTCTTTCCCTTCCACATGAAGTTGGTAATTTGTTTCTCCATTTCATCAAAAAATGTCATTGGAATTTGAATCAGAATTGCATTGTATCTATAGATAGCTTTTGGAAGAATAGAAATTTTTACAATGTTGAGTTTTCCTATCCATGAGCAAGGTATGTTTTTCCACTTACGTAGGTCTCTTTTGGTTTCTTGCAGTAGTGTCCTGTAGTTTTCTTTGTATAGGTCTTTTAAGTCTCTGGTAAGATTTATTCCTAAGTATTTTATCTTCTTGGGGGCTACTGTAAATGGTATTGATTTGGTGATTTCCTCTTTGATGTTCTTTTTGTTGGTGTAGAGGAATCCAACTGATTTTTGTATGTTTATTTTGTATCCTGATACTCCGCTGGACTCTTCTGTTAGCTTCAGTAGTTTTCTTGAGCTTTCCTTGTTTTCTGTGTATGAGAAGTCATCTGCAAATAGAGATACTTTTACTTCTTCCTTACCAAACTGGATGGCTTTTATTTCTTTGTCTAGCCTAATTGCTCTGGCTAGTACCTCCAGCACAATGTTGAACAGAGTGGTGATAAAGGGCATCCTTGTCTGTTTCCCAATCTCAAGGGGAACACTTTCAGACTCTCTCCATTTAGGATGATGTTGGCTGTTGGCTTTATACAAACGTCCTTTATTACATTAAGAAATTTTCCTTCTATTCGTATTTTGCTGAGACTTTTTATCATCAATTGGTGCTGAACTTTGTCAAATGCCTTTTCTGCATCAGTTGGTTAGATCATGTGGTTCTTGTCTTTTGTTTTATTTATATGATGGGTACATTAATTGTTTTCTAATGTTGAACCATCCCTGCATACCTGGTATGAATCCCACTTGCTCACGGTGAATTATTTTTTTGATATGTTGTTGAATTCTATTGGCTAGAATTTTGTTGAGGATTTTTGCGTCTAAGTTCATGAGGGATATAAGTCTGTAATTTTTTTGTGGTGTCTTTACCTGGTTTTTGTATCAGGGTTATGCTGGCTTCATAGAATGAGTTTGGAAGTATTCCGTCCTTTTCTGTGCTGTGAAATACCTTTAGTAGTAGTGGTGTTAACTCTTCTATGAAAAGTTTGATAAAACTCTGCAGTGAAGCCATCTGGGCCAGGGCTTTTTTGTTGTTGTTGTTGGGAGTTTTTTGATTACCTTGTCAATCTCTTCTTTTGTTATGGGTTTATTTAGTTGTTCTACCTCTGCATTAGTTTAGGTAGGTAATGTGTTTCTAGAAATTCACCCATTTCTTCTAGGTTTTCAAATTTGTTGGAGTTCAGTTTTTCATAGTAATCTGATATGATTCTTTTAATTTCAGTTGGGCCTGTTGTAACATCGCTTATCTCATTTCTTATTTGCTTCCTCTCCTGCTTTTGTCAGTTTGCCCAATGGTTTATCAATTTTGTTAATTTTTTCAAAGAACCAGCTTCTGGTCTTATTAACTCTTTCAATTGTTTTTCTGTTCTCTATTTCATTTAACTCTGCTCTGATTTTTATTACTTGCTTTCTTCTGGTGCCTGAGGGTTTCTTTTGTTGCTCTCTCTCTATTTGTTCAAGTTGTAGGGATAATTTTTTGATTTTGGCCCTTTCTTCTTTTTGAATGTGTGCATTTATTGATATAAATTGACCTCTGAGCACTGCTTTAACTGTGTCTCAAAGGTTCTGATAGGAAGTGTTTTCATTCTCATTGGAATCTATGAATTTCTTTCTTTCATCCTTAATGTCTTCTATAACCCAGTCATTTATGAGGAGAGTATTGTTCAGTTTCCAAGTGTTTGATTTCTTTTCCCTGTTTTTCCTGTTATTGATTTCTACTTTTATGGCCTTATGGTCAGAGAAGATGCTTTGTAATATTTTGATGTTTTGGATTCTACTAAGGCTTGCTTTATGACCTAGTATGTGGTCTATACTAAAGAATGTTCTATGTGCGTTGGGAAAGAAAGTATACTTGGCTGCTGTTGGGTGGAGTATTCTGTACATGTTTATGAGGTCAGCTTGGTTGATTGTGGCATTTAGATCTTCCTTGTCTTTATTGAGCTTCTTTCTGGATGTTCTGTCCTTCACTGAAAGTGGTGTGTTGAAGTCTCCTACTATAACTGTGGAGTGGTCTATCTCACTTTTCAATGCTGTTTTGAGTTTATGTATCTTGCCACCCTGTCATTGGGTGCATAAATATTTAATATGGTTATATCCTCCTGGTATATTGTCCCTTTAATCATTATATACTGTCCTTCCTTATCCTTTGTGGTGGGTTTAACTTTAAAGTCTATTTTGTCAGAAATTAGTATTGCCACTCCTGCTCTTTTTCGATTGTTGTTTGCTTGATATATTTTTTCCCATCCTTTGAGTTTTAGTTTGTTTGTGTCCCTAAGTCTAAGGTGTGTCTCTTGTAGGCAGCATATAGAAGGATTTTGTTTTTTTATCCATCCTGCCACTGTTTGTTTTGATGCATTTAGTCCATTTACATTCAGCGTAATTATGGATCTGTATGAGTTTAGTGCTGTCATTTTGTTGTCTTTTTTTTATGTGTTGTTGACAGTTTCTTTTTCCCACTTAATATTTTGTGCTGAGTAGTTTATGTATTGTCTTTTTCTCTTTTTAGTTGCAGTTGATTTTGTTTCTGCTGAGTCTCTATTTTTTTCTTGTATGTTATTTTGATGAGTAGGATTGTTAGTCTCATTTGTGGTTACCTGAATATTTACCACTATTTTTTCTAAGTTTAAACCTAACTTTTATTTCTTTATATCACCTTGACTTCCTCTCCATATGAAAGATCTATGACTACGTTTCTTAGTCCCTCTTTATTATTTTAATGTTGTCTTCTTGTACATAATGACATCGCTGTTTCCCTGTTTTGAGTGTTTTTTAAATCTTGATTTATTTTTGTGATCTCCCTATCTGGGTTGATACCTGGTTGCTCTGTCCAGTGTTCTAGTCTTGGGTTGATACCTGATATTATTGATTTTCTAACCAAAGAACTCCTTTTAGTATTTCTTGTAGTTTTGGTTTCGTTTTTACGTTTTCCCTAAGCTTCTGTTTATCTGGAAATGCCCTAATTTCACCTTCATATTTGAGAGACAGTTTTGCTGGATATATGATTCGTGGCTGGCAATTTTTTTCCTTCAGTGTTTTATGTATGTCATCCCGTTGTCTTCTTGCCTGCATGGTTTCTGCCGAGTAGTCTAAGTTTATTCTTATTGACTCTTCTTTGTAGGTGACTTTTCATTTATCCCTAGCTGCTGTTAAAATTCTCTCTTTATCTTTGGTTTTGGCAAGTTAGATTATAATATGCCTTGGTGACTTTTTTTTAAAGATCTACCTTATGTGGAGTTCAATGAACATCTTGGATAGCTATCATCTCATCTTTCACGATATCAGGGAAGTTTCCTACCAACAAATTTTCAACAATTCTCTCTGCATTTTCTGTTTTCCCTCCCTGTTTTGGTACTCCAATCACTCGGAGGTTGTTTCTCTTGATAGAGCCCCACATGATTCTTAGTATTTCTTCTCTTTTTAAAGTTGTTTTATCTGATTTTTCTTCAAATATATTAGTGCCAAGTGCTTTATCTTCAGTCTCACCAATTCTGCCTTCCACTTGCTCAATTCTGCTCCTCTGGCTTTCTATTGAATTGTCTAATTCTGTAATTTTATTGTTAATCTTCTGAATTTCTGATCGCTGTCTCTCTATGGATTCTTGCCCCTTATTAAATTTTTCAATACGTTCTTGAATAGCCTTTTCAATTTCTTCAACTGCTTTATTTGTGTTTCCTTGGCTTGTTCTTAATATTGTCCAATCTCCATCATGAAGTCTTGAAGAGTTCTGTATATTAATCCTTTGTATTCTGCATGTAGTAATTCAAGGAAGACATCTTCATCCAGAAGATCACTTGATTCTTTTTTTGAGAGCTTGTTGAAGAGATCATGATCTGCTTCTTTATGTGATTTGATATTGACTGTTGCCTCCAAGTCATCTATAAGTTATTAGATTAGTTTATTTTATGTTTGCTTACTGTATCCCACTTTCTTGCTTTGTTTTGTTTTGATATGCCCAGATGGGTTGCTTGAGTTAGCTAGCTTGATTATTTTTGCCTTTGAAGTTTTAACATCCTATCACCAGGTGGCTAGAGCTGTTATCAGGTATACGGCCTAGGAGTCCATTCACTTTTCTTGTATCAATTCAGCTCAGGTGTCCAGGTAGCTGATCATCAAGTGTGTGGTAGAGGTTCTGTCCTACAGTCTTAGAGGGACAGAGATGTTTGGTGTAGGTACTGGTATCTGATTGCAGTGGGAGGTAAAGCTCTGAACAAGGCAGGGGGCTGACAATTGTCCCCCAAGTGTCTGTCATGAAAGCACATCCCTGTTCCCTAGACTGCACAGGTGGATGAGTTCTGCAGAGAGACCATGGGCACCCAGTGCTTTTGTTTGTAAGGACTGGGAGGTACCAGTTATCCTTGGACACCTGTCAGGAGTGGCTAGGTGACCTGAGTGGAGCCACCAGTCTTTAGGCCCCTCATGTGGGTAGGTGAGGACCCTTTAATAGGCAAAGTCGTGTCAAACCTCAAACACACAGCTCTCCACCACACAGCTGAAATAGTTGCAGTCTGCCAACAATGGCCTCTTCTCCTGAAATAGGCCCACACAGTTCCATGCAGGGGGGAAAGATATTCAAAGTCCAAGGACCATTTATGCCTGGACAGGAGCTGCTTTTGTCCTGAGGTCCCCAGGTTAGTGGATCTGGCAGATTATCTTTTCCCCCACTTGCGAATTTATTCCTTCTCCAAGGCTGGGAGAATGGCTCAGGACACGCAGCAGGACCTGTCTCAGGCCCAGGAAAATCAACAGCCATCAAAGCTGGCTTGGGGGCTGGGGGGACAGTAAAATATACGCAAGTACTTAGCTTTTGCCAAGAGTGTCGTTCTTCTCTGGTTCTGGAGTTGTGAGTAGGCTGTGCATCTGGCTGCTTCTCCCTGAGGAAACTGCGGCTGAACGCTGGCACCAGCCTGCTGCAGTTGCTCCTGGGAATGGTGCCTGAGGATTCCTGGAGATTCACGTCTGGCAACTCCTCTCCACTTCTGAACTGTCTCTTCCTCTACCTGCTGCTCAGTCCAGTTTCTAACTTTGCCTTTGATGTTCAGGGCTCCTAGCTTGTCATATATATAATCGTTTCACTTGTTTTTTTTGGTCTTTGTTGTAAGAGGGATCACCGGAAGCATCTGATTACTCTACCATCTTGGCCCCGCCTCACTCAATTTTAGTCATTCTAATAATGGATAATTTTAATTAATCATTGTGATTTTCATTTATATTTTCCTAATGATTAATCTTTTCATGTCCTTATTTGCCACTCACGTATCTTTCTTGGTGAAATGTCTGTTCACACCTTTTGCTCTTTTAAAAATATTGGCTGTTCATTTCTTATTTTTGAGTTTTGAGAGTTTTTTAAAAAATATAATCTGGGTATAAGTCTTTTATCCAATATGTGATTTGAAAATAAGTTCCCCCAGTCTATGCTTGTCTTCTCCTCTCTTAAGGGTCATTAGAAAAGTAGAAGTTCTTAATTTTGGCGATGCCCAATTTGTCATTCTTTCTTTTATGGATTATGCTTTTGGTGTCACATCTAAGAAATCTTTGCCTAACACAAAATCACAGAGATTTTCTTCTGGAAGTTTTATAGCTTTAGGTTTTACATTTAGATCTATGATTAATTTTGATTTAATTTTTGTGTATGATGAAATGTATGTATTGAAGTTCTCTTTTTTTTCCATGTGGGTATCCAAGCGTTCTTTATTGAAAAGATTACCCTTTCTCTACTATACTGCCTTTGAACTTTTGTAAAAAAAACCAGGTGACCATATATATACGGATCTACTTATGAACTCTCTATTCTATTCTATTGATGTATTTTTCCATCTTTATGCTTATATCAGTCTTTCTTAATTACTGTATCTTTACGATAAATCTTGAATTTATGTAGGGTAAGTCTTCCAACATTCCCTCCCACCCCAAAGTTGTTTTGGTTCTTCTACATCCTTTGCATTTCCATGTGAAGTTTAGAATCACTTATCAATTTCTATTAAAAATTGCTGGGATTTTGTTTGTGAATACATTGAACCTATAGATTAATTTTGGGAGAATTGAAATCTTAACAATATTGAGTTTTCCTATCCATAAGCAATGCATTTATTTCCATTTAGTTAGGTCTTTAAAAAATTTCTCTGTGCAATATTTTGTAGTTTTCAGTGTATAGGTCTTGCACATCTTTTGTCAGTTTTACCCTTTGGTATTTTATATTTTTTACTGATATTATAAATGGAATCATTTTCTTATTTTCATTTTTGGATTGTTCATTGCAAGTCTATAAAAATAGAAATGATTTTTGTATATTAATCCTGTATCCTGAAATCTTGCTGAACTTATTTATTAGTTCTAGTAGTTTTTTAGTGGATTCCTTGGGATTTTCTGTATACAAGATTGTGCCATCTGCAAATAGAGATAGTGTGACTTCTTCTTTCCCAGTGTGGATGCATTTTATTTCATTTTCTTTCCTAATTGCCCTGGCTAGAACCTCCACTACAGTGTGGACTGAAGTAGTGAGAGCAGGTATCCTTGCCTGTTCCTGATAGGGAGAAAACATTCAATTCTTCACCATAACATATAATGTTAAGGAAATTCACCTCTATTCCAGATTTGTTGGTGGATACTGGATTTTGTCAAATGCCTTCTCAATAGATATTGAAATGATTATATAAGCTTTTAATCTTCTTTTATTTTTTCTTTTTAATCTACTAAAATGTTTTTCAATGTTAAATTCACCTTCCATTCTTGGGATAAATCTCATTTAGTCATTTTGTGTTATTCTTTTCATATATTATTAGATTTGATTTGCTAACATTTTGTTAAGAATTTTATTATCTATGTTCACGAGGTATATTGGGCTGTAGTTTTCTTGTAATGTCTTTGTCTCATTTTGGTATCAGAGTAATGTTGACTTTATACAGCCAGTTGAGAAGTATTACCTCCTCTTCAATTTTCTGGAAGACTTGGGTATTATTTCTTCCTTAAATCCACCTGGGCCTGTTGTTTCCTTTGTAGGAAGGTTTTTAACTACAAATTCAATTTCTTTAATAGCTATTGGGCTATTCAGATGCTCTATTTCTTCTTGAGTGAGTTTGGTATTTTGTTACTTTCAAGGAATTTTTACATTCATCTAAGTCATCAAATGCATTGGTATAAAGTTGCTTATAATATTCCCTTATTTTCCTTTTTATTTCCATAGAATCTGTAGTGAAGTCACCTTTCTCATTCCTGATATTGATAAATTGTGTCTTCCCTCTTTTTTCTTGATCAGGTTGACTAGATTTATCTATTTTCTCAGAGAACAAACTTTTGAGTTCATTAATTTTTCTGTATTGTTTTTCTGTTTTCTATTTTATTACTACTTTAAAAAAATTACTTCTTTTATTCTCCTTACTATGGGTTTAAATTGCATTTTCCCAAAAATTTGTAAAGTGGAAGATAAGGTCATTGACTTGAGACCTTTTATTCTTTTCCAGTATTGGCCTTTAGTGATATAAATTCTCTCTAACTACTGCTTTAGCATATCCTACCTGAATTTAGAGACCATCTCAAGAATAAATTTGATGCATTGAACACTCATGACTGAAGATCAGACAGGTCGTGGAATGGCATCAAGGACTTCATACATTAGAAGCTGGACTATATGCACAGGAATGGGGAATCATGATTGGAGGAAGATTCATTAACAACCTGCATTATGCAGTTGGCACAACCTTGTTTGCTGAAAGTGAAGAGGACTTGAACCACATACTGATGAGGATCAAAGACCACAGCCTTCAGTGTGGATTATACCTCAATATAAAGAAAAAAAAAATTCTCACAACTGGACTGATAAACAACATCATGATAAGTGGAGAAAAAATTGTTGTAAAGGATTTCATTTTACTTGGATGCACAATCAACACCCATGGAAGCAGTAGTCAAGAAATCAAAAGAAACACTGCACTGGGAAAATCTGCTGCAAAAGGCGTCTTTAAAGTGTTGAAAAGCAAAGATGTCATCTTGAAGACTAAAGTGCATCTGACCCAAGCCATGATGTTTTTTAATCACCTCATATGCATGGGAAAGCTGGACAATGAATAAGGATAAGCAAAGAAGAATTGATGCCTTTGAATTGTGGTGTTGCTGAAGAATATTAACTATACCATGTGCTGCCAAAAGACCAAACAAATCTGTCTTGGAAGAAAGCCCCTTAGAAGCAAGGATGATGCAACTATGTCTTGCATATTTTGGATATGGTATCAGGATGGATCAGTGCCTGGGGAAGGACATCATGCTTGGTAAAGTAGAGGGTCAGAGGAAAAGAGGAAGACGCTCATCGAGATGGATTGACACAATGGCTGCAACATTGGGCTCAAGCATAACAGTGATTGTGAGGATGGCAGAGGACTGGGCAGTGTTTCATTCGGCTGTAAGTGGGGTCGTTATGCATTGGAACTGACCGGACGGCACCTAAAAACAACTGCTTTACCTACATCTCACAAATTGTATTATGCTGCGTTTTCATTTTTATTCAGCTCAAAATATTTTCTAATTTCCTTTTTGATTTCTTCTTTTACCCTTGAATTATTTAGGTTTATGTTATTTAGTTTCCAAGTATTTGGTGATTTTCCAGATATCTTTCTATTATTGATATCTAATTTAATATCATTGTGGTAATAGAATATACTTTGTATGACCTTATTTTTTCTAAATTTGTTGAGACTTCTTTTACGGTCTATCTTGGCAAATGTTCTGTGTGCACTTGAAAAGAACGTATTGGATGTGCTGTTGTTGGATAGGATGTTCTATAAATGTCCATTAGGTCATATTGGTTGATAGTGTTGTTCAAGTCCTCTATACTCTTGCTGATTTTCTGTATACTTGTTCTATCAGTTGTTGAGAGAGAAGTGTTGAATTTTCTGACCATAATTGTGGATTTATCTATTTCTCCTTGCGGTTCTATCAGTTTTTGCTTCATGTCCCTTGAATCCCTGTTATTAGGTGCATAAATGCTCAGAATTGTTGTCTTCTTGAAGAATTGACCCCTTATCATTATCAAACGATCCTCTTTACCCCAGTAATATTCTCTACCCTGAAATCTATTTTGCCTAGTATTTGCATTGTAATTCCAGCTTTATTTTGGTTAGCGTTAGTATGGTATATCTTTTCCATCCTTTCATTTGTAACCTTTGTAACCTATTTGTGTTCTTATATTTAAAATAGGTTTCTTGTAGACCACAATAGGCTTTTTTTGTTTGTTTGTTATCCAATATGACAAACTCTTTTTAAAAATTTTAATTGTTGTTGGAAATGTGCAACAGGTAAAAAGGTGAAAACAATCTAAATGCCCATCAATGAATGAATGGATAAACAAAATGTGCTACATGCCTACAATGGAATACTACTTAGCCAGAAAGAGAAATGAAGGTCTAATACGTGACACAACATGGATGGAGCTTGAAGACATTATGCTGAGTGAAATAAGTCAATCAGAAAAAGACAAATGTTGTATGACTTCACTTACATAAAAAAGACAAAAATAGGCAAATGTGTGAAGAACAATGTTTATTAGTGGTTACCAAGGGTGGGAGAAAGGAGAAAAGGGGGGGAAGCTTCTGCTTATGGAGTACTGAATTTATATATATATGTATATACATATATATATACATACGTACATATAAAACCAAACCAAACCTGATGCTGTCGAGTCAATTCTGACTCATGGTGAACCTACAGGGCAGAGTAGAACTGCCTCATAGGGTTTCCCAGGAGTGGCTGGTCGATTGGAACTGCCGACATTTAGTGAGCAGTCGTTGCTCGTTGTAGCTCTTAATCATTGTGCTATGAGTTTCTGTATGGTGATGAAAAATTCATGTTAATTAAGGGTAACGATTGCACAGCTGATTAATGTAATTGATGACAATCTGTTGTATACCTGTAAAAAGTTGCTTTGACAAATGTTGTGTGATGTATATTTAAAAAAAAAAAATGGAACAGCTGCTAAGGTTGCTTAAGTACAATCAAACACCTCATGGAATTTGGTTTCTTAGTTTGTAGGTTTAAGGTCATGGCTCCACGGAACACCCCAGTTAATTGGCCTAATATCATTTTTAGTGCTTCTGTTCTACCTCCTAGTTGTGTAGTTCCTGGGGTCTTAAAAGCTTATAAGCAGCCATCCAAACTCTGCCTTTTAATTGCACTGTTTAGATCATTTACATTTAATGTGATTATTGATATAGTAGGATTTAAAGATTCCATTTTACTATTTATTACCTATTGTTTGTTACCCATTGTTGTTTGTTTCTTTTTTTGTGTCTTTTTCTCAGGAACACAAAAACCTGAAATTCAAAATAGAAAGTATGGTAAAAGAGGTTCAGAGAAAGATTTGGAATTTTAGAGAATGGAGAGATTAGGTCAACTTGTGGTATAAAAACCAAAATCAAACCTTTTGCTGTTGGGTCAATACCGACTCACAGCAACCCTATAGGACAGAGTAGAACTGCCACATGGGGTTTCCAAGAAATGGCTGGTGGATTCAAACTGCTGACCTTTTGGTTGGCAGCCAAGCTCTTAACCACTGCACCACCAGGGCTCCACTGGTGATACACGAATGGTTTAATGTAGAAAATATCACTTGAATTGGACTTGGAAATATTCTGGATATAATGATGGTACAGAGAAGGCACTCCCTATAAAGGGAATGGAATCAGTAAGGGGATGGAGGCAGGAAAGTGTGAGTTTGGTTCAGAGAATAATAGATTGCCCAGGGGGCCTGAGGAAGAGTGGCAGAGAATATATGGAAGGTACTTGTGGTATTGCCAATTTCCATCTGCACCTGGATCACCTGCAGACACCTGAGACACATGTCAAAACCAAATTCGTTACCTACCTTTGAAACCTACTCTTTCTCTCAGTAGCCCATATTTTGATGTGGCATAACCATTTTCCTTAGAATATACCAGAAGCTTCTGAGTCATCTTAATGCTTCCTTGTTCCTCATCCCAGTCCAGTCCACTTGCAGGTCACCTCTCAAATTTAAGCTTTCTTTTCTATCCCCATGGCTTTGGAGCCAGTGCTTTCTCTCCCTCTTGTCAGGATTATTGCATTTGTCTACTCACTGGTCTCTCCATATCTAGATTGTTCTCCCTTCAAACCATCCCTGATATAGCAGCTAACTTCCTGTACCCCCTGAAAACGGATGTGAAATTCTGTGTGTATATATACATTTTTCTGGGGAGAGCCTGTAGCTTTCACTGAAGTCTTAAAGAGAGCTGCAGTCCACAAAAGAATCTTTATTTCAAACGACACAATTCATGCCCAGTTAGTATGGTTGACAGACTACTGAACAAGGGGTCAGTAGACCTAGGTTTTAGTTCTGGTGCTGCCACTAATTAGCTATGTGATTTTGGGCAATGGGTCACCTACTCTGCACCTGTTTCCTCCTCTGCAAAATAGAGGAAGATCTCTTCTAACCTCAAAATGTTATTATTTTATCATTTACAAGCAGAATGCTTTAACGTTATATACTCCATAGTTCATGTCCTCTCAGTCTCTTCTCCTTTATTCTTCATTAGACAAGCATTTATTGTTGTGTGCCATTTGCTGCGTTAAGTTCTTCTGGGTGTAGAAAGATAAATAAGGCACTGTTTCTGCCACTTCAGGAACTCACAGATATGTAAACAAGAAATGTCTTACTTGCTAAAACTGAGGCTTGCGACCTCTGGGAGCACAAAGGAGGCTCTCTGGTGAGTGGCCATCTAACTCTGCTGTGGAAATTTGGTGAGGAGTCACAGAGGAGGTCACTGTTGAGCCTTGAAGGATGGTCAGAGCTTCTCAGGCAGAGAAGGAGGGGGAAGGCATTTCAGGCAAAGGAAGCACTGTGTGAAGGCAGGGGCAGTAAGAAAGCCCCAAATTGGGAGAACAAGGAGTTGTTGGACATATGTTGAATGTTTGGGCTTTGAATGCATAGGGAGCAATAGGAGATAAAGCTGGAGGGAGAAAAAGAGATAGGTACTTAAGGTTCTTACATAAGGCCCAAAGAAGTTTTGACTTTATCTTGTTGACAGTGGGAAGCCATTGAATTGTTTAAGCAAGGGAGTGACAGTCCAATTTCTCTTTCAGAAAAATCACATTGACAACAAAGGAGATGGATTGGAAGGGAATAAGAGCAGTTCCAAAGTGAAAAAGGCCTGAATAAGCCAAGGGGGAAGGGATGGAGGGAAGATAAAGTGTTCCCTTTAAACCTATTCCATTTAGAGTTCCCAGGGAATACCTAAGTTAAAATGTCTAGTAAAAAACCAAAAAACCAAACCCATTGCTGTCTAGTCAATTCTAACTTATAGCGACCCTAGAGGTAGGGAGTTGGAAATCCAATGCTCAGAGGAGGGAGCTGGATTGAGGAGCATTTAGTAAGTAAACACCACTAAAGAGAATGACATTGCTTTGGGAGAGTGTGTAGAGTTAGCACTGAAGGGGCCAATGGCTGAATTCTGGGAAATATTAACATCTGAATTCAAGAGAAGAAATGAGACTAAGAGGATAGCTGGGCTGCAGGGGGCTGAGGAGTGAAGGGAGGAGGAAAGGATGGTAGTGAAGAATCTGCTCTTTAAATAAGGTGGATAAGAAGGAAGAAAAAGAGAGGGCTGAAGCAGTAGAATAATGCAGATGAGAGGGAGGTATTTTATTTTGTTATGTCTACTAGGCAGCTATGAGTGAAGAGGTCACAGCTAGAAACAGGAGAGACTGGGAATGACCAATTGAGGCAGGAAAGAATAGGATCTAACACACACCCCAACCAAAACAAATCCGTTGCCGTCGAGTTGATTCCGACTCATGGTGACCTTATAGGACAGAGTAGAACTGCCCCACAGGGTTTCCAAGGAGCGCCTGGTGGATTTGAACTGGCAACCTCTTGGTTAGCAGCAGAACTCTTAAGGACTACACCACCAAGGTTTCCACACTGCATACCTAAAAAAAATATATATATATATATATTTTTTGGAGGGGTTAATTTTAGAGAAGGTGGGGGAGGGCACTTATTCTTCTAAGAAAGGAGGAAGGATGTCAGGAAGAGTTTAATTCAATGATCCTCATGTTGGAATAACTGAGGGAATATTTTAAAAAATGCCAATAGCTGGGTCCCACGTAGGGTTTAATTAGTCTGGGGTGGGTCCCGGTATGTTTTCAAAGCTTCCTAGGTGATTAAAATCTGCAGTCATGGTTGAGAGCCACTGGTTTAATTGTAGGTAACTTCCTAGATGGGTGATAATGGGATGGGATTTGAGGAAGCTCACACTTGATAAAGGTTAGAAAATAGGGAGTGGTAAAAGTTTGGGTTAGGTGAAGTAAGGAATGGGAAAAGAGGAATGGGAGGTTAGAAGAGAAGGGAACTAGTATCATCTTAGTGAATTTTCTGTGCCAGGCACTGGGAATATAGAAATAAACGTGGCTCAGTCTTTGTTCTCAGACAGGTCGGGATCTTACGTGAGAAAGAAATACCTCACGATAACCCTAAGATGTAGCAGAGTTCTTGGCCAGTTAAGGTATTTTTTTCTCCCCTATTATTTTTTAGTGAAAAAAAAAATCTAGTTATTTCACAGTATAGACTGGGTCTGGAAATAATTTTGTAAGCACTGGCATTAGCCTTTCTTGGGAGGGTGGGCACAGGGGAAAGAGCTCTCATTATCCCAGGAGATTGGAGTGTTCCCGGCTTTATCATCAGGGCTGCAAAAAGATATCGGTTCTGGTCTGGGACGTGGGTACACTACTGGGATCACCTGCAACTGAGAGGTGGCTGAAATTGCTAATCACTCACAATGAGACACTTGGATGGCCAACATGCTAGGGTGTGAGGCTTTTATGTTTGAGTGGGGTATTAAGGATTCACCTTTCTCAAAAGCAGAGCTGTGAAAGGGCTTTCATTCTGCCAGCGCAGAAGACCTAACCTTTGCTACCATGGTCTGGGCCTGACCTGCGTCCACCACTGCTTCTAGAGCCCCTTGCAGCTTCCCCTGAAGACTCAATTTCTCAGAGTTCCTGAGATGACTCTGGTCTGCTGAGGACCCCATTGCTGCTGCTTTAGGCTCGTGAGTTACTGAGGAGGTAAAAGAGCTTTAACTGATGGCCCTAATATGTGACAGAGTAGAACTGCCCCACAGAGTTTTCTTGGCTGTAATCTTTATGGAAGCAGTTTGCCAGGCATTTCTTCTGTGGAGCTGCTGGGGGTGTTTGAGCTGTCAACCTTTAAGTTAGCAGCCAATGGCAAATTGCTTGTGCCACCCAGGGACCTTCTTAAAAGCACGAGAAGTCCCCTAGACACATAATAAAGAGGGGAGACTTGACTGGGTCACCACTAGTGTGTAGAGGGAGTTCCTTTTATTACCTTATTAGTCCCTTTTTAACCCTTTGGCAATCTGTGGACATAAGGTATCGCAACTACTTTTTATGTCTCCAGAGTTCTTTGGGAGTACACTTTTCCTGCTGAAAGTATTTGCTGCATTTCAGCGAGGACTTGTGTAACAGTGAAAGGTGAAAAAAAATGTTAGCTGAAGCAAAATACCTGGAATATGAGGCTTGCAAGTAAGGTAGTGCAACCAGGAAGTGTGATTTTGTCTCTTTTGGCTTTTGTACCCCTGGATAAGCCTTGTACGCATATTTATAATTTCCTGCGTGATAGTTAGGGAGCCCTGGTGGGCTTGGTTTTGTTTTTTGGTGTGTGTGTTATATTTGGAAAACCAAAGGTTCCCCATGTAACTTAATGGAAGGTGTGCCACCATATTTTCAGAAACCAAGGTTCATCGCGACAGATGGGCACCCATCAATCAGCAGCCTTGAGAACGCAAAACGTTCAGTGGTAACCGTGTAGTTCCAGATAATATTTCTTAAAATCCATATTATATATATAGACTATACCAACCAAAAATTTAAACACACCCCGTGACTCAGCATACTTCCATTAATGAAAACACATGGTATCAAAAAACAAAAAAAACTTTCAAAGCAGAAAATAATAGTGTCACCAAAGTTAAATAAACAGAAATTGAGGCTTGAAGAAATTAAGAAGTTTGCCCAAGACCACAAAACTAGGAACTATGCATTCAAAGCACAATCTGTTCCACCGTGTGTCCTTCAGGCTCCTGGCCAGCCTTTGTCACAGAGGTTGAACGTCACCTCAGTGTCATCTTCCCTCCTAAGAAGTTAAGTTAGTCCTTTGGGCCCTAGAGTACAGGGGCCTTCCCTTTAGGTCTCCTGTCCTCATTCTGTGAATTAATGTGTGGAATCCTGATGGGTTTCCATCCTAGGGGTAAGGGTAGAGTGTAGTTCAGGGAATTGCTGGATGGGACACATCACACCAATTAGATTTAATGTCGGATCTCGTCTCCATAATCCAGTGTTTTCGTTGTCAATTGTCAGCTCTCAGCCCCACCCTCAGAGAAGAGAAAGGAGGTTCCAAGTTTATTTCCAGCCTGATGTCTGATACCTGTTAATAGCGAAGACTCATCTGCTGACATTGTGATTTAGGTTTCTAGCTTTAGATGAGACCACCCCTGCAAAACAAAACAAAAACTAGTGCCAACTCATAGCGACCCAGACCCAATAGGACGTGTCCCATAGAAATTCCAAAGAGTGGCTGGTGGATTCGAACTGCCGACCTTTTGATTAGCAGCCAAACGCTTAACCACTGTGTCACCAGTCCATAGGATTATCTGTAATTCTGGTGTCAGAAGCCCCGTTTCTGATTCTTCGGGCTCTTTTGAGGTCTGCGAAGCAGACTAGCATTATGGGAACATAATTCACACTAAACCCGCCAGACAATCAGGTAGTGCCATGGCAGCCATGGTGTAAAACTACACAATTGTTGTGGAGCACTGGGGTGTGCTCTTGCAGGGCTGGGGACACCCAAAGTCCTCCCTGCTTCTCTTTACCCTTCTCCAGCTCTCCTGCCTGGCACGTGGTGGGCACCAAGTGAGCGCGTGCAGGAGCGAATGCAGCGACTTGGCTGATTCTGCAGTCCTTGTAGTCTTAGTGCTGAGTCACTTGCGGACCTATGCTGTGAGAAGGGGGAATAAGGAGAGGCAAAGGTTTGGGAGAAGAAGGGAAGTGTTTCTTAAGGTTCTCTATCTTTGGACAACCACATTGCAGATGAAGATGGCTCTGTCCCCATCTTTCGTCAGGGTAGAATGGGTGACCAAAAGAGATGAGATCAGGCCTCAAGAAATGTTTTCATCAGGGAGGAACAGAAATGCTCAAAGAGGAAGAGAGATTGAGAGTCTTCTTTCCTGGGATTTCTTAATCACAGGGTTGGGTGAGGAGGGATCGGGATTGGAAGTTCGAGGATGTGGAGATGTTGAGAGGGCCTTGCCCTGCCCTGGAAGAAGTGTGTGAAGGTGCTTTTTAAGCGACACTATTTAAGTTTTTTATTTTTTTATTTTAGGTAAGTGCTGGGTTGCACAGCAATAGTACTAATGATAATGTAATTCCTTTGCTTTCATCCGCTCCAAGGGGAACAGGGACTTCCACAACCTAGGCAGACGGTGGTGGTGGTGGGGTCGCTGTTGGTGGGTTCATGAACTCCAACTGGTTTCTTAGCGTACTCTGAGGCAGAAATGCCACAGTTGTGTCGGATATTTTGTGATTTCCTACAATCCCTATGTTGTACCCTCGACTCCAAGATACCTAAAACTCCTGGGGTCGAGCCTTGCATACCTGGGGTTAGGGGACCTGACTGGCCAACACATTTTTACTCTTAAAGGTTTTTTTTCGGAGAAGGCCCCTTCACCTCCCCCTCCAAACTTCCCAGCGCCGTCGACGTCTTCCCCTCCCCCGTCCCCCCAGGGCAGGGTTCCCTTTGTAATTAAATCTGATGCTCAAACCAGAGGGGAGGAAAAAAGTGTTAATGAGGTAGCGTCCCAGACTGACTGGGCGGTCGTCGCTCGCAGCTAGAACACCGAGTAATTAAATTGTTTTGGGGAGGGGGGATATGGTGGCGATGGTGTCAGGGAAATCCCCGTATGCATGGGGAGGAAAAGGGGAGCGTTTCTCCCCACTAATTAAAATCGTGGATGACCCTCCTTTCTCGCAGTCCTAAGGGAAAATCAATCTTCCCACGTCTCAGATTCCACCGGTTTTCGTGTAGCCGGGATTGTGGCCCAATAGAAGAGACCACGGCCATCCAGGGGGTCTGAGGGTTCCTATTCCCACAGGGGAGTCGGGAAAAAAAGCCCTAAGAGGGACTGAGGACTGGGCCAAGGCCAGAAATCGAGGCCTTCCCCTCCCCACCGTCCCAAGCCGGGGTCGCAGCCCCGGGGCCGATTCCCAGGACCCAGGAGGGCCGCCGGGCACCTGGAGGCGAAGGGCTGGGGGAGCGGCAACTCCGGGAAGAGCGGGGCCGCAGACAATGGACGCGGCGGCGGGAGGGCCGGCGGCTGCGGGAACAGCCGGGAGGCGGAACCCGGGAGCGCGCGCTCCCCCGCCCCCTGCTCCCCCCGCCCCTGCTCTCATCCCCTCCCCCTCCGCCCCTTCGGCCCCCCCTCGCCGCCGGCTCCCGATCTGATTCCTGGTCCCCGATTCCTTGATCCTTGGTCCCGCCATGGGAGCCTGAGCGCCCCCCATTCCCCCCTGGCCCCCCGCCCCCGGGGCCTTGAGGGGGAAGAGGCAGCGGTTTGGGACGGAGCAGGGGGTGGCCAGGCTCAGGAGCCCCCCTCAACACCCGCCATCGCCCGCGCTGCCCGTCCGGGAGCGCGGAGTTCGGAGCGACCCGGAGCGCTGCGGATACAAAGGCGCCGGGCCGAGTGGGGCGCCCGCCGAGCCCACCGGGCAGCTCGCAGCGGCGGTGAGTGCCGGGCCGCGAGGGCGCGGGCAAAGTTTGCAAAAAAAAAAAAGGAGAGAAAAAAAACAGAAAAGGAGGACAATCGCGCAACGGGGCCAGGGAGTGCCCGGCCTTAGCGAACAGGATGGCTTACTAGGGAGGGGGAGCTCGAGGCGACCCTCTTCCGGTCCGCTCCCTCACTGCATAGCGAGCGCCCCCCAACTTTGGGGAGGGGGCGGAGCCCGGGCCTGGAGAGCCGGGGACTTTCCTGGGCCGGGGGCCCGGGACCCGGACCGGGGCCGTAATGATCCCAGGGGAGCCAGTTCAAGCCGGAGACTGGGAGTGTGTGTTGGAGGTGGGGGGAGAGGCGGTGGAAGGATAGGAGTCTGGAGGTATTGGAAGCCGAGGAGTGTCTAGGGGTGTATAATACCTCAGGAGAGTGAGGAGGGACGGGGCAGGTATGCGCTCAGGGTGTCGTGTGGAGTCTGGGGAGCCGGCCGGGGAGAGCAGAAGGGTTGTGTGTGCAACCCAGGGATGGGGCTGCCGGGCAGGAGACCTGGACACTATGGAGGCCGAGGGGACAGGCGCCGGCATCCTTCTCCTCACTCATCTTTACCCACTGGGGAGCAGTGGGCCCTGCATTCGTGAGTTTTGAGGGATTGGTGGAGGACCAGTGTGCATGATTCTTTGTTTTTGTGTGTGCGCACGCCTTGACGTGCTGCGTGTTCTGCAGGTGGGCCCCTGGGTTCGGATGTGTAGGTGTTTCTCTGTGCTGGAGTCAGGGAGCCGCCGACCATGCAGCTGCGGTGTGTTTGGATGTGTGCTTATGTGCACGCTCAGGGGAGAGGGGTGTGTGTATGTGTGTATGTACTGGCAGAGGGGTTTATGGCGAAGAGGTGCATAGGTGCTGAGGAAGGTGGGCGTGTAAAAGCAGAATGGAGCCTATGGGATAGGTGTGTGTGTGTGTGTGTGTGTGTGTGTGCGTGCGTGTGTGCCTGTGCACTGGGAAGGGGTGTGTGTGCATCTGTATTCTCTTGTGTATTACCTGTGTTGATGGGTAGACACCTGGTGTGTGTGTTGGGGGTACACCTCTCGTCTCTGCAGTCAGGTTTTCCTGGCAGGAAGCCCAAAGGGATGGTTGTCTGGTGGAGGATTCTAGGTTTCTTGGAAGGCCGTGCCTGGGTTCCAGTGCCTTAAATGTCTGAAAGCTATGGGTGGGAATGCATGGGCTGTCTTTTAAGGTGCCTGTTCATGGAGATGGATTTTCTGGACGAGGGTGTGTGTTGTGGGAATAGGGAGCAGAGAATCTGGTTGTAGTTCTGGAGGAACATGGGGGCCTGGAGAAGTCAGGGAGGAGAATAGGAGGGACTTCCTTCCCCATCATCAAAGGTTGGTTCTGGTGCTTGGAGAGGCTGCATTCTTGGCTTCTTGACCCAAGTTCAACCCCTTCCTACCCACCCCTAACCCCCAGTCCTTCACTCCCCCACCCCAGCCCTACTGGGGTTTGCTTTAGTCCTCTAACTCTGTCCTGCCTCTAAGGACCCTAAAGTTCCAGAGGAGTCTTGGGATCTTGGTGTGGGATGAAGGCAGGAGGTAGGAGCATGCCTGGAGGAACGAGAGCTGGTGGGGGACAGCCTGGGTTCCCCATCCATGGTTGGGGAAGGTGGCGTGTGGGTTCTGGGGAAGGGCAGTGGGAGGGGGTGTTTCATTAGGTGTCTCTGTGAGAATGTCTGTGTGGTTTATCACTTAGTTTCCCATTTTCCTGGAAAGAAGCATGATTGGGATGGAGCTGTTGGTGTGAAGCAAGGTCCGAAGGTGAGGAATAGGGCTGAGCCTGTTAGAGGACAAGTTCCGTGTGCTGTTAGTTTGGTGGGGAGTCAGCAGCTGTCCTGGAAATGGATACATTTCTCCCCAAAGAGGGAGCAACTACCTCCTTTCCCTCTCCCCACTCTTGTCCTTTCTGTTTTGGGGTGAATGGAAAGGGGCTGGACATTTTCTTTAGGACACCAGCCTTGTTCCCTCATCCCTACTCTCTCAGGTGTATTCTTGCTGATAGAAGTTAGGCCGCGGCACCCAGTATTAGGGGCTGAGGCTGTAATTGCACATGCCCGTTAAGGTTTCTGGGCAGTTGGTCCATTCCCTCTTTGGTCCTCAGGGCTCCCCACCCTTCCTAAGGCCTGGGGATAAGAGTAGTGGGGGTTGGAAAATGTTGGGACCAGGGATGGGAAGCAGAGTAGGAAAAGACTGAATTTAAAAGAAAATGCAGAGTACCCCAAACCTGACCTCTGTCTGATGGTTAGGGCTCCCAGGGCTAGCAAGACACTTGCATCAAAGATGGTGTGCTCTGGCCTTCTGGGATACCTCATTCACTCTGTATATACTTGCCTAATGCATGATATATTGTATCAGTGGGGGTCCTTTCCCAAGGGGGAGGAATTGTGGTCAGGCAATAGGAAGTGCCATCTCTGAAAGTACTTCCAGATTGGGAACGAGTGGCCACTTTAGCCCCTCCTTCCCCATTGTCTTGCTCCTGCCTCCTGTTTCCTCTAATTCTTTCTGGGCAGGCTTCTCTGGTATGTCTCCGTCTGCTCCTGGTCCTTCTAGGTCCCAAGAAGGGCCCCCCTCCCTGACCCTAGGGCAGGACAGACTGCTCATCCGGGTGCCAAGAGATCCTTCCAGTTAGAGGGGGAGTAAACTTGGCTAGAAGCTTTGGGGGGAAGAGGGATGAGATCTGGGACTTCCCTGATCCCCTCTGAGTTTTAGAGACTCCAGTCTTCTCCTTTTGCTTATTCCCTTAACAGCTCTTCATATTGCTAGGCCAAAGGGAGGAGTAGGCAGAGTTGGTTGGAATTAATACTTAATAGCTGTGTAAGCTTGGGCAAGTTATTTAACCCCCGTTCCTCAGCCTCAGAGATGTCTTAAGGCACCGTCCTCCAACCCAGGCTTAGCCTTCCACAGGGCATCCCAGGTTCCCCAGCAGCCTCCTTCCCTGTGTTTCAACTTGCTTTCAAATTCTGGCTTTGCTACTTCCTAGCTCTGTGACCTCAAACGAAATAGGTTATCTTCTTGAAGCCTCACCTGGAAAATGGAGTTAATAATAGCCCCCACCTCTGCAGTTTAAGGAGCTCTGGTGGCGCAACGGTTAACCATTGGCTCTTAACTGAAAGGTTGGCATTTTGAACCAACCCAGTGGCTCTTCGGGAGACAGACCTGGTGATTATACTCCCGTAAAGACTGCAGCCTAGGAAACCCTGTAGGGCAGTTCTGCTCTGTCACACAGGGTCACGTTGACTCAGCAGCACCCAACAACAACCTCTTCTTTAATTTTCTTATAAGGATCAAATGAAATAAGAGAGAGAGCACTTTGTACAGTGCCCAGCACATGGGAACACTCAGTAAGTGTTAGCTGTTATTGTTCAGGATCTGATTATTGCAAGGGAGAGGGCTCCTGGTGGTGGAACAGGAGGAGTAGACTTGGGTTCTGCTTTTCTCCTGGCAGGTCATGTTAGGCAAGTCACCTTCCCCCCAAGTCCCTACTGTCTGCCGGGCACTGTGGGAGGCACAGGGGATAAAGGGGCGCCAAGATAGGCTCCTTGTTTTCACAGCGAGCATAAACACTTCCATGAGCTGAATGAGTGAGCGTTGTATGGGGGTGTGTTGGGGGGACCACTGGGGCATAGAGGAGAAGTGCTTGGCCCGGGTGGGATGCCAGGGAAGGTACCTGGAGAAGATGTGTCCTTAGCTGGATTTTAAAGGTTGAGTTAGGGGGTGGGGGGCTGGAGAGGGCACTGCTGGTAGAGACCCAGCATGAGCAAGAAGGGGCATGGGTGTTCAGTGAACCACATGCCACTTGTATTACTGGGTCTTCAATGTGAAGTAGGGATTTGGCCTCAGTTTCCCTGCCTATAAAACAAGGTTAATCACCCCTTTCCATCTTCCTCCTAAGAGGTTGGTGGGGGTGGAGGTGTTAGGAGAGAGGAGAAGCTGGAATGGTTTTGCCTGCCCTCAGGTCTGGCTGGGATATGTTTCTAAGTTTGCACCCCTGCTGAGAATTTGCATTTCTACCCCAGATATACTGAGTCAGAATCCACATTTCAGCAAGATCCCCAGGTGAGTCTTATGTATAACACATTTTGAGACCCAAACCATTGCTCTACTAGTGGTTCTCGGAATTGGTCCCTAATGGGCAGTATTCACACAGCCTGGGAACTTGTTGGATATGCAGATTTGCAGCAGGGGTTCACAGCAGAATGAAATGATCCTATTCGAAGCCCCATTTTTTCCACTTGCTCTTTCCTCTTCTTTTCTGGGCAGCTTTCTCCTGTATGCATCTACCCTCATCCCTGTGGGTACCCATCTTCCTGTCTTAGTTGGCATCAACTCCCCCTCTCTCTGAATTGACCTGGCATTTCTTCTGTCACCCTCTCCAGGTGGGTAACACTGTTCCTGATGAGATTTCGGCAGCATAGACGAAGAAAGAGCCTTGGGAGTAAATCCTACTCACTCTGCCCCCACCTGGCCCACTCCCCCTGCCCCAGCAGCCTTCCCCTTCAGCAGCCCTCCCCTTCTTTATCCTGTTTCTGGATGATGAGACTTGGGCAGCCCTCTGTTACCCTCCCTCTGTTGTGACCTGATCTGCATAGAACTAAGGGGTTCAGGGAGAATCTTTGTATCCCTTTCCTGTGCCTTGCTTGGTCCCGAGGAGGAGGCAGAGGCCCCTTATATACCTTTGGAAAGGAGGTGGTACAGTGCTTGTTTGATGCCCCTGGCAAGGCAGGTAATTACAGACATGACAGCTGGGAATGGATTTGAGAGAAGCCAGGCTTGGAATCAGCAGAGCTGAGGATATCCTGGCAATCAGGGTGGGGCAGTGAGAGGGGAGAGTGGGAAGAAGCTGGGGGCCAGGGTGGGGTGGGAGGCTTGAGGCCCCTTCCCCTCCACTCCACACAGCTGGGTATACCTAGAGGAGTTGTGGGAGGTGAGTGGGGCCCAGGCCTTGCCTAACTTGTATGTGTGCTAGGAGGGAGGGGAGCAGAGGGGCTGGGGGACACAGGAGCCCCTGAGGAAAGAGGCAGAGAGTGGGAAGAGGGGTCTTGCCTGCCTTCTCATGCAGGGTGTGGTCTAAGTTAGGGAGGGACCCTCATCTGAGAGCTGGGGCCACATTGTGCCCAAAGGTGATTCCATTTTATTCTGGGTGAGGTCTTCTCACAGGGAATCTATGGAAACAGGAAGGGGAGGAGATCAGCTGTGCCCTCTCTAAATGAGAAGAAAGAGCCAGAAACTAACATTTATTTTCTATTATGTGGCAGATTCCGATATTCTGTATACATTATTTTATTGAGTACTCTTAATCTCCTGAAGTATAAATTATCATCCCCATTTTACAGATAAGAAAACTGAAGTTTAGAGAAGGTGAGCGACTCATCTAAGATACATAGCTCATAAGAGGCTGCACCAGGTCTATCTGGCTTCATTGCTCATCCTTTTTCCAAAATGTTCTCTTCACCTTTTCCTACCCTCATTCCTGTCAGGTCTGTCTTTGCTCATCGTTGCCTTTAATCTTGAACTTGAATAATCTCCCTCTCCTTCTGAAAAGTACACAAGAGTCCATTGCCAGCCTGAGGAGTAGAGAAGCCCAGATAAAGTCTACCTCTGAGGGTGGGGGTGAGACAGTGTCTCATGGAGAAACTTGGTCTCACCTCCAAGAACACCTTGTTTTCAGAACCCTTGAGCAGGGCGGCCACCCAGGACAGAAGCTCTCCTGGGGTTGCCCTCTTCCTCCCTGCTGGGCCACTGTTGAGGCTGGGGACTGTGTGAAGGGAGTGACGGTGACTTCCAGTCACCATAACCCAGGAAGTCTCGTCTGTGATCAGGAAGGGCCTGGCCCTGAGCACCTATGAAGCTTTCCAGAAGATCCCATAACACCAAAAAACAAAACCCAGTGCCATCGAGTCAATTCTGACTCATAATCCCATAAACAATACCCTTCAAAACCCCACTTTCACCTGAGAGTCCCTGGCTCTCCCACCCTGACCAGGAGAAAGTGTGTGTTTGGGTGTGTCTGGGGAGGGGGGCTCTGGCTTTTTAGGGTAAATCGGGGGTGGGGTGGGATGTGGAGAGGAACAGGTGCTGAGCCGGAGGTGTGAATGCAGTAACTTAAAAAACACCCAAGTGTGAATGGAAACACTTATTTGTTACCTGCTTTACTCCAGGAATGGAGGTGGAAGCATTATGGGATGGGGGATTTGAGACTCCTCAGAAAGAATGAAAACCTCAGGTGGTGGGCTTGTCAAGATGGTGGAGATTGGCACTTGAGCCTTTTAACTGGTTCAGTTTTCCTAGATAAGAACTGGCTGACTTGCCAGATCAGAGGCCCTGGGATGGGGTGGAAGGAGATTTTCAGGATGGGGAAACCCAGGTGTGTCACCCTTCACCCCCAGCCATGCTGCGTCTCACACCCTAGGCCCACTCTCCTGCTTTTGCCATACAAGCTAGTCTTCCCTGATGCTGCTTCCCATATGTTCTTCCCCCACAGCCCTTCCCACATGCAACTCTCCTCGTCTGTGTGCAAGCCTAAGGTTGGCTAACTTCCCCACCCCAAGTGGCTGTTTTCCACTTCCTTCCACTCTGAGGCAGAGGCAGAGGCTGGGCGAGGTCCCTTGGAGTCAGGGACAGTTGGGACCTACCTAGGACCGGCAGCTATGAAGAGAGGGGGCATTTTTGTTTTCAGTGAGGGTGGGAGTGTGGGAGCACGGGAAGTTGGCCCAGGGTTCAGCACAGCTTGCCCACCTCCTACTGTCCATCTTCTTTCCCTGGCGGACAACTCGAGGTGCCTGTTTTTCTTCTTGGCTCTACCACAGCTCACCTGGTGCGCAGGCAGGGGCCAGTCCTCTGCCCCTGCCAAAGGGGGAAGAGACTCAGAGCCTGGTGGGTGGGAATTGTGGGGCCTGCCCATTGGTGAAAATTAAATAGAGCATACAGGCATCTAGAAGCCCTGGTTACCTTCCCACCAGCCTAGCGTCCTGTCCCCCATGTTCTGGCCCCCACCTGGGACAGATGCCAAAGGGATTACTCACCCTCTGTACTGCTCCCCTATTAGTGTCTCCTTCCGGACCAACTGGGAACGGGTCTTGGGGAGGCTAGGGAATGGGGTGCTATAGTGTGTGTGTGTGCGTGGGAGTGTGAGTGTGCACACGAGTGTGAGTGTACATACAATGTGTGTAGCATGTTGGGGGCCAGGAACTTTATGAGAGCTGGGGTGGGTTGGCCAGAGAGAAAGCAGAGCAGGTCTCTACAGAACCTGCCTGGCTAGGGTGGGTGGAGCTGGGTGTGGCAGGCAGGAACCATTCCAGGTTTCAGAGGGGGAATACACGTGTGGGTGTCAGTGTGTGTAAGTGTGTCCATGTGTGTGGATTTGGAGGGTACCCTGCCTCACCACCTGCCTTAGACTGAGGGAAATTAAGGAAGTAGGTGGAGAGGGGCTTGGCTCTGGCTTACCCAGCTCCTTTTCAGTTAGAATTCAAGCTCAGGTATCCTGGCCAGGTGCCCAGTTCAAAGGCCCCTCCTGCTGGTGTTCCCTGCACCAGGGAATGGTGGTGAGAGGCTGCTCTGGAAACATAGACATCTGGGTGAACCAAGCACGGCCCCTCCCCCACTACTCAGTCCAGTTGAGAGAAGGATCCTACCCCCTACCCTGGGGCTACAAGTATGGTGAGCTCATGTCTAGGGCTGTCCTGGTTAACAGGGAGGGGGTGGGGGCACTCAGTGCCAGCTTGCCAGCTCCTGGGCGTCCTGGTCCTGCTCTTTGCTACCCATAGCCTACTGAAATCCAGTTGTCCTCTCTGGGCTCCCAGACAGCATTATTGCGCAAGGACGTGGGATGTAGGAGTGGGGGTGGGGCAAAATCCCCATCCCACTTTTAGTCTAGGGTCTGGGCCTGTCCCTTCTTCCTCAGAGCCTTTTTGTGGTAGTGGTGGGGGATGGGGATGAATGAAGGACCAATGAGATCTTTGGTCAGGAGTGGTGGATTGGTGGGCATAGAAACCATCCCTTTGGGGGCTAGGGGCTCTTTGGTTTTGGCCTGTCTTGGCTTAGGCCTGTCTAGTCTCTGTCCTTTTGTCACTGGTGAGAAGAGAGGGTAGGGTGGAAGTCAAGGAATTCTCTCCTATCCTGGCCTTCTCATAGACTTGCCTATTGAAAGAACCAGAGTCTAGAAAGAGTCCTGTGGAGGAACCAGATCTCACTCCAGGAGGAGCACACCTCCACATCACGGTGTTAATAAGGTTTTTCTAACATAAAAGGAGGCCAAAAATGGGCTTCCTCAGAGGTAGTGAGCTACCTATCCTTGGAATGTTCAAACAATAGCTCTGTACCATGGACTAGCCACCTTCTTTCTCTGGGCCCCACTCTTTAATCCGTAAAGCCTGGGGTTGTACCTCTAAGGCATCTTTCAGCATAGTGCTAGAACCTGCTAGAACTTACTCTCTCCTCCTGGAGGGGGAAGGGAAGGGTAAGCACAGGGAATGATGGAGGCACGGTCAGAGGGTTGGGCACCTGTCTCCTCCGTGGAAGCTGGATTAGGTGCCTGGATTTTTACACCATGTCAAATACCTCTGTCCCCCACCAGTGCCTGGCAGGGCTGCCTGTATTGAACACATCTATGAAACTCAGGGAGTAACTCAGGGAGAGAAAGACTGAGGACTCTGTAGTGGGACAGTTGTGTCTTCAGATTTCTGCTCTGTCTCATACCAGCCTTAGGACTCGGCAAGGCGCCCTGTCTCTCAGACCAGACACCTAGCTCTTTGGATATTGGGCTGGGAGGTTGGATTCCTGGCCTAGCTCCCGCCTCTCCTCTCCAGCCCTCCCCTCCACCCTCGTGTCCTGGGAAGGTGGGTATCCAGTACTTTGAGTGGAACCTGCATTGATGTCCTTGGACATTGGGGATAGGGAAATAGTTAATGGCACGTAGGTTCTTATCTGGATGGAAACTCTTTCAACCCCCACATTTACCCAGGTGTGAGGGCTAGGGGAGTGAAGATTAGAGAGCCGGGGGTAGGGGTGTCCACATGTTCAAACGACCCATGGTTATAGTGGGGAAGGGGGTGCAGGGCATATGCCGTGAGACCCAGTGCAAGGCAGACTCGCTGCTAAAGGGGCAAGGTGGGCAAACCCCCCATTCCTACCTGGAAATGGATCCAGGCTTCACCTTTCCACATCCCCATGATCCTTGTTGCCCACCACTTCTTTTGTGGCACTTCCTCTCTCACCCTAACCACCCAGAGTTAGGTCAGAATTCATCGCTGGTCACCTGGGGCCAGGTCATTGGGTACCACCTGTAGGCTCAGGTATCTGCACAATTCCATGGACTGCAAACCAGCTAGCCCCTCTCTAGCCTTCACAAACTAGAGGGACCCTCCTTCTTCATTGACTACCTGTGTAGCCTTTTCTCTGTCACCCAGCCACCCAGAGCCGGATCTCTACATCAACGACCTGTGCAGCCCTCTGTTCACTAGCTACTCCAAGCTGGTTCCTCACGAGTTAGGAGTCTGCCCTTACCACTGCCTGTGCAGCCCTCCTCTGAATTAGCCACTCCAAGCTACGTCAGAGTCTCCTTGCCCATTGTGGATTCATTAATTCTCTGTAACAGCTCATGAAATTCACAGAGACTATTACCTATACTTACATTTTGCCATTTATTATAACCAGAAAGGATACAAGTGAAGAGACCCATCAGGCAAGGTGTAGGAGAGTTCCTGGCATGAAGTTTCCATTGTCCGCCTGAATGTGCCACACCCTCTCCGGTGCCATGGATGTTCTTTCCAATCCAGGAAGTCCCCAACAGGGAAGCTTGAAGGTCCAGGGTCCCTTAGTATTGGGACCTTGATGAATATGCATGTTGGGGCCTTAATGCATAGTTAAGACCTATACAGTCGATGAATATGCATGACTGCATCATACCCCCCTTCCTTCCCTTCCTGAGTCCTGTTGCCAGGTGATGAGTTGGGGCCTTCCAACTCATTTGCACATGTTTAAGTGTTGCCTGGCTATTTTAGAAAACTAGACATCTTGATTGCTGGGGAATTCCAAGAGCTATTTTCAGGAACCAGAGAGGAAAGGCCAAATCTAGTTCTTTGTTCCATACCCAGGTTCTTTGTAGGACGCAGAGACCTTTAATGGGCAAGGGGTCTGCAGAGGTCATCGTGCCCATTCCGCTGCATCCCGACAGGACTTCCCTTGCCTAGTCCCTGACTGAGGAGAGGAAAGCCATTTGTTTAAAACACTGTCATTTCAGAGATCTGCCCCTGTCAGAGAAGCTTTGGCTTCTTGTCCTTGCTTCCATCTTCCCCTCTGCCCTCAGTAGAGGTGAGGAACAACAGGTGCCCTCTTTTATGTGCATGTCTGGATTCTGTCCCCTCCCTACCTTTTCTTCTCTGGCCATGTCATCCTGGCACCTATGGTGCTTTTTGCCAGCTCTGTCGTCGTCCCTGCTTTGCCTCCTTTACCCACCCCAGGCCTAAAGTAGCTGTTTACTGGGCTGTGGGTGGACCAGGATGCAGCAGTGCAAGAAGCGAATGGTGGTCACAGCTGAGTGCTGACTGGTCACCAGTCCTCAGGACATACCTCATATGTGGGTGTCCGTGTGTGTGTCCAAGGCCTTGTCAGCCTCTCTGCCTCCTCTCAGCGGGGGGATGGGGAAGGGTCTGTTCCTAGCCTGCATTTTGGCCAACACCAATCTCCCTCCACCCCAACATATCCCAGGACCTTACTCCCTCTGCTTGTTGCCAGGTTCTGAGTGTATTTTTTCCAGAGGCCTCCGATTGTTTCGTGAAGAAATCTGATCTCACAGCTCAGACAAAAGCTGGGGCCGCCAGAGGAGAAACCCCATTCTCTCCCCCTCTGTCCCTAACCGCCCCCCCATAACCTCTCTCGCTTTGGATGCTGGGTATGGGTTCCAGGACCCGGCTGCCATCACCTAGGCAACAGGGGGCTTTTGTTGCCATGGTGATCAATGTGGGAGAAGCTGGGCAGCCTGGACAAAAGCCCCCACATTCCCCCCAGCCCTCCCCCCAGCCCCCTTGGGATGATACTGAGACACATTCCATTCATTTTATTTCTGAAAGGCCTTTGGAAGGGAAAAGGGTCTCCTTTTTGTGATGGGCTCTCTTTTCCCTCCCTCTCTGCTCTCTGGCCTCCTTTTAACCCCAGATAATCCATGGTTGGTTTGAGCAGGGGACTGAGTGTGTGTGCTTGTGTGTGTAGGTGGGTGGGGGCAAGGTAAAAAGCAATGGGACATGTTCCCTTTTATAGCACCCCCCCCCCATGTGGCAGCTCCCTGCCCGGCACCGTCCAGACTCCCCTCCCCCTCTCAGCATCGCCATCCCTCTGACATCTCCACTTGTTGATTTCATCCAGTGATCCCCTCCCCCCCACCCTCTTCCCTGGGAACACTGCCCACCTGGGAGACCCTCCAAACCCCTGATTCCTGAGGCTGATTAAATAAGGCTAACTTCTGCCCTTCTCTTTGCTTGCCTCCCAACGTCCCCGCCCCCCCCAGCTTCTCTGATACTTGGGGTACCTGAGAGAACAGCAGATAGGGGGCTCAGCAACTGGGTTAGTTTTGGGCCCTTGTGCTGGTAGGGGAGGGAGGAGCGTGTTCAGGTGCTTTCTGGGCACCCTGACTTGGTTTGGTAGGGGCGGGAGAGATGGGCCTGGGGAGCAGGGCCCATATTGGCCCTTTAATAAGAAGGGGCTCTAGGCTGAGTGGCTCAGAATGGTTGGGAGGGGACTGGCACCCTTCTCTGGTGTGAAATATATAGGTAGGGAAAGCAAAACCGCATTAGCTTCCCTCCTGGGTGTGTTTGAAGTGGTGGTTCTGGTCGTGTGTGTGTGATCTAAACAACAGTGTTTATCTATATTATCTCTTTCCCCAGTCTCAGAGGAAGTGTCTGGGATTGGAGCATGAGTGATCCTGGAGCCAAGCTTATTAATTGCTGAAGTAATTACTAGCTGAGCAGTTTAGAAAGCACTTCTTTCACTCATGTGATCCCAAAATAAGCCCATGAAGTAGGTATATCTTCCCTATTTTACCGATGAGCCTACCAGACTACAGAGTACAGAGAAGTGAAGTAACTTGCCCATGGTCACACAGCTCGTCAGTGGGAGAGTTAGGTTTTGAACACAGATCCTTGGGTGCACATCCGAGGCTCTTCTAGCTGTTGGCTCTGGTGGATGTGAGTATTCAGGGTGAGGGTGAGATGTGGAGATTCTGGCTTCTAGTGTCTGCATCTAGATTCAGATTCACGCTAGTCCTTTCTCCCGTCCTTTCGCCACCCTCACTCTGTGAGCCACTTATTCTCTTTGAGATTCCATCTGAAATTCAGCTTTTAAGAGGAGAACTGGAAAGAATGGGCTGGAAACACAGCAAGAGAGATACAGGTGAGACATCTATGTTGAGAGGTAAGCCAGTAGAATGGGTTCTCAGGAGAGGAGGTAGAAGAAATCCAAGATGCAATTTGCAGACAAAGGGATGACAAAGGCCCTGTTTGTAGCAAAGGTTTTTAGAATGGTTTAGGGTTGGGTTAAGGTGCTGTGACTTTGTCTCCTAAGTGTGCCCCATCCCACACTTGCCTTGACGTGGGGATATTGACCGACATCACTAGCCCATGGATTGCCTCCGGATAACTGTGTTAGGAGAATAATTGGATGGATTTAGCATTGATTTCATCTTCCCTGAGAGTCAGAGAAGCATATTCATTTATTAGGTTGGTATCAATTACTTGCTCTATTCCCATGGGAGGGTAGGTGGCTATAAATATATATATCAATCATATATTTGTTATTCTCAGGTTGCTGGTGGTTTAGTTTTGTTGAAAGAAAGGTAACAACTGTACAAAGCAAATCCATTTCAGTGCTTAACATAATCGACCTCTCAGCAGCATTTGACTTGGTTTATTATTCCCACCTGGAAACACTCTTAAGTTTGTGGCTGCCATGAGCCTGCAGTCTTCAGGCACCCCTACTCCTCTGGCCTCCCCTTCTCAGCTCCTTTTCCTCTAGATGCTTTTACAGATTGGAATTCTCAGGAGTCTGGCTTAGGCTTTCTTTGTTATTTCCATCCACTCCCTAGGTGAGCCCACTCATTCCCATGACTTTGAATGGTGTTGAGACCTGCAGCTCAGACTCACCTCTGAGTCCAGGCTTCTAACATCCAGCTGGCTATACTTGACCACCTGTCTCATGGCCATGAACTTAGCATGATGAAAACAGAGCTCATTGTCTTCCTCTTAGAACTTGCTTCTTTCCCAGTCTTCCCCACCTTATTAAGGGCCCTCCCCTCCACCGCTTTGCTCAGGCCAAGGATTCTTGACACTTCCTTCTCCCTCAACCAATCGTTCACTAGGGCCTGTTGATTCTACCGCCAATGTAGGTCTCAAACATGTCTGTTTCTCACTCTCCGCCTCCCTCCTCCCCCCTACTCGGGGTGGATTAACCAATAAGCAAGGTACTCATGGGGTTAATTGTGTTTACTTACTAATCCGTAGTGAGCAATTTCACATGGGTGAAAAATAGGTGAAATTGGTCATTACAAATTAGTAAGTAAGCACAAGTAAACCTGTGAATACCTTGCTTATTGGATAATTCGTCACTGTTGCTGCTTTACCTTGGCCCAGGCCTGGACCACTGAGTAGCCTCCTGACTGATCACCCTATTTTTTCTTTTCCCTCTATCCAGTCTATACCTCCATAGCGAAAATCTTTTGAAGACTCCTTATTGCCCTTAGAATAAGAGCTGAGCTCTTCACCCCCAGGGTCTTTCAATAACTTGGCTCCTGGCTTTGTCTTCAGCATCAGCTTCCAGAGCCTTCTCCCTTCCTCAGCTCTCTCCCCACTGGCCTTTTTCTTAGTATCTGAACTCTTTCCTGCCTCAGGCCTTCACATGTGCAGTTCCTCTGTTCCACAGCATTTCCCTCTACTCTTTGCCTGGTTCACCCCTCTTTCAGGTCTCTTTTTATGTGGCATTTTCTCAGAGAGACCTTCCTGAACCGCACAGGTTAAAGTAGCTCCTGCCTCCCCAGGTTCTGTCTCATAGTTCCTTGCTCTTTTCTTTCCTATCACTGCTACAATTAATCATTTATGTATATCTGTTTACTTTTTAATATGCATCTTCCTTACTAGCCTGTAAACATTGGTCTGTTTCATGACTGTATATATACCCCAAAACCAAGCCAAACCAAACCCATTGCCGTCGAGCTGATCCCGACTCATAGTGCCTCTATAGGACAGAGTAGAACTGCCTCATAGAGTTTCCAAGAAGCGCCTGGTGGATTCAAACTGCTGACTTAACTACTATGCCACCAGGGTTGCCGTATATAACCAGGGCCTGGCAAAGTACATGGCTCATAGAAAGTGCTTTAAAAAGATTTGATGACTAAATGGATAAAGGTGGGAAGTAAGAGCTCAGAGCATGGTGATGACTGTTAGTAGTGGGGGGCGGGTCAGAGAGGAAGATAACATTGGGTGCCAGAGTCCGGGAGGGGTGTGTTTCTCTGAGAGGGTAGGGGCTGGGCTATGAAGAATGAGCAGGCTTTGGATGAGGGCTGGGGAAGAAGGGGTGGGGAGAAGGAGAGGTCATTCTTCTCTGCAGAATTAGAAAGTAAAAGTATAAATGAAAGGTGCTGTCCTCAGCCCATAAGTGGACAGGGAAACTCAAGACCTTGCCTATTTGAGGATATTAGGCTTTGGAGAATGGTTTCTACTTGCCTTCTCCTCTTGCCCCCATTGCATTAGCAGTAGTTTCTGTCCTCACTCTCACACACACAGACACACACATACAGACACACATGTACACTCACGCGCACACACACACACACTCACACACACACACACTCACACACACACACAGCCTTCAGGGGAGCAGCCGACCTGATCTGGCCAGTAACTCTGGGTGTGTTTGACGTAGAATTTGGGGACATGTGGTACCAAGAGAAGTAGCCATAGGCAGCCCCCTGTGGGCACACTCAGAAAGTGTGCATGTGTGTGGGGCGGGGGTTGGGGGGGGCGGGAGGTGGGATGGAAAGGCAAGGCAAGGCCTGGGGGTAGTCTTGAATAGAACCCAGCTGTTTTCTGCTCTCTAAGGTCTCCATTGGTTCAGCCTGTCACCTGGCCAGAGCCTGCCTTCTCCAAGCCTCAGTTTTCCTGCGCTGAGACGAGGAAAGCACTGCCCAGATTCTCCCCTCCAGGGTGTCAGGGTTAGGTCATTTTGGTTATTCTGCCCTGGGAACCCTTGCTGGCCCTCTTGCCCTTATCCCTGAACCCTTGGCACAGTCTGGAGGTTCTTTCCTGGAGGCAAGGCAGGAAGACCTGGACCCATTTGACAGGATAGGAACCTAGGTGGGAGCGTTCTTGGGCAATGGCTGGGCTCATTTGAGCTTCCTACAGTTGTCGTTTGGGGATGATCTTGTTTTCTGGGAGCTAGATCTAACCAGCTGCTTTTTCTCCTCAGGAGCGTCGCTTGATTTTCTCTGAGACAAGCCCACCTGTCCAGCAAAATAGAGTCCCTCAGGGTGACGGTTGACTTCTTGAAGGTGCCTCTTGGCCTGAAGAAGCCGGTGCTGAAGGAGGTGGCTGTGGGGCCCCCCAAGAGGCCCCAGCCCGCGGCCCTGGAGCGCTACAAGGCGCGGCGTTCAGACGCCATGGACACCGAGTCCCAGTACTCGGGCTATTCCTATAAGTCAGGGCACTCCCGCAGTTCCCGCAAGCACAGGTGGGTGTGCATGGGAGGGGGCAGTTGAGAGGTGGTGGGTGGGGGTGGCTGCTGAGAGGACCCTGTTCCTTCCCCTGACCTTCTGTGCCTCCCTCTTGCCTCCTGCTGCAGGGACCGCCGGGACCGACACCGCTCTAAGAGCCGGGATGGGAGCCGTGGGGACAAGTCAGTGACAATCCAGGCTCCAGGGGAGCCCCTGCTGGACAATGAGTCCACGCGAGGGGATGAGCGGGTGAGCGTCCAGTGTTTCTCAATCTTGGATGAATGCTAGAATCATCTGGGGAGCTTTTTAAAAACAGGTTGATACTCAGATCCTCGTGTCTGGGATGGGACCTGGGCATCAGTATTTTTTTCCAAGGCTGAAGGGACTTAGGGCAAAACCCGAACTTTTTAGACTGTCTTGGGGAAGCTAGAGTCTCCATCAGAGAGGGGAGGGGCCTAGAAACCTGGTCTCCCTCAGAAGCTGGGTCAGGGAGGGTGTCCTGTGTCCTATTTCCCTCCGCTTAGAGTCCCAAGCTAGGACCTTGTTACACAGGCAATTTCAGTAAAGATCCCTTTGGAGGCACCAGCCTTTTCCTTGGGAAGGGGGTGGTGGGACCTGGGCACTGTAATGGAAATTGGCTGGTTTCTCTGGAGCTGATGCCAGCCAATCCGGCTGGTTGAGAATCTGGGGGAGGCAGGTGGGTGGAGTCTGAAGGACCAGCCAAAATGTTTTCTGAGTCTTAAGGAGTGGGGACTCCGGCGCCCACTGGTGTCAGGCTGTGGAATAGTACCACCTAGGTCTTAGGGAAAGGAGGTGGGGGAGAAGGGGGTGCGGCTGAGAGGATGGAGGGGGAACCAGGAGGAGAGCTCTCTGGGACGAGGGTGAGCTGGTTGCTCTTCTTCTAACCTCTTGGTTCACCTGGTAGGGAGCATAGTAGGCAGAGCAGTCCCAGAATACAGCAGAGGCAGGATTTATGGTGACCCAGGGCTTGCTCATGTCTCAATCCTCCTGTTTTCTTGGTGGGAACATCTTAGAAGGCTAGGGGCACCCAGCTCCTTTTTCCTCAGAGGAAATCTTTGTGACTGACATTGGAAATCCCTGGCTCTCGGGATTAGATTGATAGCTGAGGGAAATGTTTTTTGTCCTTTTTCCCCCATCCTTGGCACCTGGCCTCCTGAGTTCTTGAAGTGATCGTGAGGTATGTCCATCCCCCCCAGTTGTTGGGGAGGAGGCCCTTGGAGAGGATATGTGATGAGAAGCAGTCCTGGTTCCTTGAACTGAACGTGGTCATCTCATTCAGTTTTTGTCTTCAGATCAGACTCTCCTCTCCCACCGGGGGCTGACAGGCACTCTCTTTGAGCGAAGCGATTGCTCAGCCTTCCTAATCACTGGCCCTGCCAGGTTGTCTCCTACACTCCCCGTCCCCAGTGTCAGCCCTGTAGCCTGAATCCCCTGGGTGGCAGGTTAGGGCTTCCTGTTCCCCCATGGGGCGAGGAGTAAAGAGTGTGGGCACCGAAGGCCACCGATGCTCTCGGAACTGCTCTGTGAGATGACCTCCAGCCACTGCAGGAAAACAGCCTGAGTGGACCAGACCCATAAGGGCACCTGGGGACCTCTGCCTGCCCACCCTGTGCCTCCAGCAGGCAGCCCCTGTGCTGTGGGTGTTCAGGTGATCTGCTAGAGCCACTGGGCAGACCAGAGACCCTGAGTGACCTTGAATCTGCACCTGTGTCTCCCACACCCTGTCCGGATCATTTCCCTTCTCCCTCTCTTCCCCCCGGGCTTTCTTCTCTTCACCAAACAGCTCTTGTCAGGTTGCTCCCTTGATCAGAAGCCTTGAGTGGCTATCTCATACCTGGAGAATGGAAGCACATTGCTTAGCCTGGCATTGCAGTGTGGCCTGCAAGCTTGACCCAGCTGCTCTTGGGCTCAGCTGCTCACGTCCTCTGAGTGCCTGAGCTAACGCCTCTCCTGCACCTGACCGCTCCCCCTCAGCCTTCTGCTGAAATCATGGCATGCTGTGGAGGCTGGAGGGACCTTAGGGAAGGATTCTAATATTTTGCCGTGTCAATGATTCATGGGGATCTTGTTAAAAGACAAATACCGGTTCAGTCAATGTGGGCTGGGGCCTGAGGTTCTGCATTTCTCATCGGCTCCCAGGAGATGCCCGTGCTGCAGGTCTGCAGGTCACATCTTGAGTAGCCAGACCTTAGCGACCCTGTGCTTCTCAACCTTGGATGGACACTAGAATCATCTGGGGGGCATTTTTTTTTTTTTTTTAAAAGGTTGATACCCAGATCCCATTCTCAGGGGTCCAAAAAACAAACAAAACTGGGTTTATTCTCAGGGGTAGAACCCAGTATTTTTTTCTAAGTTCTTTAGGAGATTTTAATGTGTGCACCTGGGTTGGAAATCACTACTTCAGTCCAGCTTTGTCCTTAGCTGTTCCTGCCCCTGAGGGTCAGCTCAGACCTAGGTGCCCTGGCAGCCTGCCGGTTTCTGTTGGCAGCCTGAGCAGCTCCCGCGGCATTTCTCTCGTGCCCTCTGTTCTGAGCTTCATCTCGGCTCACGCAGCTGCCCTCTTTCACTGACCAGTGTAAAAGTTCCCTGAGGGCCCAAGTCTTATATTTTTCATTTTGTTTTTATTTTATTATAGTAAAAAATATATATAACAAAACACTTGTGCCATTTCAACCATTTTACCTGTATGACGCAGTGACGTTAGTTACCTTCACAATGTTGCACAGCCATTAGTACTGTCCATTTCCATACTTTTCCCTGAGATATAATAGAAATTTAGTTTCTCCTATGCAGTGATGCTACCCATGCCTGGAAACCACTAATTAACTTTGGTCTCTGTATATTTGCCTATTCTAGATATTTCTTATCAGTGGGATCATATATCTGTCCTTTTCTGTCAGACATATTTCACTCAGCCTGTTTCCAAGGTTCATTCACGTCATAGCATGTGTTAGAACTTTCTCTTTATGGCTGAAAAAGCAACTCCTGTACTTCTGATAGGGGGCAGTGGTGGTTCAGTGGTAGAATTCTTGCCTTCCATGTGAGAGACCCGGGTTCGATTCCCAGCCAGGGCACCTCATGTGCAGCCACCATCTGTCTGTCGGTGGAGGCTTGTGTGTTGCTATGATGCTGAACAGGTTTCAGTGGAGCTTCCAGACTAAGACCGGGAAGAAAGGCCTGGTGATCTATCTGAAAATCAGCCATTGAAAACCCCATGGATCACAACGGTCAGATCCACAACTGATCACGAGGATGGCGCAGAATCGGACAGCATTTTGTTCCATTGTGCATGGGATCACCGTGAGTTGGGGGCTGACTCCACAGTGGCTAATAACAACAACATACTTCTGATATCTGTAGAGGCCAGGTATGGGCACGCAGCCCAGCTCAGTAAATACTTGGATGGTTGCACATTGTTGATGACTCTCTCTCCTTTCTGCCTTCTCCTTTCCCATGCCTCTCTCTCTGTCCCTCTCCCCTCATCCTTTGTCCTGTTTCCACTCCTCTTCCGTTTCTTCCTCATCTTCTCCCTGCTCCCTGCCCCATTGTGTGGCCCCCTCCTGCCTGTAGGATGACAACTGGGGGGAGACAACAACAGTCGTAACGGGCACATCAGAGCACAGCATTTCCCATGATGACCTCACACGCATCGCCAAGGACATGGAGGACAGTGTCCCACTGGACCGCTCCCGGCACCTGGGAGTGGCGGTGGGGGCCACGCTGGCGCTGCTGTCTTTCCTCACGCCCTTGGCGTTCCTGCTGCTGCCCCCACTGCTGTGGCGGGAGGAGCTGGAGCCATGCGGGACGGCCTGTGAGGGCCTCTTCATCTCCGTGGCCTTCAAGCTGCTCATCCTGCTGCTGGGCAGCTGGGCCCTGTTCTTCCGGCGGCCGAAGGCCTCGCTGCCCCGTGTCTTCGTGCTGCGCGCCCTGCTCATGGTACTTGTCTTTCTGCTCGTCGTCTCCTACTGGCTCTTCTACGGTGTGCGCATCCTGGACGCCCGGGAACGCAGCTACCAGGGCGTGGTGCAGTTTGCTGTATCGCTAGTGGATGCCCTGCTCTTCGTGCACTACCTGGCTGTGGTCCTGCTCGAGCTGCGCCAGCTCCAGCCTCAGTTCACACTCAAGGTGGTGCGCTCCACGGACGGGGCCAGCCGCTTCTACAATGTTGGCCACCTCAGGTGTGGTGCCTGGGAGAGGTGGGGGGCAGGTGGGGCGGCTGTAAGGCCTGTGAGGGCAGGAGGGCATGATGGGAAGGAGTTGAGTGCTTTGGACGTAGTAAGTTTTCAACACTGTTTGTTGCTTGCTATGAAGGGGTGTGTGCAGGGTGCTGGGGCAAGATGGGGTAGGAGTTACGAGTTGGGAGGATAGAACAAGCCATTAGAGATTGGGGATGTCAGAGAGAATGGACCAAGGGGGAGAAATACGTGGGGCATGAACAAACCAGAAATCAAACTTGTGGCTATTGAGTTGATTCTGACTCATAGTGACCCTACAGAACAGGGTAGAACCACCCTAGAGCCTCCAGACCCAGGGAGGAACCTGCACGGGTTCCAAGGAGCACCTGGTGGGTTCAAACTGCCAACCTTTTGGTTAGCTGCTGCTCTTAACCATTTTGTCACCAGGGTTTGGAATCTGTTTTCTAACCCTTTCTTGGAGGCACAGCTTCTTGTGAGTACTCAGTGAGTGGTCACTGAGATGAGTTGGCCAGAGGAGAGGGTCCCACAGGAAAAATAATGGGACAGCTGTTTAGCACCTCCTAAATTGTAGGCAAGATGCCTCCTCGGCCATACAGGGTTTCAGTAGCATCTCCTGGGTCCCGTAGAGAATCTTGGGGGTAGGGACGCTGGATGGGCATGAGGTGACCCTTGGCTGGGGACCCAGACCCAGTGCTCTTCCTCCCCTGGGCTTCAGCAGAGATGGACTAACAAGCCCAGCCCTGGGAAGGGTTCCTATTGGAAGCCTGGTAAGTGGACCTCAGGCCCTGAGCCAGGCTTCATGGAAGCAGCTTGTCCCTGTCCCGTGTCATTTCTTGCTCCTGCCAACCTGCCCTGATGTGTCCCTTTCCCTGCGCCCCTTGTCTGTCCCTTCTCCCTCCCTTGCCTGCCGTCTCCCCCACAGCATCCAGCGCGTGGCAGTGTGGATCCTGGAGAAGTATTACCATGACTTCCCTGTCTACAACCCTGCCCTCCTCAACCTGCCCAAGTCCGTCCTGGCCAAGAAAGTGTCTGGCTTCAAGGTGTACTCCCTCGGAGAGGGTGAGCGGCCCTGCTCCTTCCCTTCCTGGTCTCTCCCCAAGCAGGACTCCAAGCCACCTTCTCTCTATTCTCTCTCCCTCCTCTTCCCTTGCTTTCCCCTTTCCCTGGTCCATGTCCCAACCCTTCTGTTCTGTCATTTCCCCTGATTCTAGGTGGCTGGTCTTGGGCTGCTGATTCTACTTGTGGGCCCTTTAGGCTGTGGTGTGTCCCCCAGTCTGGTTCCTCTGTGTCTGCTCATCAGCCCATTTCTAAGCCATTTGGCCGTCTGAGCTCCAGAGCCTCCTGAACCAGGGAGGAACCTGTGTGGATTCCTCACTGCTTTCCCAGGGCCACTCCCAGAGGTGGCCAGGAGGGGTGGAGTGGGGGGCATTGCTGGGTGGTGGGAACAGCCTCTTCTGGACATGATAGGTGTCAGGTTGCTGTCCCTGGAGCTCCCATGTGGGAAGTGAGGTCAGCTCTGATGTGACCATCCCCTCTCTCCCCTGCTCCTATGCAGAAAACAGCACCAACAACTCCACGGGCCAGTCTCGAGCTGTGATTGCAGCGGCTGCCCGAAGGCGGGACAACAGCCACAACGAGTACTACTATGAAGAGGCTGAGCATGAGCGGAGGGTGCGCAAGCGCAGGGCCAGGTGGGTGCTGGGAGCAGAGGAGCAGGAAAGGGTGCTGTGGGATGGGCTTTGGGGTAAAAATAGGCTGGGTAGGGAAAGACCAAGGGGCTTGTGGCTGCTGAAAGTAGAGCAGCAGTGATGAGATGGTTGGGGGGGGCGTTTGTGTGTGTGTGTGTGTGTGTGTGTGTGTATATTAGTTTTCTGTTGCTGCCCATTATCACACACTCAAAGGTGGGAAAACACGCATTTGTTATCTCACAGTTCCATGGGTTCCAGTTACCTGGTCCTCTGCTCAGGCCTCGCAGGCTGAAATCGAGGCCATTCTCACCTGAGGCAGGGGTCCTCTTCCAAGTTCATGCGTTATTTGAGATTTTAGTCCTTGGCCTAGGAGCCCTTATATAGGCAGTTCACAACACGGCAGTTTGCTTTTTCTTTCAGGCGAGCAGGAACATGTCTCTCTTCGAGTTCTTTTTCTGTCATAAGCCGGAGAAAGCTCTGCTTTTAAAGGGCTTGTGTGATTAGATCAGGCCCACTGGGATTATCTCCATATCTTGGGTCAACTGACTCGGGACTTAAATTTCATCCACAAAATCTCTTTACAACAGAACGTAGAGTGTTTGATCGAATAACCAGAGCTGGGAATCTTGGAGGGGAGTGGGGGGAACTCTTTAGAATTGTGTCTCCCACAGTGGGGCAGGGGCCCTGTGAAGGATGTGAGCCTTACCTGCAACAGAGGGACCGAGGCCACCCTAGACCTGCTAGCTTGTGGTGCCTGCAGAAAATGAGATTCTGGTACCCACGTCCTGGTACGTTTTAAATGTTGTCCTCACTTCTTCCCGTTCACACTTACGTGCGCTTCAGTCATGTCTGAAGGATCTTTCTGGGTGCCTGCTGTAGCCAGCACCTCACCTTGCTCTACTGGATGTGAGCAGAGTGCTTCTTTCTCCTTGCTTGGGGACTTGCTTGCCCACCCTTCTCTCTGCCCCTCCTCCCACAGGAACTCGAGGCCTGGAGGGGAAGGTGGCCCTTACCCTATTTTTGTACATGGCTGGTGCCCCTGCAGTGGATCAAAGATCACCAGCCCCATTTCTGTGATGAAGCATGTCTTCAGTTGTCTCAGAAATGGCCCTTTTGGGAAGAGACCAGTAGTCCTCCCCTCCCCACCCCGCCCCCATATTTTCTGCTCTGACTAGGGTCTTTTGGTCTTCTGTGCTGCCACCACTCTTCTTGGCCCCTAAGGGGCACCTTCCTTCCCACATTACATTAGTTGTAACTTGGAGGAAACTTCTTCCTTTGGCTCTCCAGGAACAGAGGGATCTTTTCAAAAGGAACTTTACTGAGAAACTCAGGGGAAGCAAGAGAATAAAAAGAGAAGCTGAAAACATACTGTAAAAATGGCGCACCAGAGGCATCTGACCTCCTCTGACTTCACAAGGGGGAAGGAGAATCAAGATCACTAGCCCAAGGCTGATTCCTATGAGGCGGAGGTCAGACATGCCTCCTATCTCTGCCGTCGTTATCTCTGACACCAACTGTCCCGCCTATGGCACTCTCTTTGCTGAGTCTAATAATTTGTTGCAGTGGTCACACACAATTCACAGACAATACTCATGATTGTGTTTATTAGGGAAGTAACAGGCTGGGGAGCCCCAGTGGTTTAGTGGTTAAAACCCTTGGCTGTTAACCAAAAGGTCAGTGGTTCAAACCCATCAGCTGCTCTGTGGGAGAGATATGGCAGTCTGCTTCTGTAAAGATTTACAGCCGTGGAAACCTGTGGGGCAGTACTGCTCTGTCTCATAGGGTCGCTATGAGTTGGAATTGACTCGATGGCAATGGGTTCAGGAACTCTCAGGATATAGTTTTTTGATCAGGACAGCCTCTTCGCAGCTGTGCCCACAAGCACACCTCTCTCTGGCCTGTTGGCCTCTGCCCTGCTCAGGCAAATGTTACAAAGCTTTCTGGCTTTGCCGATAAGTGCCCAGAGGCACCCCACTCCACCAACAAGCCTGATGCCCAAAGGCACTCAGCTTTCTCGTCCAGGCCCACGCGCCGTCTCTCCTTCCTCTGCTGCCGCTGTTCCTCTGCCACGGCTTCTCGCCGTCTTTAGTGTTACAGCTGTCTCTCTCTCAATCTCCTGGTTCCAGGAGCTTCTTAGTGCAGGGATCCTGGGTCCAAAAGACATGCTCCACTCCTGCCCCTTCTTTCTTGGTGGTGGTGAGACTGCCTCTGGGATGGCTCATGTTAAGCCTAGTGGGATGGCAAAATTGACCTGTCCCTTTGTTAAGGTTTCATATACCTTATTTGCATAGTCCCACTCAATCACTGTGTGTGAATCACAGTGACTTTGGCTAGAAGGGCCATGCCAAGGAATTCATTGCACTGCACACACACAGATCCACACATTTAGTTAACCAGTTGGTGTTGAGTCGATTCCAGCTCATGGTGACCTCACATGTGTTAGAGTGAAAGTGTGCTCCGTAGAGCTTTCAGTGGCTGATTTGTGTAAGTAGATCATCAGGCCTTTTTTTCTGAGGTACCTTTAGGTGGACTTGAACATTGAACCTTTTGGTTAGCAGCTGAGGGCGTTAACTGTTTGTGCCACCCAGGGATTCCACACATTTACTTGGCCTAGGCTAACTGAAGTTCCCAGGTTCCTAGGTTTCCGGGTTCCTGGGCATACAGGGGTCATTTCCTTTCCCTGCCCAGGTGGGTCTTATTTTGTGTCTTGGTCTGTAGTTACAGAGAACTGGGTTCATCACCCTTCTCAGTTCTTAACACGTTGTCATCACAGACTTCTTCCCTGCTCTGTATTCTACTTCCCCTTTCTGTCCTCAATCCCGCTCTCATTCTGCACCCTTGTTTTAGGCACCCTCGTTTTAGGCACCCTCTTCAATGTTTGATTCCTTAAAGCCTGTGTGTATTCTCATACAGCTTTAGTGTTGGTTTGTGTGTCTGTATGTTTTAATGTAAATTTACTTCTTTTTCCTGCTTCTCTCCCCCGACCCCTTAACACTATGTTTTGAAATACACCCACATTGTATAAACACCCAGTGTGTTGCGTCTTAACTCTGCATGGTTCCTAGAATACTCCTGACATCCTCACCGGTATTTGGATTATAACCCTCTTCCTAATTTTCCCCATTTTGATGGATAAGTAGTACTTCATTAATATTCTAATTTGCATTTCTCTGATTACTGGCGAGTGATTGCTTCATATATTTGTAGCCATTCAGGCCCCTTGGGAATTGCCTGTTCACCGCCTTTGCCCATTTTTCTGTCGAGTTCTTGTCTTTCTCTTGATTTGTAGTGAACTCTTTGCATACTCTAAATATTAATTCCTTGTTGGTTTTACATGCTGCATATGTTTTCCCTCGTCGGATGTCAGATAATGTTGCCCGTGCTGTGGTGTACTGAATTGAAATCTGTTACTTTGGCGTAATCATATCCACTCATTTTTCACTTTATGAAGAATGATTTGGGGATCTTATTTAAGAAGGCTTTTTTCTAGGGTTTGATGGAATCCTCAGTCTCTCCCATAGCCAGTTCCTAGTTGTGTCTGGGTTTGACACCAGTTTGTCCTCTTTGAGTCCCTGGACTGGGCTCACTGAGCTCTCTGTTTCTTGTCCCTGGAGAGGAAAGGCTTTTCATGCCACACACACGCCTGCACACATGCCCACAGACAGACACAGACACACACTTCCCAGGAGTCCAGCCCTGGTCCCAGATCGGCTTGTATGGCTTCAGGGGTAGGGGGTGAATAGAGGCCTGACCTTGCTCAGGCTGCTGGTGGGCCAGGACGGAGGGAAGAGGAGAGGTGGGTGTCTGGTCCAGACCCCTCCTGTCCCCCAGGCTTGTGGTGGCGGTGGAGGAGGCCTTCACTCACATTAAGCGGCTGCAGGAAGAGGAGCAGAAGAACCCCAGGGAGGTGATGGACCCCCGGGAGGCAGCCCAGGCTATCTTCGCGTCCATGGCCCGAGCCATGCAGAAGTACCTCCGGACCACCAAGCAGCAGCCTTACCACACCATGGAGAGCATCCTGCAGCACCTTGAGTTCTGCATCACGCACGACATGACGCCCAAGGTAGGCCCCTTCATCTTTCCCCAACTCTGGCCCTTCCTGCTTTCTTATTCTTTCAGTTCTTTTTCTCTTCTCCACTTCCTCCTTATAGTCTGTGCTCATCCCTATCCCAACTGTCGCGTTTCTGCATGGGATGAAGTTCTCAGGTGGATAAGGAGAGCAGGGGCTTAGGGGCTCTTGGGGGATGGACGAGACCTATTCCTCATCTCCAAGGTCTCTGGGATTCCAGGGTTCCTCGTCCAGGTCCAGACCCCCACCCCCACCTCCACCAGGTGGTCATTCCTCATCTCCAAGGTCTCTGGGATTCCAGTGTTCCTCGTCCAGGACCAGACCCCCACCCCCACCTCCACCAGATGGTCATTCCTCATCTCCAAGGTCTCTGGGATTCCAGTGTTCCTCGTCCAGGTCCAGACTCCCACCCCCACCTCCACCAGGTGGTCATTCCTCATCTCCAAGGTCTCTGGGATTCCAGTGTTCCTCGTCCAGGTCCAGACTCCCACCCCCACCTCCACCAGGTGGTCATTCCTCATTTTAAGCCACTGCCTGCCTCTCAACTCTATTGCCCACTTGCTAGAATTGCTTCCTCTGAGCCAGCCTTGGGGAACTGGTGACTTAAGATGCTGCAGTTTAGCTCTGACACCTCTGGCTTCCTCCTGGTGCAGACCAGCTTGGCGCTAACCATACCAGAGGTGTGGAGAAGAAGGAAGAATTAGAGAGGGCTTGTCCAGGTCATAGCATGGTGGCTATGGGGAGAAGAGCACAGGACAGCCGGCTTCCAGTCCTGATCCTGTTGAATGAACCACACTGCCTCTGTGGGCCCCAGCTTCCTCATTCATTAAAACAGGGTCTCAAGCAGATTCTCGGACATTCTGAGATTCTTATTTGTATTCATAGAGTGAGCTGGGGCGTCTTGGTTGACTTCAGGAACTGTGTCCTCAGCGAATGAAGGATAATGGGATGGGTAGGCAGAGATTCCTATGCAGCCCATTCTCCCCTCCTCAGGCCTTTCTGGAGCGGTATCTGGCGGCCGGTCCCACCATCCAGTACCACAAGGAACGCTGGCTGGCCAAACAGTGGACACTGGTAAGCGAGGAGCCGGTGACCAATGGGCTCAAGGATGGTATCGTCTTCCTCTTAAAGCGCCAGGACTTCAGCCTGGTGGTCAGCACCAAGAAGGTCCCGTTCTTCAAACTCTCCGAGGAATTTGTGGATCCCAAGTCACACAAGTTTGTCATGAGGCTGCAGTCTGAGACCTCTGTGTGACTGTGCAACAAGAGGGGAAGTGGGAGACTCTGGGGGGCTCCTGAGGGTGGCAGGAGGGCCTCGTTCTCAGGCCCGGCCACATTCCTGCCGCCTTTCTTCCTCTTGCTCTTGTTTTTTTACTTGAATTAACTTACCCCGATCCTGTTCCTTGCTTTACCCCGTGTGAACCCTGAGAGACCATCCTGCTGCCAACAGTACCTGGGAAGTCCCTCCTCCTTTTTTTTCCTTCACTTTTGTATCCCTCCAGGCCTGCAGGAATCAGTGCCTCTCCCTTCCTTCCCCTACCTCTGCCCCATGATAGTCTCTTCTGAAAGGGCAGGGCCCTCCCGATTGTACCTTCTCCCTCCTGAGACCCCACTCACAAACCCAGGCTCTTGTAGCAGTTCTTTCCAGTAGCCCCTGCAAGTTTTTCTCTGGGGGGCAAGGACAGAATTCCAGAGAACCATGGTGCCAAACCCCTCCAGGGCATACTCCAGAGGGAGGTGAAACCATTCCTCCTGCCCACCATCCCAAACCATCTTGGGGCAAGGATGCTCCTGGGTCCTCCCATGTTGCTCCAGAGTTAGGATTCTCCCTGCTGAGGTTGTTTGCTTCTAGCTCTTAGAGCTTCCTTCCCCCATCCACATCTACTTAGAGCAAGGAAAGAGCCTCCCTTTACTCTCAGATCTCCACTTTCCTTTTCTGACTTGTTTGGTCATATGTGACCATAGGCAAACTGAGGCAGAAACCCTCTGACCACTTTTCTGGGCCTTGGGGGAAGGTACCTTTCTTCTAATTGTCTTTCCTAGATAGCACCTGAGGGGAAGGGCAGGATAGATCCCTGGGGTCCGAGAGGGACCCTGTGGATGTCACTGACCCTTGCCTTCTGAACTTACCTTCATCCTTCCCATTGAAGGGTGACCTGCAGATTCCAGTACAGACTTAGTGGTACGCGGATCCTGACTCAACCACGGTGGTCTTAGACAAACGATTTCCTTTCCCTCACCAGCCGCCCCAGTCCCGCTGTCTCCTCTCAGCTCCAGAGACCGTGGCCTCACCTCTTTGTGGGGGAGGAGCCAGCAGCCTTAAGTCCAATTCTTTGCCTCAGGGCTTGCCTTTCCTTGGCCGTCCAGGGTCCCCTTCTCTCTCTCCCTGCCTGGTTCTCTGGGCTCTGGCCTTCCTCTCTATCTCGGTGAGGGACAAGCATTGCTGCCTTTTGTGAACACTCAGCCCCTCCCCCCATTAAGCTTCCATCCTTTCTGTGCCAAATCCACTTTCTCAATAGTTCAGGGCTCATTTTGAGGAACACTCTTTGGCCCTCAAATACATATTACCAGTGTAAATACGAGCTCAGACACCTTTAAACTAGGTGGTTTTAGCCAAGGGGCATAGAACTAGGGAGCACCCATCTCCATCTAGCCAGGATCCATGTGGAGGACCAGTTCTGATGGCTGGGATGGAGCATGTACCCGAGCCAAACAACAGCAACAAAAAAACCGAGCCCACTGCTGTCAAGTCCATTCCAACTTATGGTGACCCCATGTGTTACATAGTAGAGCTTCTCCATAGGGTTTTCTTGGCTATAATCTTTACAGAAGCAGACATCCAGGCCAGTTGTTTCAACACCCACAACACCCTTGATAGGCCCTCCTCTCCCCTGGAGAACTCACTGGTACTTGCCTTGCAGAGTGTACCCTGGGGTGAGATTCCCACTGACTCCTCCCCAGGGAGACCTCTTCTCTGTGGTTGGCAGCCCTGGGGGATGATGGAGCCCAGGGCTGATCCGGGTTTCTCCTGCTACCCTTTCTGAAAAGGTATATCCATCCCCTCTACCACTTAGAGAGGGCCCTTCAGCCACTGCTTGCCATGTCCCTGTGGGGTGGGCTACAGGGCTGGGTTAGGCAGGGTCTCCTGATCAGCCTTGGACTGGGGCTGTGGGTCTTTAGGGAGGCCTGTGTGAAATATGTCCTGTCCTGGGGCTTCTGGGAAGGTATTTTTTCTTCTCTTCGAAAACGTGGTTTCAGAGGAGACCCCCTGGGTTACATTTCTAAATACCTCACTATCCTGGAAAATGGGGCATGGATGGTGATTGGGGTCACTGCCTTTTGTGGGCAGGAGTGGGACGTGGTGTGGTTTGAGGAGCGGGTTGGGGTAGGGAGAGGGAATGTGTTTGGCGTCTTAGCGGCTGCCCTAGGTTAGGGGCGGGGGAGTGTTAATTTTAAGAATCTGCCATCTTTTTAATCACTGTGATTTTTTCATTCCTTTGTCCTATAACAAAAAGAAATTGTTTCCCCCAGCGATCTCTCCAAGCACTAAGGGCTGTGACTGAGAATGGTAGCGTTTTGGTCCTTTGTGTCAGAACTGTGGTATCTTTGTCTCTTATTATTATTATTATTATTTGTTAAAGCATCAGGATGAACTGTCGTATGTATGGATGTGTGTTTGTCTTTCACTTCTCTTACACGGGAAGCTGTCTTCATGATGTGAACTACTGTGGGCAGGCAGCAGACTCAGGCCCTCTGAGCAGAGTTTCCCACTTTGCCTGTCCCACTGCTTGCTGGATTGCCTCCTTCTTCCACCGGGGTGTCCACTGGTGTGTCCACCTGTTACAGCCCCTTCCCCATATTGCCGTAGGGGATGCTGTGGCTGGGCCTCTGTTTTCTATGACTACATGGCCTCCTAGTTCATCCCACCCTACCTGTTTAGGCCTTCTTTCCCATGACCTTGGCACATCTGGCCCCCTCCCCTCCACACCAGGACACCGTGCCTCAGTCCTTCACCTACCTCGCCCCTCTGCCGCTGCCTCCACTGGTCCCGGTCTCCTATGCTAGCCTTTTGTGCTCTCTCTGCTTATTCTTGTATATTTCCATCTGTCATCTTTCATTTTTTCCTTCCTGCCCTCCTTCATTTCAGCCCTTCATTGCTCACTTCCCGACCCCTCCCTTCAGTATTCCTGCTGCAGACCTTGATAGAGCACCTGGGACTAGACATTGGGAGCCCTGGGTCCTTCTCACCTGAGACATCTGTTTCCCAGGGTTTCTGCTTCTCTCCTTCTCTGTTGGGCCCAGATGAGCTCCCTTGCCCCTCCGTGGTGTCTGTCAGTCTGTCTGTCTTCTTCTTCTGCCCTCCCCATGGGGGCCAGTATCTGCTGATAGATTCAGTCCTGGTGTGTGATTGTTGTGACTCGTCCTGCCCTGTGTGAAAGGAACGGGTTTGTTTGTTTTTTTTTTGGAGGCCCCTCCAAGTGAGATTGTAAATGTAGAATTTTCCACGGTTGGATCTACCCACCACCTTGGATCTAGATTTTGTTTTTCTTTTTTTTGGGTTACAGAGCTGAGACCTTGTGCATGCATGTAGAAAATTGTAAAATGTAAAAAAAAAAAAAAGTTTTTTTTTTTTTTAATATATAAAAAGCTTGTTTTTACAGTTTGCAGTGGATCTAAACATTATGGCAAATTTAGGTTTGTTTTTTTTTCTTAATCATAGGAACTAAAACTGTACAAATTTTTTTTTTATATATAAAATAAAGACATTTGACTTTTGTGGGGGCATTCTGTTGCTTTGGTTTTGTTACAGGTAGTGGGAGCAAAGACGGGCCTCAGTGGAAATAGAAAGGGAAGAGGGAATATATGCTGTTTGTTCAGGGAGTAGATGGGCCAGCAGGGGGCAGTGTAAGCTTGTCATTGTTCCTCAGGATGTGTTGGAGGGAAGTGGGAGAATATAAACGGAAACTGCTTATTCTGAACCCTGATTCTGAGGAGAGAGAAAGGTAGGAAGGAGAGGATTTAGCTGTTCCCTGGAGTAGTGGTAAGGATAAAGAAGAAGGAAAAATTACTTCTGGGTAGATCTCTGGAGCAATCTGTATGGCTTGTGTGTGTGTGGGAAACCCTGGTGGCATAGTGCCTAAGAGCTACGGCTGCTAACCAAAGGGCTGGCAGTTCAAATCCACCAGGTGCTCCTTGGAAACCTTATGGGGCAGTTTTACTCTGTCCTATAGGGTCGCTATGAGTTGTAATCGACTCAATGGCAATGGGTTTTTTTTGTGTGTATATAGCTCCAAGGTGAGGGGTGGGAGTCGGGCCTCTAGGACCGAAGACACCATAGCAATTTCAGAGAAGCAGTTGCTTCCCAGGGGATAGTCGATGGTTTCAGTCATCAACTGAAAGGCAGGGCAGACACGGATCACCCAGGTGCTTATAACATATTTCATCAAGAAAAATTCCTGAAGCATGTCTCATTTCTAAATATGTATACCATTATCTCTCTCACCCTTTAGGCACTACACAAAAGAATATTTTAGCAAAAACTATTTAAAATGAAAATGTTTCACTGGCACTGTGGTGTTGGTAATGGAACATCAAGCCCTTTTCCCAGCTGTCCAGACTTGACCTTTTCTCCATGACCTTGGGCAAAATAGCATGTAAACAGTCTTCTAAGATTAAAAGCAAACAGACCCCTCCCCCATCCCATACTTTTCCAGGCTCTGGGCGATGTAAAGGGTTAATGCACTTAGCTGCTAACCATAAGTTTGACAGTTCAAGTCCACCCAGTGGCACCTTGGGAGAAAGGCCTGGCGACCTACTGAAAAATCAGCCACTGAAAACCCTGTGGAGCTCAGTTCTACTCTGACACACACATGGAGCCGCCATGAGTTGGACTCAACTCGATGGCACCTGGTACAACTGAGGATGCAAAGATAAGAGAGGGTTGGTCGTTGTCCTGGAGGAACACCCAGTCTACAGGAGGTGACAGACCCAATAACATCATGTCAGGCTGTGTGGGTTCTCAGTGTTCACAGGCAGAGTGCAGAGACCAGCCCTGGCTGGATTCCAAAGAGGTCAGTGATCTTCCTCCTTCAAGAAATTTAGGGAGTTTTTTAAGAACCAACAGGGAGCAACACAATCTCCATGAAGGAAGGGACTTCATTTTGTTCATCTCAGTATCCCTAGCATCTACACCAGTTCCTCACATATAGTTGGTGCTCAATAAATATTTTTCAAAGGAATAAATTAAAAAACCTAAATACAATAAGGATATGTAAAAGATCATATACTTGCTTTTCCCTTTAAAATTGCACTCAAATCTTTCTCATGCAAAAAACAAACAAACTGGTCCCTTGAAACTGTATCCCCCATTTTCACAGCTCTTTTTTCTAACCGGGCTTATGCAGAAATAGTTTCTTAGTTCTTCATCTCAAAGCCAACTTTTGACTTATTGTGACCAAATTTCCACCCCGGCATGCTTCTGAAATTACTGCTTCTAATGGCCAACTTAAATATATATCTTTTAGGTTTGAAAACCCTGGTAACATAGTGGTTAAGAGCTACGGTTGCTAACCAAAAGGTCAGCAGCTCGAATCCACAAGGCGCTCCTTGAAAACTGTGTGGGGCAGTTCTATTCTGTCTTATAGGGTCACTATGAGTCGAAATCAACTTGAGGGCAACAGGTTTCTTGTAGGTTTAGTAAGATTTTATTCAGAGTCCCTGGGTGGCAGAAACAGTTAAGCAGTTGACTACTAGCTGAAAGGTTGGTGGTTCGAATGCATCAGAGGTGCCTTGGAAGATGGACCTGGCAATCTGCTTCTGAAAGATCACACCCTTGAAAACCCTATGGAGCAGTTCTGCTCTGCACACTTGGGGTCATCATGAGTCTGAATCGACTCGACAGCAACTAACGTCAACAAGTTTTATTCAGTGCCTACGATGCTTACTCAGTGGCTTTACTAAAGGGCTTTGGTTTGTAAAGATATTCGGTCCTCCCCTCACTGAGCTAACTTTTTGTGGACCCTTGAGGAGTCTATTTAATCTCACAGGCCTCCTCTCCTAACTCTGGCCCAGGAGTTAATAGATTTTAGGCAGATTTCAATATTTGATCTACGGGATCATGTTTTCTCTAGTGGGTTGCTGAAAGCATGAGTAACAAAGGGTATCTGTAACTTTTATCTGAAAGGCCGTGTTTGCTGTGCAAAGTTTGACGTGGAAGTACTTCACATACCACTGAAGATGGGGACTCAGCTTGGTAGACTGTCAGGGCCATATAAGGGAAGTTTCCTTAGCATTGCTGCCCAGATGAGATTTTCTGGCTTCTGCTTTGAAATGCATCCAGGAGAGGTAACTGGGGACTGGGGCTCTGGGTAAGGAGACATAAGCGTCTTCAGTCATAGTTCTTAGCGGTTTCCTTGTTAGTTTTTTTTTTGTTTGAGTCAGTTTAATGACTTCTACAGAGCTGTAAGCCTGCTGTTTAACATAACCCCTGACTTCTTTGTCAGTTTGAGCGTGTGATGGAAATGCTCTTCCAATCACTAGGAAGGCTGGGGTGGGGCAAGGCAGCCTTTGGAAAACCATTATAGCATCAGTGCACAAGTGGTCATGGAAGATGCTAGAGATAGTTTAAAACAACAACAACAACAACAAAAAAAAAACTGAACTGGTTGCCATTGAATTGATTTGACTCATGGCGACCTCATGTGTCAGAGTAGAGCTGTGCTCCGTTTTCAATAGCTTATTTTTCAGAAGTAGTTCACTGGCCTTGCTTCCAAAGAGAGATAGTAAAGGACCATCTGTCTTAGTTACCTAGTGCTGCTATAACAGAGAAGTTTATTTCCTCACAGTAAAGTAGGCTAAAAGTCCAAATTCAAGGTGTCAGCTCCAGGGGAAGGCTCTCTATCTTTGTCGGCCTTCTCATCAATGTTTCCCCAGACTAGGAGTTTCTTCGCACAGGGACCTGGGTCCAAAGGACTTACTCTGCTCCCAGCACTGCTCTCTTGGTGGTATGAGGTCCTGTCTCTCTGCTTGCTTCTTTCTTTTATATCTCAAGAGATTGCCTTAAGACACAATCCAATCTTGTAGATTGAGTCCTGCCTCACTAAGACAACTGCCGCCCATCCTCCCTCATTAACTTCATAGAGGCAGGATTTACAACATAGAGGAAAATCACACAATACTGGGAATCATGGCCGAGCCAAATTGATACACGCATTTTTGGGAGGACATTATTCAACCCATGACAACCATCTACATAATAGATCTTGGAGAAGCGTCTTCTCCATCCAGCTCTCCAATTTTCTTAAGGCTGAGAATCCAGTCCATTTTTCCTGTTACAAAGGGCAGGCAAAGGGCAGAGCAGACGTGATATCCCAGTAGCTCTTAACAGGAAATGGCAAATCATAGGAGAAAGGACTAGTTTGGAGTTGGGGAAATTGGGCAAGGCATTGACTTCTCTCACTTCATCTCAAATTTTTAGGAAACACTGTGTTCTAGGCAATGGGATACAAAGAAAAATAAAACATTGCCCCACCCTCTAGGAGCCCAGGGAGCTTTGACTCGGTAAAATTGGGAAGTTTTATTATTTTGTAACCTGTTGTGTAGCCAACCCAAGGAAGTATTCCCTAGGGGTGGTAAGGGTCCTCTGAAGCCATCATTTTGGGAGTGCATTGAGGTTGATAGTCACCAACTCAAAAAAAGCCATCTGTACTCTTTGATATCCTATATGCGGAATAACTTTGGTTGGAAAATATTGGTGTAAGGTTACCTTCTGTTGTGTCCTGTGCCTTCTGCTTGCTTTTGGACACAGTCCGTGGGCTCCCTTACCCAGGATAAACGTGGTTAAAAAGTGAAAGTGCATGCTGTTTCTTCTGGGTCCCTTAAACTGGATCGCTGTGGAGCTTGGAAACCTGATAAAGACAACCCAAGAGGAAAAGGAAGGTCTGGTAGTCCATCAACGAGGTGACAGCTGAAAATTTGCATAGTGGACTTAACTTGGTGGGGGGTTTTGCTCCTTTCAATTTCCTGTTAATGTTTTGTTATTTCTGATATACGAATGTGTGATTTTAGGGTGTGGTTGACCAGGATAGTTCTTTACTCCAATAAAGAACTGTTGTTGAAGGACTGCTTGTCTTCTGCCTATTTGTTGTTGTTGCCATTGAGTTGATTCTGACTCATGGCGACCCCATGCTTATTTACTTCAATCCAGACACAGCAACTCCAGCCTCAAGATGGAATCCAGTCAAAAAAGCAGGGAAAGCTGACCTTGCAGATTTTATTATCAAGGACTAGTCAGCAATTCAGTACTTATGGTTTGGACCATATTGAAGAATTTGACACCAAGTAATCTGCTTCCTAAGATTGAAGTGTTTGTTGTTGTTAGCTGCCGTCAAGTCGACTCTGACTCAAGACAACCTTATGTACAACAGAACTAAACAGTGCCCAGTCCGGTGTCTTCCTCCCAGTTGCTAGCATGTTTGAGTCCATCGTTGCATTTACTGTGCAATCCATCTCATGGAAGGTCTCCCATGCCCTTGATGGCCCTCTCCTTCTGTAAACATGATGTCCTCCTCTAGCAGTCGATCCTGTCTGATGAGGTGTCCAAAGCAAGCCAGTCAGATGGTGTTCTGTTGTGATCCATAAGGTTTTCATTGACTAATTTTTGGAATTAGATTGCCAGGCCTTTCTTCCTAATCTGTCTTAGCCTGGAAGCACTGCTGAAACCTGTCCACAATGAGTGATTCTGATGGTATTTGAAATACCGGTGGCATAGCTTCCGGTAGCATAGCAACATGCGAGGTACCACAGTACAACAAACTGACAGAACAGTAGTGGAATGTTTAGGTGGTCTTAATTCTCTCTTGAAGTAGGCCCCCAAAATAAAGCTTCTCAAACTTTAATTGTGCGTATCACTTGGGGATTTTGTAAAAAGACAGATTCTGATTTGATAGGTCTGGGGTAGGGTCTGAGACTCAGCATTTCTGAGAAGTTCTTAGGTGATGCTGCTGCAGGAAATCTGCAGACCTTACCTTGAGTAAAAACCCATTGCCATTGAGTTGATTCCAATTCATAGTGACCCTATAGGACAAAATAGAATTACCCCATGGATTTCCAAGGAGCACCTGGTGGATATGAACCACAACTTTTGGTTAGCAGTCACAGCTCTTAACCACTGTACCACCAGGGTTCCTACCTTGAGTAGCAAGGCCTAAAAAGCTTTATGTACTCATGGCAGTTTGAGGGGCCCAAACATGCCTTACTCTAAGATATTTGATCTAAGGGATCAAAACTGTTAAGAGATCAAAATTGTTAAGAGATCTAAATTTCATGAATGTAATCAATAGCTTGGTAAAGTCCATGTTGTTTATGTTATAGAATTACACCATCTGTATCAAATTGTGATTTTATGGGACTTCTAAATAATATGTTGTGAGACGGCCTTATGGGTGGAACTGATGCAGAAACAGTTCAGTGGACCCCTTAACTGATCTAAACAAGAGGTTTATAATGGTACAAAAAAGAGCCAAGATGGTAAGACTATCAATAAAGGCAACAGAGATGAAAGGAACAGTTTACAATATAGATAACCTATAGGCAGAAACTTCTTGCCAACATGATCAGTAGAACAGAGGAAATTCAGTAGTTCGACCAAGTGTTGGAGAATTTTAGATAAGATGCCTTACTGTACTTCAGTATGTCTATGGGTATGGAATGAAAGAAAACCATGATCATCATATGTTGATCTTCTAAAAATACCTCCTCAAAGTTCTTTGCTAAAGTCCTGATCACGATGCAAACTTCAATATCATGACAGTCATGCCATTGACTGGAAGCGGCTTTTTCTGTGTTCAGAGCTTTTCGCTTATGCAGTCATCCGACGGATATTTGCTGAGCACATTCTATGCCAGACACTGGTGATGTGGCAGTGAATAACTCAGATATGGACTTTGTTCTCAAACAGGTACTGGTCCATAATTTCAAGTGTCGTGGATGTACTGTAGAAGTATAGGGGGCTGTGGGATCTTATACAGAAATAGAAACCTAACCCCGTGGAAGAGTGGGGACTGTCAGGGAAGGTTTCCTTGGAAAAGAGAAAAAAAAAAAAAAGTCATTTCAGCTCCATGGAAAAACTTCTGCTTAAACAGGTGGGGTACAAACCCTTTTTTATCAGAAGACTCTTCTTTTTCTCTTTAATGAGGAAACTGCAAGGAATTGCTGTCTAAGAAATGAGTGTCAAAATCACCGGGCCTTCGGAAGTTATTAATAGATTTCCTGGAGAACTGACTGAGTGTTATTTTATTAGGAACCAGCGATGGCAATTGAACTAAAAGTTATAAACGAAGCTTTTATTTCTAAGGATAAAATAAAAAGAGGGAGGAAGAAGAATTGGAGTACCTAATGTACCTTGCTTGTGTACCCTTGATGGACTACACCAGTTGTTTAATACTAAAGAGAGGAAGAATCTGTGGAAACCTCTCGTGTTTATACCATAAAACCCATACATTTGTTCTTGCAATTCCTCAGTTGCCATGGATCTTCCTGAGGGTGGAGTCTTTGTTGAACTTGGACTTGCCAAAGCTTATAAACAGTTGTTGAAACAGTACTTACTACTTCAGGAGAAGTCTGAGTTAAGCATTTTCAGTTCAGAATTTTATTTTCTCTTGAATTATTCTTAAAAAAAAATTTTTTTTTTTGGTGAAAATATACAAAGCAAAAGATGTGTCATTTCAACAATTTCCACATGTACAATTCTTGGCATCAATTACATTCTTCAAGTTGTGCCACCATCCTCTCTATCCTTTGCCAAATTCTTCCAGCACCCTCAGTATAAACTTACTGCCCCCTAAACTTCTCATCTAACCTTTCCAGCTGCTGTTGTCAGTTTGATCCCACATAGATAATTCTTTAAAAGAGTGCAGTGCTCTAATCAGATATATTTACTAATTGTTATGGATTGAATTGTGTCCCCCAAAAGTATGTGTTGTAAATCCTACTATACCTGTGGTTATAATCCCATTTGGGACTAGGACTTGCTTTGTTATGTCAATGAGGCAGTATTAGCGTAGGATGTCTTGAGTCAATCTGTTTGAGAAATGAAAGAGCAGATTAAGAGAGTATTGAGGAAGCAGAGATGAGGAAATATACATGTTATGCCACATGAAGATCACCAAGGAGCCAAGGAAGAGAGGCTGAAAAGAGACAAAGACCCTCTCCCAGAGCTGACAGGTAAAGCTTTACGCTAGAGCCCGTACCCTTGAATTTGGACTTCTAGCCTCCTAAACTGTAAGAAAATTAATTTGTTAAAGCCACTTACTTGTGGTATTTTTGTTATAGCAGCACTAGATAATTAAGACTCTAAATAAACTAAACTGTTGTTTGGGTCAAAGAAGACGTCATCCCCTCGAATTTTTAGCAAGCTGAGTGGTAGTCTTATTTCCTAGGCTTCTTGGTATGGCATATATTATGACTAAGGAGATGCCCAAGAAGGCCTTCTAGGTGCTCCGGGCAAGACCCCACAAAGTGTTAGTATCTTGGAAGGTCATTACTGGTTCAGACATTCTATTTTTTATCAGTTAATCAGAGGGAAATAAGGTTCTGTGGATGGAATCAAGCCAGTCATACCTACAAGAGATGAACTATAAACCAGAATGCTAAGCTATTAACTTATAACAGCACGTAGATCTACTTTGGGAACTGGGGTTGGTCATCTGTACAGACACATTTTTGATGTTACAGATCAAACTGATAAATTAGGATCTTGTCTGGTAAGTACAGAACCAGACAGAGGGAATTGGAAATTCCGAAGGGACAAAATGTTGCAGGACTTCAGTGCCCCTTTGCTTTTATCTAGACACCGTCTATGGGCAATTGCATCTGGTCCCATGGCTTTAAATACCATATATATATCAGGCAGTATAGCATAGTGTGGCACAAAGGATTAAGCACTCGACTACTAGCAGAAAGGTTGGCAGTTTGAACCCACCCAGAGGTGCTTCGGAAGACAGGTCTGTTGGCCTGATTCCAAAAGGTCACAGCCTCGAAAACTCTATGGGGCAGTTTATAGGGTTTTCTGCACACGTGGGGTCACCATGGTCGGAATCAACTCCAGGGCAACTAACAACAAGAACAGTGGCATAGTGTGGGCTCTGGAGTCGGTCTGCCTGACTTTGTCTTTTGGTTCTACCTCTTCTTCCTCTGTGACCTTGGAGGAAATTCTGTCACTCCTTCTTCATCTTTAAAATAAGGATAATAATAAAATACCAACCTCATAGGGATGTTGGGAGTATAACCAGAAAAATATTCATAAACTGCTTAGATAGTGCCTGGCATGTAATCAAACCAAACCCAGTGCCGTCGAGTCAATTCCGACTCATGGCGACCCTACAGGACAGAGTGGAACTGCCCCATAGAGCTTCCAAGGAGCGCCTGGCGGACTTGAACTGCAGACCCTTTGGTTAGCAGCCGTAGCACTTAATCACTATGCCACCAGGGTTTCCAAATAAACACCCAATAAATATTAGTTATATGCCAAGTATTCCCAAATCTCTGTTTCTTGCCCTAACTTCTTAGAGCTTCAGACACATAAATCCGAGTGCCTCTTTGAAGTCTACACATGGACATCTAAGAGACATTTCAAACAATATGGCCAAAACAGAGCCAATTCCCTTCTCAAATTTGCTTCTTCCCTGGTAATCGTGTTTGATAAAATAGCACCATTATCCACCTAATTGCTCAACCTAGAAAACATAAGCATTATCCTTGACTCCTCTCTTTCCCTCAGTCCCCTCATTCTGTCCTTCTGTCTGTTCTTCATTTTCACTTTCAACATCGGTTTTGCATTAGGTGTTCTTTTTACCATGCCAGGCTTTTGTCATTCAGATCTCATCTTAATGTCACCTCCATAGAAAGACTTTGTGTAAACAACTGACATGAAGTAGGACAACCTGCAATAGCTTTGTAAGACAGAGATAGTGGCTCTTTCTGGGGCAGAGGGAAATGACTTTACCAGGCTCTTGACTGGTTCTGCCCCAGTAAACAAAGTTTTGCATTTCAGTTTCAAATGTATGGCAGCAGCTGGTACCCTGAGCTTAGAAAATCCCAGTCTTTTAAAGGACATTTACATGGAACATAAGTATCTTCACATGCTGCTTATTTCACACAGCTCTATTCCAGATTTTCTTTTTACCCGTCTTAGTTACCTAGTGCTGCTATAACAGGAATAACAGAAATAAGTGGCTTTGACAAACAGAAAGTTATTCTCTCACAGTCTGGGAAGCTAGAAGTCTGAACTCAGGGTGCCAGCTCCAGGGGAAGGCTTTCTCTCTCTGTCGGTTTTGGGGGAAGGTCCTTGTCATCAATCTTCCCTGGTCTAGGAGCTTCTCAGTGAAGGGACCCTGGGTCCAAAGGATGTGCTATTCTCCTGGCTCTTGTTTCTTCGTGGTATGAGGTCCCCTGTCTCTCTTCTGGCTTCTTTCTTTTATATCTCAAAAGAGATTGACTCAAAATACAATGTAATCCTGTAGACTGAATCCTACCCCATTAACATAAAACTGCCTCTAATCCTGCCTCATTAACATCATAGAGGTAGGATTTACAACGCATTGGAAAATCACATCAGACGAAATGGTGGACAGCCACACAATACTGGGAATCATGGCCTAGCTAATTTGACACACATTTTTGGGGGACACAATTCGATCCATAACACCAACCTTCAAATCAATTTTTTTGAGTCCCTCACCAGGTGGCCAACCTGTTAGATGCTGCCTACGAATCAATGTAGACCTGGTCCTTAGGTCATCTCTCCTTTCAAACAAAGCAGGTGACTAAATATACTGCTTGAAGTACTGACCACTGGTGAGGTTTCCTTTCATCACTTTGAAGCTATAGCTGAGTGGGGTTGTAGTGCAGAAGCCATTCTCTTCCATCTGGGGCAGCATAGTGTGCAGATCCAGGCCCATGGTTTTTCTTCTACCATTAACTGCCCGTAAGGAGTCCCCACCCACATGTGTGAGTCAGTTTGTCATACTGTGGGGGCTTGCGTGTTGCTGTGATGCTGGAAGTTATGCCACTACTTCTCAGATACCAGCAGGGTCACTCATGGCAGATAGGTTTCAGCTGAGTTTCCAGACTAAGACAGACTAGGAAGAGGGACCCAGCAGTCTACTTCTGAAAAGAATTAGTCAATGAAAACCTTATGAATAGCAGCAGAACATTGTCTGATATAGTGCCGGAAGATGAACCTCCCCTCCCCCCATTGGAAGGCACTTAAAAGACAACTGGGGAAGAGCTGCCTCCTCAAAGTAGAGTCAACCTTAATGACGTGGATGGAGTCAAGCTTTTGGGACCTTCATTTCCTCCTGTGGCATGACTTAAAATGAGAAGAAACAGCTGCAAACATCCATTAATAATCCAAGCCTAGAATGTACAAAGTATGAATCTAGGAAAATTGTCAAAAATGAAATGGAACACACAGACATAGATATCCTAGGCATTAGTGAGCTGAAATGGACGGGTATTGGCCATTTTGAATGGGACAATCATATGGTCTACTATACTGGGAATGACAACGTGAAGAGGAATGGCATCGCATTCATTGTTAAAAAGAACATTTCAGCATCTATCCTGAAGTACAATGCTGTCAGTGATAGGATAATATCCTTATGCCTAAAAGGAAGACCAGTTAATAAGACTATTATTCAGATTTACACACCAACCACTAAAGCCAAAATGAAGCAATTGAAGATTTTTACCAGCTTCTGCAGTCTGAAATTGATCAATCATGCAGTCAGGATGCACTGATAGTTACTGCTGATTGGAATGCAAAAGTTGGAAACAAAGAAGAAGAATGGGTAGTTGGAAAACATGGCCTTCGTGATAGAAATGATGCTGGCGATCACATGATAGAATCTTGCGAGACTAAGGAGTTCTTCATCGCAAATACCTTTTTCCACCAACATAAATGGTGACTATACACACGGACCTCGCCAGATGGAATACACAAGAATCAAATCGACTACATCTTTGGAAAGAGACAATGGAAAAGCTCAATATCAGCAGTCAGAGCAAGGCCAGGGGCTGACTGCGGAACAGACTATCAAATGCTAATATGCAAGTTCAAGTTGAAACTGAAAAAAATTATAACAAGTCCACTGAAGCCAAAGTACGACCTTGAGTATATTCCGCCTGGATTTAGAGACCATCTCAAGAATAGACTTTATGCGTTGAACACTAATGACTGAAGACCAGACGAGTTGTGGGATGACATCAAGGACATCATCCACGAAGAAAGCAAGAGGTCATTTAAAGGACAGGAAAGAAACAAAAGACCAAAATAGATGTCTGAAGAGACTCTGAAACTTGCTGTTGAATGCTGAGTAGCTAAAACAAAAGGAAGAAATAATGAAGTAAAAGAACTGAAAGAAAGATTTCAAAGGGTGGCTCGAGAAGACAAAGTAAAGTATAATGACATGTGCAAAGAGCTGGAGATAGAAAACTAAAAGGGAAGAACATGCTCAGAATTTCTCAAACTGAAAGAACTGAAGAAAAAATTCAGACCTTGAGTTGCAACAGTGAGGGATTCTATGGGGAAAATATTAAACAATGCAGGAAACCTCAAAAGAAGATGGAAGGAATACACAGAGTCATTATACCAAAAAGAATTGGTCGACATTCAACCATTTCAAGAGATAGCATATGATCAGGAACCGATGGTACTGAAGGAAGAAGTCCAAGCTGCACTGAAGGCATTGGAGAAAAACAAGGATCCAGGAATTGACAGAATACCAATTAGATGTTCCAACAAATGGATGTAGTGCTGGAAGTGCTCATTCATCTATGCCAAGAAATATGGAAGGCAGCTACCTGACCAACCAACTAGAAGAGATCCACATTTATGCCTATTCCCCAGAAAGGTGATCCAACTAAATGTGGAAATTATCAAACAATATCGTTACTATCACATGCAAGTAAAATTTTGCTGAAGATCATTCAAAAGCAGCTGCAGCAGTATATTGACAGGGAACTGCCAGAAATTCAGGCCGGATTCAGAAGAGGATGTAGAACCAGGGATATCACTGCTGATGTCAGACGGATCTTGGCTGAAACCAGAGAATATCAGAAAGATGTTTACCTGTGTTTTATTGACTATGCAAAGGCATTCGACTGTGTATATCATAACAAATTATGGATAACATTGTGAAGAATGGGAATTCTAGAACACTTAATTGTGCTCATGAGGAACCTGTACATACATCAAGAGGCGGTTGTTTGGACAGAACTAGGGAATACTACATGGTTTAAAGTCAGGAAACATGTGTGTCAGCGTTGTATCCTTTCACCGTACCTATTCAATCTGTATGCTGAACAAATAATCCAAGAACCTGGACTATATGAACAAGAACGGGCATCAGGATTGGTGGAAGACTCATCAACAAACTGCATCATGCAGGTGACACAACCTTGCTTGCTGAAAGTGAAGAGGACTTGAATCAGTAATGACGAAGATCAAAGATCACAGCCTTCAGCATGGATTGCACCTCAACATAAAGAAAACAAAAATCTTCACAACTGGACCAATAAGCAACATCATGATAAATGGAGAAAAGATTGAAGTTGTCAAGGATTTCATTTTACGTGGATCCATAATCAACACCCATGGAAGCAGCAGTCAAGAAATCAAAAGACTCATTACATTGGGCAAATCTGCTGCAAAAGACCTCTTTAAAGTGTTGAAAACCAAAGATGTCACCTTGAAGAGTAAGGTACACCTGACCCAAGCCGTGGAATTTTCAATCACATCATGTGCACGCAAAAGCTGGACAATGAATAAGGAAGACAGAAGAAGAGTTGACGCCTTTGAATTGTGGTGTTGGTGAAGGATATTGAATATACCATGGACTGCCAAAAGAACAAACAAATCTGTCTTGGAAGAAGTACAACCAGAATGCTCCTTAGAAGCAAGGATGGAGAGACTAGGTCATACGTATTTTGGACATGTGTTCAGAAGAGATCAGTTCCTGGAGAAGTAAAGTATAGGGTTAATGAAAAAAAGGAAGACCCTCAATGAGATGGATTGACACAGTGGCTGCAACAATGGGCTCAAGCATAACAACGATTGTGAGAATGTCGCAGGACCGGGCAGTGTTTCATCCTGTTGAACATAGGGTTGTTATGAGTTGGAACTGACTCCAAGGCACCTAAAAACAACAACAACAACAAGAAATTCCCTATGAGGCCACAAGTGTGGGTTGAGGGAAAGGTAGGAAAGAAGTTGGAGCAAACACTGAGCCACCTGCTTAAGCAGTTTGCTTGTGCATTCTGAACCTATTCAGTCCAGTTTACAAGGGCTTACTGCTAGGCACATTCAGTTTTTAATTGGTGGATCAGATAACACCTAGTTCATTACAGGCAGTTTGTGTTTCTTGACGCCTTAGTGTCCCGTGCCAGGCATTCAGTCTCTATCAGCACCCAGAAGCAAGCCAGGAACTGCTTTTCAAATGGAGAAAGATATTAGCAGAATAGAAGTTCACTGCAAATCTCTTGGCGTCTCAAAAACTCCCAAGGGGGGGAAAAGTCAATCTGAGTTAGATTACAAATAAACACAAGAGACTTCAGGACTAAATCTCTTTACTTTGTAAAAATGATTTTAAAAAAAAGACTTAGTTATAATTTTAAAAGGTTGGAAGAAACCCTCTTATACCAAATTTTTGAGTTTTATTATTTAGTAAATAAAAACAAGAGAATTTCATTTTAATTCAATTTTACTTATACTCTTAATCAAAATAAACTTAGTCATAAATTACATTGTTTTGTGAATTTGGGGTTTAAATTATGGCTACCACCTTTACCTGATTTTGCCATAGCATGAAATGAAAATGTGAACATGGCATATTAGTTCTTTCCAAACTTTGTATTTCTGTTTTAACAACAACAAAAAGGTTATATGGAACTATCTAAATTCCTTACCCTTGCCTATAGGTCAAATAAGTAATTATTGCCTATTCTATTATTTAAAAGTAATGTAAATGTAAACATAGGTATACAAATACATTGAACTATAATTTAAACAATTGGTATCTGTATAAAATGGTTCTTCTATATAAAAGTTAGATAACATTACACTTTGTATTAACCTACAGAGTTAATCCACTTATATTATCTGTGTAAAGTTTTAAGGCGTTCTTGTTTTTCTGACAGTTCCTTGATATTAATATTCTATGGCTTTTGAATATCAACTTAAGTGTATCTTCTAAACTTAATTGACTTCGTGGTATTATAATATTGAGTTAATTAGGTAATAAAATTTTGAGAATTTTTAAGGACATTGAAATTGAGAGTGATAAAAATACGATACCTGCCACCACACAGTGCTCATGTTTGCTTTTAGCCTCTATGTTTTTGTTTATACGTAAGCACATTTCTTCCTCATAACACGTTAAGGTAATAATATCAACCAATGTATTCTAAACTTTGTTTTATAAAATACTTGAAAATAGTGTATTTTATAAACAAGAGTTTTAAAACTTTAAATAAATATTGTCTTTTAAAAATAATTTTGGCTATCAAACAATGGGAATGTCGTGCTAAAGGTATATTGAATTTAAAAACATTGTGTAAAATTGAGGCAAGAGAACTAGTTGAAAGGAATAAAAACTCATCTCTGAGTATGTAGTCTCAACATGAAGAAATAATATATACTTTTTTTTTGCTGTATATTCTTCTGAGGTGGCCAAACATTGCCTGGCCTGTGAGTACTCTTCTCAAAATTGGCATGTACACTGACTCTAGTTATGCTTTGGGTCACTTCGCTAATTGTAAAAACACAGGTTTTTCACTTCTGGAAAAATGAACATTTCTCAAGGGTTTTTTCTTATCTTTTGTTGTGGTTGTTATAAAATGACTAACTTGGTTAATTAACAACATAGCTAAGGTTGTGGCCAGTTTTTGTTCACAGGTATTTTTGTTCTTAAGTGTATCAACTGGCTGTATTCCCCTGGAAATTCTGTCAAATGTTGCCCTTCTCCAGATCTCACATTCGGAATTTTTAGATACTAATAGGGTATTTTTTAATAGGGTATTGTTGTTGTTGCTTGTGTTTTCACTCGAATTGTCTTTGAAGCTCCTGAAATGGCTACTTGGTAGCACCAAGCTTGTGTAGCCTATCACATAACACGCACAAACAAAGAAAGGGTTCTAAGAATTATCAGGCATGGCTGGTTTGCTCCTTGTGCACAGAGTTGTTTAACGGTCTTGTACATGCTGTGCTGCTACCAGGACTTAGCAAAGAGGGCAGTTCATCCTCTCTCATGGGGGCTTTGGTAAATATTTGGGTTGATTTTGTAAAGGTGAAGAGTTGCTCTCCAGCACGTGCTTTAGTGATTGTATATATCTTTACAGGATATTCATACGGTGTGTTCATAAGAGCTGATCCAGTGAGGGTCAGCAAAAGATTTCTAAAAGATATTATCTCTTAGCTTGCAATGTTCTTGTCTGTCAATAGTAATAAGGGCACACACTTTATGGGACAGATTATAAAATGTGAAAACTCTTGAGATTGATCAATGCCGTCACTATCCACTTCTTCCAGAATTAAAAAGGGCAGTAAAACATCCACAGAGAGCTAAAAAAAAGGGGGGGGGGGAGCGGGGAATGGCCGAGGTCATGCCAGTTTATCAAACCAAAATGATCAGACCTCTTTCTAGAAGTCTAATGAACGTGAGATTTACAACAAATAAGATTTACAGCAAATAGAAGGCTATTGCTTCTATTTATGTGGAAGCTATTCCGTGTATGTAGAAGCCTATTCCATTTATGTAGAGCCTATTCATATAGGCTCTTCCCACAAGCAATGTGAATGGCTAGGCCCATGAAATGTCTGCTCACTAATGGCCACACACTGGTGAAATACTCACATGAGGGACAATGCTGTATTACATTATTGCAAGCATTAAGGGCAATTCATTCACAGGTTCATGAACTCCTGACTCAAAGCATTCAAGTTTCATTCCCAGAAGACATGGCTTGACTTTGCCCAGAGGGGCCTAATCAATTCAAGCTGACTATTAATAAAGCCTCTATTTTAGATTCATGCCTCCCACTATAAGGGAATATCATCCCAACCTGTTTAAACAGCTTCTTGCTATGGGGACTAACAACCAGTCCACACCTGCCTTGAGTTTTAGATCTATGGAACAAATTATTGGAAGCTCCCTATGGTGTCCTGAGACCGCAAGGACAGCTGGCAGGCCTTTTCCTCTAATTCTGACCATAAAAATCCAAAACCTTTCCAGACTTGTTCTAAGTAAGTTCTGCTCAGCAACGACTAAAGAAACTCAGCAGTTTCCAGGAGGACAGCACTCGCCCTGCCCATTTGTCAAAAAGAAAGTCTCACGCTGACTTCACTTGTTTGTTTCTGACTAGACTGTAATCTGTCTTTTATCCACTTAGTTTCTCCTTGCACAACCCTTGTGTCACTACCCTCCACCCCAAATATCCACAGTTAATAGTTTCTTGTGTATTTTTTCAAATTTTCTTTGTGTGTATTCAAAATACAATTATATTTCCTTTCTCTACCCACCTTTCGTACAAGTGATGGCATACTGTACCTACACTGTTCTGCACCTTGTGCCAAGACAAGAAATGGATAAACTATAACAGAAAATATTGATAAATTAAACTACATAAAAAAAATTTCATTTACCTAAAAAATTCCATGAAAAAAAAAAGGTAAGTTATAGATGGGGAGAAGATATTTGCAATGCATATGCTTGTCTTACATCCATGATATACCTAGGTAGATGTCTGATAAACTGAAAGAGAAAAGACAAATGACTCAATTAAAAAAATGGACTAAAGGGATGACAGGTAACTTTCATAAGAGGAAACCCAAATTTCCAGTAAACTATTAAAAAGATGCTCAGTCTTATTAGTAATCAGAGAAATACGAAATTGAAACCACAATGAAAGTTCATTTCACACTCACTAGATTGGCAAAAACGGAAGCCTGACAATATCAGGTCCTGGCAAGGAGGTGAGACGAGGAATCCTCATACATTGCACGCAGGGGTGGATTATCCAATAGGCAAGGTAAGCACGGTGCTTACCTTGCTTACAAGGTCATCTGTAGTGAACAACTTCCTGTTTTTTCACCACATCAGATATTCTGTTTCTAGGTATGGGTGGTATCTGTCTCTCTCCCAACCCCACAGCGCCTTCCTACAGAATCAAAGCCTCTTTTCAAAGTTACAATCCCTGAACAATTGTTCTTTACAGATTAGTAAGTAAATACAAGTAAGCCTGTGCTTACCCTGCTTGTTGGGTCATCTGCCCCTGATTGCACGTGAGAGTGAGAACTGCTGCCATCATCTGCAAAACGATTTGATAATAATCTAGTAATCTTGATGAGGCCTCTACCTGATAACCCTATGATTCCATTCTGAGGCATTGCCCCTATAGGAATTCTTTGAACCTGTGTATTTTAGACTTCTTTTAAATAAAGAAAACACAAGGAAAAAAAAAAAAGCCAAACCCACTGCCACCGACTCTATTCCAACTCATAGGGACCATACAGGACAGAGTAGAACTGCCCTATAGGGTTTCCAAGGCTGTAATCTTTATGGAAGCAGACTGCCACATCTTTTTCCTGCTGAGCGGCTGGGAGGTTCGAACTGCCAACTTTCGGTTAGCAGCCAAGGGCTTAACCATTGTGCCACAGTGTTCCTACCAAAGAAAGCAAAATGAACAATGACAACAACAAAAACCCCAACTTCAATATCTGTCCTTGTGGTTATTGGTATAATGGAATACTATACAGAAGTGAAAATCAACTACAGCAACATGAATCAAAATGAATGAATTTCTCAAGCATAATCCTGGGCAAAAAAGAAAGTTAAAGAAGAATAATATATATAGCACACAATTTTAAAATTTAAAAACATGCCCCTCCATACATTTTATTGTCTAGGGAGACAAATGTTATTTATTTTTTTAAATTTTTATTGTACTTTAAGTGAAAGTTGACTAATCAAGTCAGTCTCCCACACAAAAACTTATATTCACCTTGCTACATACTCCCAATCGCTCTACCCCTAACGAGACAGCCCGCTTCCTCCCTCCACTCTCTCTTTTCTTGTCCATTTCGCCAGCTTCTAACCCCCTCTACCCTCTCATCGCCCCTCCAGGGAGGAGATGCCAACATAGGGAGACCAATGTCATTAAAGTGTAAAAAATATGTGGAATGATAAGCACCAAATTCAGGGTAGTGGTTGCTTGTGGGTGAAGGGAAAGCTCTTTAAGAGTAGTTATGGGACTTAAGCTATATTTTGCTGAACTTGGCAAGTATATTCTAAACTTTGTAAGGGAAGGTAATTTATATTGTAAAATTTTATTTATTAAACTAGTTGCTGACTACATGCTATTGCTGCTAGGTGTTGTTGAGTTGGCTCTGACTCATAGTGACCTTATATATAACAGAACGAAATGTTGCCTGGTCTCATGCCGTCATGTCGCGGCTGTTGGGCCAATCCATCTTACTGAGGGTGTCCTTCATTTTCATTGATCCTCTACTTTGCCATCCAAGATGCCTTTTTATAGTGATCCATCTTTCCTGATGACATGTCCAAAGTAAGTCTTAGCCATCTTTGCTTATAAAGAACATTCTGGTTGTATTTCTTCTAAGAGTTGACTACATAAGTGTTTATTATTATATGTCATATTTTTATCCATCTGAACTATTTGAAAATAAACCATGTGATTCCGTGTAATGCTGTTAACTTTGCTAACAGACCCAAATGATAAATTATTCAAATATTCAGGGTAATTGAATATGTGAATTATTGTTGTTGTTGTGTGCTGTAGAGTGAATTCCAACTCATAATAACCCCGTACAACTGCCCCATATGGTTTCCTAGACTGTAATCTTTATGGGAGCAGATTGCCAGGTCTTTTCTCTCGTAGAGCAATTGGTGGGTTCGAATTGCCGACCTTTCAGTTAGCAGCTCAATGCTTAGCCACTGTGGCACCAGGGCTTCTGAATATGTGTACAGCACTTTTAAATTTCCAAAGCATTTTCTTGTTATTTTATTTAATCCATAACACATATAACTTCCAATCATTCGTTGTAAAAAAATCTGCTGACTTGCTTAATGATATAACAAGTTTGCAGATATGAGGAGACTCTACTGAGCTATGTAGCCCAATTCCAAGTGCCAGCTCTCCCAATTTCATCCCTCGTTCCTCATTTGCCTTATCTAAGCCATCCTCATTACTCCATTCTGGCCCAACAGTGGATTCACGACTTTCCACTTATTTCCCCATAGCATGGCCAAGAGCTTGCCTTCCAGGAAAAAATCTCTCTCTTGCCCAAAGGGTTGAGGATTTTCCTTGGAACCTCAATAGATGTACCAGGTAAGAATTCAATATCATAGGCTCCATGTAAGAGCAACGCATCACAGAGAGGAGAGCTGACATAGTTGGTGTTTTATTTAAGGTATTAATGGATAAGAACCTTAAGTATCGTTGTGGTCCCTCAACCACTGTAAGCTAATGACTAAGCCAAAATAATAGTGCGGAATGCTATGGTCCCTGAAGTGGACTGATGGAAGATAGTGGTTATTAAGGTTTTCCAGGCATCCCATCACTTGCAATAGGTCCCTTCAAGCTCGGCAACTGGAGTGAAAAATGACTAATGACATCTTAATTTTAGCCCTGGTTGTGCAGTCGTTAAGCATTTGGCTGCTAACCAAATGGTCTGCAGTTCAAATCACCAGCTGCTCCTTGGAAACCCTGTGAGGTAGTTCTACTCTGCCCTATAGGGTCACTATGAGTTGGAATCAACTTGATGGCAATGGATGTGGTTTTTTGGATCACCATTCCAGGCTGGGTTAAGGATTTAACAGACAAACAAGCACCTTCTTCATTCTACAGCTGGACCAAAATCTTCACTTAGTTTTTTTTTTACTAATTTAATTAATTTTGTTATTGTTGTTGAGAATATACACAGCAAAACATACACCAATTCAACAGTTTCCGCATGCACCGTTTAGTCACATTGATTACTTTCTTCCATTTGTATAGCCATTCTCTTCATTTCTGAGTTTTCCTCCCCCATTAACATAAATTCACTGCCCCCTGAGTTTCTTATCTAATCTTTTGAGTTGCTGTTGTCAGTCTGATCCCATGTAGACTGTTCTTAAAATAGCATAATGCTCAAGGCAAAGATTTTTTACTGTTTGGTTTTAAGACTTCAGGGGATATTTTTGGTATAAGGTTTAAAGATTATCTCAGGGCAATAGTTTCAGGGGTTCAATCTTCATTTAGTTTTTTTTTTTTTTTTTTATAATAACTTTTATTAAGCTTCAAGTGAACGTTTACAAATCCAATCAGTCTGTCACATGTAAGTTTACATACATCTCACTCCCTACTCCCACTTACTCTCCCCGTCTTGAGTCAGCCCTTTCAGTCTCTCCTTTCTTGACAATTTTGCCGGCTTCCCTCTCTCTCTATCCTCCCATCCCCCCTCCAGACAAGAGTTGCCAACACAATCTCAAGTGTACACCTGATATAATTAGCTCACTCTTCATCAGCGTCTCTCTCCCACCCGCTGACCAGTCCCTTTCATGTCTGATGAGTTGTCTTCAGGGATGGTTCCTGTCCTGTGTCAACAGAAGGTCTGGAGAGCATGACCGCCGGGATTCCTCTAGTCTCAGTCAGATCATTAAGTTTGGTCTTCTTATGAGAATTTGGGGTCTGCATCCCACTGCTCTCCTGCTCCCTCAGGGGTCCTCTGCTGAGCTCCCTGTCAGGGCAGTCATCGATTGTGGCCGGGCACCAACTAGTTCTTCTGGTCTCAGGATGATGTAGGTCTCTGATTCATGTGGCCCTTTCTGTCTCTTGGGCTCTTAGTTGTCATGTGGGCTTGGTGTTCTTCATTTTCCTTTGCTCCAGGTGGGTTGAGACCAATTGCTGCATCTTAGATGGCTGCTTGTTAGCATTTAAGACCCCAGACGCCACATTTCAAAGTGGGATGCAGAATGATTTCATAATAGAATTATTTTGCCAATTGACTTAGAAGTCCCCGCAAACCATGTTCCCCAGACCCCCGCGCTTGCTCCGCTGAGCTTTGAAGCATTCATTTTATCCCGGAAACTTCTTTGCTTTTGGTCCAGTCCAATTGAGCTGACCTTCCATGTATTGAGTGTTGTCTTTCCCTTCACCTAAAGCAGTTCTTATCTACTGATTAATCAATAAAAAAACCCTCTCCCACCCTCCCTCCCTCCCCCCCTCGTAACCACAAAAGTATGTGTTCTTCTCAGGTTTACTATTTCTCAAGATCTTATAATAGTGGTCTTATACAATATTTGTCCTTTTGCCTCTGACTCATTTCGCTCAGCATAATGCCTTCCAGGTTCCTCCATGTTATGAAATGTTTCAGAGATTCGTCACTGTTCTTTATCGATGCGTAGTATTCCATTGTGTGAATATACCACAATTTATTTACCCATTCATCCGTTGATGGACACCTTGGTTGCTTCCAACTTTTTGCTATTGTAAACAGAGCTGCAATAAACATGGGTGTGCATATATCTGTTTGTATGAAGGCTCTTGTATCTCTAGGGTATATTCCGAGGAGTGGGATTTCTGGGTTGTATGGTAGTTCTATTTCTAACTGTTTAAGATAACGCCAGATAGATTTCCAAAGTGGTTGTACCATTTTACATTCCCACCAGCAGTGTATGAGAGTTCCAATCTCTCCGCAGCCTCTCCAACATTTATTATTTTGTGTTTTTTGGATTAATGCCAGCCTTGCTGGTGTGAGATGGAATCTCATCGTAGTTTTAATTTGCATTTCTCTAATGGCTAATGATCGAGAGCATTTTCTCATGTATCTGTTGGCTGCCTGAATATCTTCTTTAGAGAAATGTGTGTTCATATCCTTTGCCCACTTCTTGATTGGGTTGTTTGTCTTTTTGTGGTTGAGTTTTGACAGAATCATGTAGATTTTAGAGATCAGGCGCTGGTCGGAGATGTCATAGCTGAAAATTCTTTCCCAATCTGTAGGTGGTCTTTTTACTCTTTTGGTGAAGTCTTTAGATGAGCATAGGTGTTTGATTTTTAGGAGCTCCCAGTTATCGGGTTTCTCTTCATCATTTTTGGTAATGTTTTGTATTCTGTTTATACCTTGTATTAGGGCTCCTAGGGTTGTCCCAATTTTTTCTTCCATGATCTTTATCGTTTTAGTCTTTATGTTTAGGTCTTTGATCCACTTGGAGTTAGTTTTTGTGCATGGTGTGAGGTATGGGTCCTGTTTCATTTTTTTGCAAATGGATATCCAGTTATGCCAGCACCATTTGTTAAAAAGGCTGTCTTTTCCCCAGTTAATTGACACTGGTCCTTTGTCAAATATCAGCTGCTCATACGTGGATGGATCTATGTCTGGGTTCTCAATTCTGTTCCATTGGTCTATGTGTCTGTTGTTGTACCAATACCAGGCTGTTTTGACTACTGTGGCTGTATAATAGGTTCTGAAGTCAGGTAAGGTGAGGCCTCCCACTTTCTTCTTCTTTTTCAGTAGTGCTTTGCTTATCCGGGGCTTCTTTCCCTTCCATATGAAATTGGTGATTTGTTTCTCTATCCCCTTAAAATATGACATTGGAATTTGGATCGGAAGTGCGTTAAATGTATAGATGGCTTTTGGTAGAATAGACATTTTTACTATGTTAAGTCTTCCTATCCATGAGCAAGGTATGTTTTTCCACTTAAGTATGTCCTTTTGAATTTCTTGTAGTAGAGCTTTGTAGTTTTCTTTGTATAGGTCTTTTACATCCTTGGTAAGATTTATTCCTAAGTATCTTATCTTCTTGGGGGCTACTGTGAATGGTATTGATTTGGTTATTTCCTCTTCGGTGTTCTTTTTGTTGATGTAGAGGAATCCAAGTGATTTTTGTATGTTTATTTTATAACCTGAGACTCTGCCAAACTCTTCTATTAGTTTCAGTAGTTTTCTGGAGGATTTCTTAGGGTTTTCTGTGTATATAATCATGTCATCTGCAAATAGTGATAACTTTACTTCTTCCTTGCCAATCCGGATACCTTTTATTTCTTTGTCTAGCCTGATTGCCCTGGCTAAGACTTCCAACACGATGTTGAATAAGAGCGGTGATAAAGGGCATCCTTGTCTGGTTCCCGTTCTCAAGGGAAATGCTTTCAGGTTCTCTCCATTTAGAGTGATATTGGCTGTTGGCTTTGCATAGATGCCCTTTATTATGTTGAGGAATTTTCCTTCAATTCCTATTTTGGTAAGAGTTTTTATCATAAATGGGTGTTGGACTTTGTCAAATGCCTTTTCTGCATCAATTGATAAGATCATGTGGTTTTTGTCTTTTGTTTTATTTATGTGATGGATTACATTAATGGTTTTTCTGATATTAAACCAGCCTTGCATACCTGGTATAAATCCCACTTGATCAGGGTGAATTATTTTTTTGATGTGTTGTTGGATTCTATTGGCTAGAATTTTGTTGAGGATTTTTGCATCAATGTTCATGAGGGATATAGGTCTATAATTTTCTTTTTTTGTAATGTCTTTACCTGGTTTTGGTATCAGGGAGATGGTGGCTTCATAGAATGAGTTGGGTAGTATTCCGTCATTTTCTATGCTTTGGAATACCTTTAGTAGTAGTGGTGTTAACTCTTCTCTGAAAATTTGGTAGAACTCTGCAGTGAAGCTGTCCGGGCCAGGACTTTTTTTTGTTGGGAGTTTTTTGATTACCGTTTCAATCTCTTTTTTTGTTATGGGTCTATTTAGTTGTTCTGCTTCTGAATGTGTTAGTTTAGGTAGGTAGTGTTTTTCAAGGAATTCATCCATTTCTTCTAGGTTTTCAAATTTGTTAGAGTACAATTTTTCATAATAATCTGAAATGATTCTTTTAATTTCATTTGGTTCTGTTGTGATGTGGTCCTTCTCATTTCTTATTCGGGTTATTTGTTTCCTTTCCTGTATTTCTTTAGTCAGTCTAGCCAATGGTTTATCAATTTTGTTAATTTTTTCAAAGAACCAGCTTTTGGCTTTGTTAATTCTTTCAATTGTTTTTCTGTTCTCTAATTCATTTAGTTCAGCTCTAATTTTTATTATTTGTTTTCTTCTGGTGCCTGATGGATTCTTTTGTTGCTCACTTTCTATTTGTTCAAGTTGTAGGGACAGTTCTCTGATTTTGGCTCTTTCTTCTTTTTGTATGTGTGCATTTATTGATATAAATTGACCTCTGAGCACTGCTTTTGCTGTGTCCCAGAGGTTTTGATAGGAAGTATTTTCATTCTCGTTGCTTTCTATGAATTTCCTTATTCCCTCCTTGATGTCTTCTATAACCCAGTCTTTTTTCAGGAGGGTATTGTTCATTTTCCAAGTATTTGATTTCTTTTCCCTCGTTCTTCTGTTATTGATCTCTAGTTTTATTGCCTTGTGGTCTGAGAAGATGCTTTGTAATATTTCGATGTTTTGGACTCTGCAAAGGTTTGTTTTATGACCTAATATGTGGTCTATTCTAGAGAATGTTCCATGTGCGCTAGAAAAAAAAGTATATTTTGCAGCAGTTGGGTGGAGAGTTCTGTATAAGTCAATGAGGTCAAGTTGGTTGATTGTTGTAATTAGATCTTCCGTGTCTCTGTTGAGCTTCTTACTGGATGTCCTGTCCTTCTCCGAAAGGGGTGTGTTGAAGTCTCCTACTATAATTGTGGAGGTATCTATCTCGCTTTTCAGTTCTGTTAAAATTTGATTTATATATCTTGCAGCCCTGTCATTGGGTGCGTAAATATTTAATATGGTTATGTCTTCCTGATCAATTGTCCCTTTTATCATTATATAGTGTCCTTCTTTATCCTTTGTGGTGGATTTAAGTCTAAAGTCTATTTTGTCAGAAATTAATATTGCTACTCCTCTTCTTTTTTGCTTATTGTTTGCTTGATATACTTTTTTCCATCCTTTGAGTTTTAGTTTGTTTGTGTCTCTAAGTCTAAGGTGTGTCTCTTGTAGGCAGCATATAGATGGATCGTGTTTCTTTATCCAGTCTGTGACTCTCTGTCTCTTTATTGGTGCATTTAGTCCATTTACATTCAGGGTAATTATAGATAAATAAGTTTTTAGTGCTGTCATTTTGATGCCTTTTTATGTGTGTTGTTGACAATTTCATTTTTCCACATACTTTTTTGTGCTGAGGCGTTTTTCTTAGTAAATTGTGAGATCCTCACTTTCATAGTGTTTGACTTTATGTTAGTTGAGTCGTTACGTTTTTCTTGGTTTTTGTCTTGAGTTATAGAGTTGTTATACCTTTTTGTGGTTACCTCATTATATACCCCTATTTTTCTAAGTAAAAACCTAACTTGTATTGTTCTATATCGCCTTGTATCACTCTCCATATGGCAGTTCAATGCCTCCTGTATTTAGTCCCTCTTTTTGATTATTGTGATCTTTTACCTATTGACTTCCATG